>NW_016690362.1:908927-988668 GCF_001604755.1 Lepidothrix coronata
TTTTTTTTTTTTTTTTTTTTTTTTTTTTTTTTTTTGCTGATACTCTAAAACGTGAGGCCATGGCCATTTCCCCCTCTACCCCCTCCAATGGAGCTGTAGTGTAATGGTTGGGTTCCTGACTTCTTGGTTTATCCCTGGCTTTGTTCTGGGGATTTCACCTTAAAAATCTGTTTCAGATTTAAGGGGAGACACCGGAGGGACAGCTGAGGTGAGAAGGGGTGCTGTACGCACATCCTCCCCCTCCTTGTGTTTATATGTATATTCCTTTAGTTACTCACATCTATGAAGCCAAAGGTTGATTTTGTCAAGCTGTTTTTTTATTTGTGGAGAGGACAGGGCTGGAAGACTTAGGTAACAGTCTGTAGCACCTTCCCATTCAGGAGCACTCATCCCATGCTCTCTGGGAGGCTAGCAGGAGACCCTAGAGACCAGAGCTGGCTTTAGGGAACTGCTGAGATACAGAGGCCTTGAAAGTGCTCTCTAGGTTTGGTGCAGCGGGGAGAGGCATCAGTCCCCTATGGCATACACATTTCTAGGGAGTCCCTCATCCTGCTCCATCCACTGCTGTTGAAAACATTTGTTTACTCTGATCATGGTTTGGGGAGCTAGTGGTGCTTATGTTCATGCTTCTGTCTTCAACTGGAACGATACTTGTTTCCTAAATAGAAGTAGTGATGTTGGAAAAGAGCATGTTCAGCTACTGCCGAAGGCTGGCTGAGGAGGAGCAAGAGCAGCCCAGGGGCCCTCAGTTCTGCCATGAGTGTGCAGTGTGATGGCAGGAAAATTGGTTACCCTGTGTTGTAAACAGAAGGGTGTAATATCAACCAGGGTGGGGAAGGAGAGGACTGATGGTGGTAGAGAGTCCTACTTAAAAGGTGCAGTACTGCTGTCTGGTTTTTTTCTCCCTAAGCCAAATATGAGTCCTGCTCTTAATAAGTGGGTGGTTTAAGCATTTCCCAAATGCCCAAGGTAGGACAGATTGTGGTAATCCCAATGCTGAGATCCTGTGTGAGAGCAGTGGAAATGCGAGTAGGTTTCTGGTCTCTGGCATACCTTCAGTGTTCTGCTAGGCACATTTATCTCCTGGGTCTCATTTGTATCATTAATGGTATTTTTTTCTGTGGGGATTTGATGAGGACACAGTTACAATAACTAGTGGGTGACAGGATGTGAGAAAAAGGTAGATGTGTAGCCATCCTAACACCACTCTGTGTAACACTTGTCCTTTGCAGAGAGGTTGCCCTTTGCTCTGCAAAGCTGCCACCTGACAGGGTGACACCTGGGTTGGCAGATGCCATCATCAGGTGGGATAGTCCTTTCCCTCACCCTGGGCAGTGTTGGAGCAGTCTTCAACACTAGCACCCAAAACAGGAGAGTGCACATGGAGCACATAGCAAGCATGGCCTGGCTTGTTAACCAAGCTGTGCTCCGCAGGCTCTTGTGGTGGGGGCAGGAGCTGCCCTGTCTGACTGAAACAGAGTGTGTTGTTTGGAGTCATGAGCAGTTTTTCTGCATAGCAGTTGTAGGGCACTCAGGGCACTGCTCCTTGGCTTGACTGGCTTGTAGAAAGGAGAAAGGGATGAATCCAGCCTCCCTGCTTCTTCTGCTTTCCTCTGAGAAGCTGGTGGGTCTGAAGTCAGATGAGGCTGATCTGAGAGAGGCAGGTGTTATGGTACTGCGGGTTGGACAGGTAGAGAGATTGCTTAGGGCCTAGGCTGGCCTGCTGCTGTGCTGTGCCTGAGCCCACATATATCCCTCATTTTCAAAGGGTCCTTCCTGAGAGAGGCATCCTCCATCCCCAAGGCAGGGAAAGGCCATGACAGAGTGTGTCAGCACTTTTATTAGAAACCAAGTGAGGATGTATTCCCTCGGCCAATATTTTCAAGTGAAGCACTATACAGATAAATGGTCTGTCTGTCAGGGTTTTGTTTGCTTGTTTTAAACAAACAGCATCAGTCTCCTCCCCTAAGCTTCCCCAATGACCAAGTGGCACTGACAAATAGTTCCTTGTTCTTTATTGCTGTCCTGTTTCAGATGCCTTTCATGTGCTTCACAGTTAAAAAGATGGCTTTGATTGCTGGCCAAATTTTTTTTAAACCAGGCAGTAATATCTAATTCTATATTAAAAAAAAAAAAAGCGAAGGAAATTAAATTACAAAGACGAAAATATCTTAATAGGAGGAAAAAAGTCTCTGAAGCCAGGAAATGGATACTTGTGATGCTCCACCTACAATCACCCACTGTGTTTAGGTATTGTGGCATAGATTAATGCTTTTGTTGATTTACTGTTTGATAACGGTAACTCCTACAGGCATGGTTGGGGGCCCATGTTTCCAAGTGCTATACAAATGTCTAGTAAATTATAGTCCCTGTCCTGAAGAGTTTCATGCATTGAGAGGTTACATAGATGACAAGCTGTTCTGGGGGAACCTTTAAAACACCTGTGCTGCAGAGCTCGTGGTCCCGCACTTGCTGATTTTGGTGACATGGGGTTTGGGGCTGGAGAGGAGCTCCAGCTCATGTCCCTGCTTACCTGCAGAATGAAATCTGGGAACTACCTTCAGTCTCCTGCAGGTTCAGTGGGCTTCTGAGCTGCTTGAGGACTAACATGGTATAGACCGTAGTTGGCTTCCCTCCTTCCCCTCTGCCTTAGTGCTTTAAACTGCAAGCTCTCATTGAAAGCCATCATGGATGTGAAAGCATGAAGTTCAGCATGATGGCCTCCCAGTCTCCCTCCTAGGCACTTCTGTCACTGAGTTTTGCAGGAATAGCAAAACATGAGGTGGCAGGGATGTCATGCCATTCTGAAGGTACCACCACAACCCCATCTTGGCAGTGTCACAATGAATAGACCCAGGTACCATTGTTCCTGCAGTGTGGCATTATAAAGTAATTAGTTTGCCCCATAAGACAGACTTATAGATAGGTGATGATCATGCCCCTATGCTCCTACTCTCAATTTCCTGGTAATTCTGTCTTTAAATCCGCTTGCTGGAGCCTTTGATCACATAGCTGAGCTGTCATTGATGTCTCTGACAGTTGACATCATGGGAGAGAAGGGAGCTTAGGGCTCCTAACATTTCTTTTATGATAGCTTGTTTTCTAATGAAACAATCCAATGAGGATTTTCCATCATAATAAAACAGGGAGCTCTTCCAGAGCACTCAGATTTAGGGAGAAGCTTCTGTTTCCATTCACTAGCAGATTATTTTAAGGCTACAAAAGTGAACTTGCTCTGTTTGCTGCCTTCCTGTACTCTGCTGTCTTTTTATCTAAGCCACCTAACTCAGGACAGCAGCAGAGACAGCCAGGTCAAGAGCAATCAGCAATACTAAATATCCTATGCTACTGGGCATGTTTTGCAACCAGTGAGGTGCCAAAGAGTTTTAGAAACTATAGACAGATGAGACTGCATTGCCATTGCTTTCATCTCCCTCTCCTAGGCTGGTACTTGGAGGCTGTCTCAAAGCAAACAGCAGCACTGCAGAATAGTTTTAATCAAAAGAAGTGTAGTGATGCAGGGATGTACCTGTGAGAGGGCACTTAGATCTGGCTGCTGAGGTTGTGTTGAAGGTGACATGTCCAGAACGGAATGTGGGACTCCAATGCTGACAATACAAGGTGCCCTGCCAGTGTGTTCATGTGCTGCATGCTGGTGAAAACTGGTTTCCTTCACCAGAGTGGGAGCAAAAGCAGGAAGAGTTAGAGCATGTCTGCACCTCGCTCTGCAATTGGGCTACATCTCACTCTGGATGTGTCCTAGCTCCCCTCAATGCAAGTAGCGGTAGGAGAGAGTTTGTCACCAGGTCCAGGCTGGCTGTGAAACCCACCATTGCCACAGCTCCCCACACCCAAATTAGGGAAGGCAGCTCTGCCTCTGCCATGCACTGCTCATGGATGGGTACTCAAAATAATGCTCTCTGTGAAGAAGCTGTCCTTTTGCTCTCCATACTGTTTGCTTTCAGGAAACTTTGTCTTGGGTCATTAAGACCTGGATGTCTTGGTTTACTGCCTTGAGGGGGGGGGGCATTCCTTGTTGGGAAGTAATATCGTGATGTTGAGCTTAAAGTTAACCTCAATAAGCACCTTTATCCTCTTCTTTGGTTTTAGTTGGAATTACTCAGTGACCCTTGAACATGCACATTAGTTGGGAAAATGGAGGCAGAGATATGTCTCTGCCTTTATGTGGCAGGACAAGGCTGTTTCATGGTCCAGGAGGTATTACAGGATTCACTGCTGCAAGAGGCAAACCTGCCTCTGCCATACAGCTAATGCACTTGCCACACTTGTTATTTGGACCTTGTTTTCTACAACTTTCCCACCCTGGTTGCTTGTTCCTGCTCCTGTCCCCCACCTGCAGGATACTGGCATAGTGGCATGAGTGGCCAGGTGGTGGGTTCAGCTTGCTTTTTGGCCAGATAGATTCCTCATCCTTATTCATGCCCTAGCTGTGCAAACAGTTCTGCCAACAAAAAAGAGAGAGCTAGAGCAGAGTGGGAAAAAATGAGCAGAGGTGGAGAATGTTCAGGCTGGCTTAAGAAGCCCTGCTTCCACCTGTAAAGCTGCTGCCTAAATTGAGTGCAGCAGTTAAGGCTTGGAGTTGGTTCAGCCTTGAAGTCTACTCTTGATGAAATGGATAGTGCTGAATGCAAATTAGTTGCAAAGAACCTAATATAGTGATGGAGTCTGCAAAGCACTTCTTAAGCTATTAAGAGGCACAAGAATCGGCAGACAAAAAAGACAAAATAATTTTTAATATAAAATCTTCCGAAAAACATGCATAGGGGTTGATCCTGATTAAAACAAATCAGAGAGTCTGGGCCAAGCTATTTCTCAGATGCAACATGCCAAATGGACTGAGGTTTTTCAAGAAGAGAATAAAATGAGAACTTCCCCTCTGCTCTCAATTCTTTCAAGTCCCTTGAAAGCTTCACACTAATATTCAGCACTTTATCAACAACAATCTCTACACGTTTAAGCCTCCAGACTGCATTCCCTGACAGTGCAAGTGGGAGCAGTGCCAACTGTTTTATTAGGTTTGCACCCACAAAACCCACTAGCAAGGAAGGTCTTCATGAGACCGCTGCAGGCTAAGTTTGTGCTGCTGCTATGCCCTTGCTGTGGGTGCTGCGCTTAGCCAGTGTGTGAGTCCTGGAAAAACTGCCTGCCTTGGAGCTAATTGGGAGCCCTCGTTTGAGGACCTGAGGAGCAGAGTGAAGTGGAGGTCTCGTCATTATCTTTAAGGTGCGAAACAAGGTGGGTCTCTGTGTGGGTTTCCTTTGTGAGGGATTCTTATGAAGGACAATGACTTGCTGCTGCTTTTGTTTTGACAGCCCGTAGACAAGAAAGCTTGGGTTATAGGAGGTTATAGGAGGCAAACAGAGGGGATGCTGCTGGAGTTAAACATGATGGGGTATTCTCCTGTATGAGCATCTTGGAGATAGGTGCACTAGACATTGGCCTCACATAAATTACCACCTGCTCTGACTCTTTAAGCATCATTTTTTCCTTTCATTTTAACCTTCCAGAGTAGTTTCAGGTTCACTTCTTCTAGTAAATGTTTCCTTTTCTCTAACTTAAATAATCCATCTCCCCAAAGCTGACCTGACAGATGTTTCCCCCGCAGTGACCCTGCGCACACAGCACACTTCATGAAACCCTGGCTTCCATGGGGAAACGCAGCACCAGCAGTGACCCTGCTGGTGTCCCAGCTAAAAATAAAGCCTGTCCCTCCTGGCAGTGTTGGGGTTTGCTTTTACAGTTTTACCCATTGGCTGCACTGTGCTCTTGTGCCAGGCAGAAGGCACAGCTTAACCTTCAGAGCGTGATAGAGCTGCCTTCCCTCTGGGGAATCATACCGGGAGATTGAAGGTGAGAAGATGCTCAGCTGCACTTGGTGCACCTACGTCACTCCCAAAAATCTGCTGGCTTGCCTGCTGCCTGTCTAGAACCATCTCCTTGCTGCTTCATGCATCCCAGTGAGTCACAAACACCCCTCCTTCCCTGGCTCTGGCCTTTTCCCTCCTCTGCTTTTCCTTCTTAAATATAGAGATTTCTTCATGATTCTCCAGTAACTGCCCCAGCTTGCCACTTCCCTCAACAGCTCCATGCCTCATAGCTTCCCAGTGTTCTAACACCATTGCTCACGTGTTCAGCCTGCCACATTTCCTCCAGTTGTGCCTTTCTGCCTTCTCTCAGGTCCATATGGGCTTGGTTGCTAGGACAAAGCAAGAGGTTGGCCCAGTGAGGCAGCAGATGCTCATTTAAAAAAGGGCCTTTCCAGCTTTCCATACACATTAGCAAGTTTCACAAACATTGCTGAGGTAGAAGTATGCTCTGGAGCAAGAGGAGGGATGCATCCTATCTGGTGAATCTATGGGTATTTTGAGTGTCCCGTGCAATCTGTTTTTCCTCCGAGAGTTAGAGTACTTAATTTATTTCTTATAGCATCGAGTTCAACAGATTACACAAATGGACAACATAGAATTTAAAAATTTTTCAGTGCTCACTAGATGAAATACCCAGAGTCTGGAAGCTTTCTGTTGGTGTTGGCCTCGAGCTTCTTTTGGCTTGGTTGGCCATCTCTGTCCCTCTGACCAAAGCTGATTTCCCACAGAAGGCTGAGGGAGGGGGCTTAGGAGTTATGCTGGGTTGTGCAAGATTCCAGGTACCTCATCTACTTACTGTTGCAAAGGGAGCATGAAGAGGTGGCATGGTTATAATTTACAAGTATCTGTGTGGGAGCCAACAGCCACCAAGCACGGTGGGCTGGCTGCAATAACCTTGGACAAAGAGGTGGTGGTCTTGATAGCCACATTTGGGAAGAACCGCAGGGAGGTTCTTCCTGTCGGAGGAGGGATCGGGGAAGGATCACAGAAGTGTTTGCATCTGTGGGGAGAGCAGAGGGCATGGAGAAAGGGCAGAGGAAGGATTACTGCAGAGTGAAGGGTTTTTATGATATGGGGCTCAAATTCTTTGACTACCCATTTTTACTCATTTGTCTGGTCAGTGAGCTTCCACTGTAGAATGGATTCATTTCAAGGCTTTGCTAGTCTTGAAAAGTGACCATCATTTTGTTGAAGACCTTTTGTGCTTGTTCTTTTACCTATTTGAGTCACTGACCTGAATGCAATAGTAATGGTGGCTCTGCCTGGGATAACACTTCCTATCATGTTGCTCCTCACTTGCTGGTGTTTGGGGACTGTTGCTCCTGTTTTGGCAAAGCGTTTTTCTGTCACCTGTGACACGTTTCCCAGATGACAGGAGTTACTGTCATCAGCAGTGTCAGGAAGAGCTGAGTTCACGGCACCACCACAGAAGCATGGCTGGGCATGAGAGGCTTTCTGGGCTGGGGGAGGAGAGGGTAGGGAGTGAGTGTGGAGTAAGGGTGTGAAAACAGGCTGTTTATTACCACCTTAGCTGTTGCTCCATTGAAACCTGCAGTAAGAGCGGGACCCTGCAATTTTCTTGCCTTAGCTGTGTCTTAGGAGAGATTTGGACTTCAAAGCAAATTAAGCACATCTCAGTTTTAATCTTTTCTTTGCAGAAATGGATGAAGAGATAATTTCTGCTGCCCCTGAAGGGGACTCGAGCTCCTGAGTAAAACTGATGGAGATGTGGGACTGCTAGCATCCATAACAGAGGCTGTGCCCCTCAGTGGCAGTATTGAAGCTGTCATCTCTTTTTGCCTTGATGGCTTACATAGATCGTACAGTGGGTGGCTGCGTGGGATGAGTATGTTATCCAAGCACATACATGAAGCCAGTTACTCCTGTCATTTTACCTTCAGGATGAGGCACTTCTCATGCTGATCCAAGGTGACAGTGGGCACATGGTGGAGGAGAGAGACTCCAAGCCATGTTTGCTGGGGTCTGGGACTAGGGGGGAAAGAGAATTTTCTTCTTCCCTTGTCTGGTTTTAGTGCATTTGGCTGATGTGGTCATCTCTCATGACTCAGCTGATGCTTCTGTTGGCAGGACTAGTTGTAGCAAATCTGGGGCCAGTGTGGAGCACTGGGAGGAGGGAGGAACCTGGGCAGGATGGACAGGAATACAGTTGATATGGAGGAAGCACAAAGATGCCCCTCAGCTGCTGTGTAATTCAGGTTGTGAAGAGGAAATAGATGAAGCTTTCATTTTGGATGTTTCTGTTATATGAAATGTTGCCAGAGTTCCTCAGGCAGCACTTTCAGTAGAATAAACTGGTTCTGCTGACTTGGGCTCATAGGACCTATGCTGATTTACGGCAGAGAAAATCTGGTCCTAAGGGCCTTCTCTCTCTTCTCTCTTGCCAGCCTTTAGCTGATGGGATGCAAGTTGACTGGGCTAGAAAGATAGTTGTCATTTTGAAGATGACTTTGTGTAAAAGGAGGCTTTTGGAGGGGAGGGTCAAGGGAGGGAAGCTGGTGTAAGTAGTGCTCTGAATACAATGAAAATGCTATTTCTTCCACTTTGGAGATAAACAGCAGTATGATTATAATATACTTTGCTAGAAAATTCTTCTGATACATGATGCCCTGCATCCAGTTTTCAAGTGTTCTGCACTGGTATCTAAGTTAAGACATGCTGACTACTGGGAATTGGGAGAGTATCATTGCAGGCATGTTAGAAATGGCAAGGGAGGAGTCTCATCCTTTTCGGACAAGGTCCTTTTTTTGTATGCAGTGCCCCCAGGTTGATGCACATATAGGTAATCTTGATTTTTTTGAATCTTCTTGAAGGATCAAGTCACATATTTACCTGACTTAGCCCTATGACATCTGTGTGGGTGGGACCTGCCTGGTGCTCTTGGCAGGAATCAAGAAATAAACTCAGGTCTTTCTTTGGAGAAAACAGCAGTAGCCTCTCATAGTCACCTGTTTGGTTTTCTGCAGGACTTTAAAATCGTGTTTAGGTGTCCAGTGAAAAATCTGTGATTTCAATGAGGTCCAGGTGTCCAAGTGGGTTAAAAAGAGCTGATCGTTTAAGCTTCTAACCAGCCTTTGAAATCTGGTCCTTCGCCAACTCCTTCAGTGAAATATCTGAAACACATGGAGACCATGAGTGAGGTAAAGAAGGAATTTAGTTCTGTTGTAACAGTAGGTATTGAGGGTGTCTAGGTTCAGACAATATTTCAGATTACTGGGGCAGCCAGCCAGGGAGAGCAGACCTGCAGCTGGAACACAAACTGAAAGGAAAAAGGTGAATCAACCTGTCTGATAATGCTGTAGCAAAGAACAAATCTCCACTTGTCTTTGGTATAGAGATCAGAGTGGCATATGGCTTTATACGGCCCACAGGAAAGCCGTCAGAGGGTGGGGAGAGAAGAAATGAAGGTGGGGCAGCAGATAGCCTGGAGACTGCTGCCACTTACTGTAATTGCTGTAGCAGCTCAGCTTCCACTGTTTGTTGTCCGTGTCATCTCTGCAATTACCATATGGTAAATATGACTTGAGTCTCTAGCAAATAACAGAGCTAATATTAAAAGAGAATCTGTAAACAACTAGTGCATAAATGAACAAAGAGCAATAAACAGCATGGACTTATGAAGAATGAATTAATCATGGTGGATGTGAGGAGTTATTTTTTTAAAGCAGTTGCAGAATTAGCAGCTGAAAAAACAGCAAAGGATTAAGATATCTAAATTGTCAATAAGAGAGACATGGGGATATATGGCAGTAAAGGGTGAGGGTGCTGTGTGGAATCTTATTTGATAACTGTATTCAATCTGAGTGAATTTACAGGTTTTGGCACCTTCCAAGTGAAGTGGGAGGTATTTTGAGGATAACCCGTAGCTCAGTGCATTTTTCATGCCTCCTGCTGTGCTCAGATCTGCAAAAGCAGTGGGCGTGTTACAGTGTATTTCCCTCGTCTCATCTGGAGACCCTGACTTTTTGGCTGAAACTCTGGAAATCTCTGCTTTCGTTCCACACATGCCAGTCAGCAGCACAGTGCTCCTCATGCCAGCCCCACTGTGCTGGGGACACAGCAAATGGGTGGAGAGACCTTCAAAAGTGAGCAACACAGTGAGCTTCTGTATATCAATCTTGATTTAACCTTTGTAGCAGTCTGGTATCTGATGAAAACCTCCTGTGCAGTAGAGCTGAGAGGCCAGTCTTCACTATCCAGGCACGGCATTCCTTCTCCAAAGAGAGCAGGTCTGCTGCTGGTTTTGGTGGGAGCAGGCACTGAGCTATGTCTCTCACAGATACCCGTCTGCTTCTGACCGCCTCGAAGATGGAGAACTAAGAGGAGATGAAGATAAATGATTAAAGGGCAGTTTGGGCTAATTTATAAAGATTAAAATAAATTTGTGTGCTTTGGCCAAAGAAAAGCTGTGGAGGAGAACAGCTATTTACAAGTATCTGAAGCATGTAAATCTCAGACAGGGAGGAGAATGGTTGAGAGTGCTCCAAGGACACAATAATGAGAACTAGCATCATAAATTTTCCTAATTTCATCCTAAATATAAGGAAGACGGCTAAAACCTCCAAGATAAATTACATCATGGCAGAGTGTCTATGGGAAGTTGTGGAAATATCACTTGGATGATTTAAAACTGATCTGGACAAAGTACTAGGAAATAATGTTCACGAGGGGAACAATGCAGTGGCAGTCCCTGAGGCATGGACCAGACAACTCTTCTGCCTGTGGTCTAACTTACTGTGAAAGGAGTGAAACCTGTGCTAATTGGGCTAAGTAAGGGCCTTTCCTGTCAGTCTAACATGATGAACAACAACCACTTGTTTTTGCTGCAGTGATAAAGATGATTTCTGAAGCGTAGCCTTCTCCTCCTCCTCTCCCATCTCTGTTTTCTGCCATTCTCCCACTGCCCTGTTTGCTTCTTTTGCCTTTTTTGCTGTGTATAGACAAAAAAAAGATCAGAAATTTTGTTTTTATATTTCCTTGAAGGAGAAGTTAAGAAATAAACAGGCTGTTCTGGAGGATTGGAGCACTGTGTGCCCCAGCTGCTGGGGTTAGCACCCAGCATGGCTGGCTGATGGCTGTCCCGGGAGCCCACAAGCCAGCCAGGGAGGGGCTCATTGCCTAGCTACTTGTTGCATCAAATCCAGCACATCACATGATTTGTTTGGTTTGCCTCAAATGAGTGTTTTCTGTCAGCAAACTTCTGTTTTTCTTACCTAGCTCTGGATCTAAAGAGAATGAGATATGACTACAACACTTCTCTTCTTATTTACCATTTAGTGTGCCTCTGCGTGCACATAACTACAGACTCTGCAGCACAAACGCACTGATGACAACAAACCCCAGGGTCTTTAATTGTAACAGTTTTAGATCTGCCACCAGAGTGCTAAAGGAATGTCACGAGTTGCTGCTGTCATCTGTAGGATGCTGTGAGTCACTAGGTGATAAGTTGCACTCTGATGGTGGCACCTGAACCAGCAGTATAATATGTCTGTGAAGCAGGAGCAGTAAATAACACACCCTGCGTGCTGCCACGGGCAGTACATAAAATGTACTGACAAGAAGTTTTCCTCACACTGCTGAAATTTTTTTCCCCTTCCCCCATTGTTCCCCAAATGGTCTTTTCTGCTCTTTATAAACCAGCAAGAGAGAGAGTGATGAAAACCAGTGCCTTGAAAGCAGAGAAACCAGTGCCTGTTCCAACCCCATGTGTTGTCAGGTACTCCAGGTTGTCTCCAACAGCCGTAGTCCATGGAAGAGACCAGGGAACCACTGAATGGGTGACCCAAGTAACTCCATATATAACTGCTGTATTTCTCTCAACCTCCTAAACCTAAAGGAAGGACTTTCAGCCTCTACACTGGGCCTTTCACATTATGGGCATAAAATCAGTGGTCTGGAGATTGTGCTTGGAAGTACCTGCCCTCTCAGTTTGGGGTTGTTCATACTGTGAAGAATGGTGTGTTCACATATGCACTGGAATACAAGCACATAAAGACTTTAACTGTGTCTAGAAGTTCCTCTAAATGTATTGAAAGGACTGATGTTCGAAGATCTACCTCTAAACTTGCAATGGAGGCTTCCCAGCGACTTCTAAAAGGTCACAACAGCGACTTTTTGCCAAATACATGTTTGCCACCAATGGACTGCAGTGAGCTTCTAGTGCAGTTTGTACACATGGTGGGTTTGCTCTGGCTTCCCATGCTCCAACACTGGGTGTGGCGGTCACAAGCAGTCCTGGACCCCATAACTGTGCTTTCTTATTATTTTACTGTGCAGATGACTGAGCACTGGCACAGGTTGCCCCAAGAGGTTGTGGAGACTTCATCTCTGTCCTTCAATATCCTCAGATATATTTTTGAATATATTCAAAAGCCAACTGGATGTGGTCCTGGGCAACTGACTGTAGGTGGCCCTGCTTGAGCCAGGGGGTTGAATTAGATAGCCTGCAGAGATCCCTGTGTGAACTGCCCATTTTTAGGTACTGGAAAAACAACGGCAAGATTGTGTAATACTCATGAAAAGAAAAACCCTCATCTATATCAGAGCAGATAGTACTGCCTTTGAAGCAGGAGAATGCCCACTACTAATCTGTAGGTCAGCCTAAATACCAGGTTTTGTTTTTTGAATGTGAAAAAGGTATGGTTCTGGCAGGAAAAAAAGTAGAAAGGGGTAACTCTTGCTGTCTTTCAGGCTGAGGAATCTCAGAATAGGGATATGTATGGGGAATGGAAGAGCAAACACACCGTGGCTGAGCTGGCCCACACCATAAATAAGGATGGGGCTGTGATTGCCCACTGAAGGCTTTCTGCAGTGTCTGCCACCTCCGATACGTGTCTGTGCACAGAGCATTATCTGCAGCTCCTATATCCCTATAGCTGTCTATCCTATACAGATATTTTTCAGCTGAAGTGAGAGCAAGGAAATAAAATTCCTGGCCAGTCAAGTGCAGTTGGTGCGGAAGAGGACAATTAAGTACAGGCATCTTTATGGGTTAGCTATTTATGCCACTGCTTCTCCAGGAGCATCATGGATACTAAAATACAAAAAACCCAGCATGGATCGGTTCCCCAGCATGAGTTGAGTGTTTGGAGGTTGCTCCTAGCCATACACAGACTTGTGCTCCGTTTGGGCCAGCCCCTGGGATCACCGGATATAACCAGGTCCGATCACTGGAGCACTTTTAAAAGGAATTAGTAGACTTGAGTCATTATGTCAATTAACACCCATTTACCACGCTAGAATGGTAGGTACTGCGCAAATTAGTAGAGACACCAGCTTGTAAATATTAAAAGACTTGCTACGGGAGCCAGTAGCTTTTTTTACGGTAGCTTTTTGCATGGTCTTGAGAGAAAAGAAAGGCTCTTCATGACACATACCGGGGGGATTAATCCGTAGGCAGTTAATTTTGGGTTTTGGCATGTTTACTATGAAGTGCAGAGCACACTTACAGCTCCCCGCTATATCTTTTCCATCAAGCCAAACGGGGGGGATCTGGTATGGCTTAAACATGAATTATGGTGCTTTTTTCCTCATAAAATCTAGCTGGTGCAGTAGTACAGAGCTAAACTACCTATTGCTGTGTCATAACCTGTGTAAAGTCAGCTTGGGGTCCTTGGCTCATTTCAGGTAGGCTTGTGCCATCAGTCTGATGATTTAAGGCCTGGTCTGTACTGGAAATTTGCATTTGTCAGACAAAGTGGATCTAATGACACTGCTCTGGCTTTTGGCTTGCACGTAAATCTTAACTTGTACTCTGGATACTACTCTTGTAGTGATGAGCAAGGGGTTCAATAGCATTTGAATGGAAACAATTAAAAAATGTGCTTTGTTTTTTATTAAATATTTTGCTGTGCTTTTATTTCAGGTGAGGGAGGAGCGTGAATTAGGTATATAATACCTCTTCTGTGAAAACTCAGTTATGTATGTTCTTTGGCAGAAAGGCTATAGTTTCAAGTTTTGCTCATATTTGTAAAAAACCCAGTGTGCTCAAATCAAAAAGATTTTATGTGCTTTGGAGCTGAGGAATGTGAAGTCATGTTATTAAGCTGAACCTTATTTCTGTCTCCCCCAGCTTTGGAGCAGGGCTATAAGGCAACATTAATAGCAATGCTGTATTCTCTCTGTTCTGGGACAGATGCTTGTCACGTGCATCTTCATCTTGAGATATCTCTGTCTGGCCCCTGTGCAGCACCCACGCCTGAATGAGGCTCACCCTGTGCTGAGATCTAATCAGCAGCCTTTTCTGGCTGGTCTAGAGTCAGGGAAGAGAGGATGTATGGCCACAGATGTACTCCCGTGTCTCATTTATTTGGGAGATGGGAGGGAGAGGGGAAGGAGAGGGAAGTGCCAGAAAACCTAATCTTATTTCAGTTCAAATCCAAAGGCTTTTGTGATGGTTTAAGGCGAATTTTGCCCAAGTTAGAAATTAATAGGGACTTAGGGTGTTGCCTTTAGTTTTGTATTTAATGAGCAGTGATCTTGGGAATTTGGTGTGTGACGATTATGTGTTATCAGCCATCTTTGTGTTATGTTGCATCTTGATTTGATTTCTTATAAATGCTTCCTTTTGAAAATATCCTTGCCTTTAGAGTCATGTGAGAAGCTGTGTATAAAAAGCTAAATTATAAGGGATCAGTATAACCTTCCCAGCTTTCTGCCTCATATAGGTCCATAGCAGTCAAACTATCAGTCTTCTGAAACTCAGCTATTATAAAACGTCGTAGAATTGTATCGTAGAACCATGGAATGGTTTGGGTTGGAAGGAACCTTAATTGTGACAAGCATGGTCCATGCTACTTTTTGGACTGTCTTCAGAAGTATTTCAAGAACTGATCTTTCTATTTATGGGTTCTATTTATGCATTTATGGATCATGTGGCCATTGTAAACTCTTGTAGAAGAAGGAGTTCCCTCTGCTAAAGTAACTACCATGTGTCTTCCCAGAGCCTTGATATTGAATGCTAGCTCATTCTGGTGCAGTGATGCTTGCAGCATTTTGTCTCTCCTTTGCATTGATTGATTGCTTTGAACTTCTACCAGATAGGTGATACTATCTCGTCCCCTCACTACCAATACTGAGGAGAAAATTATGTCCGATAGCAAAGAGGTAGTGGAAGTTATGGTCCTCATGGTATAAAGCTGAAGATCATCCAGCACCAACTGACTTCCCACTGCTGCTGCAGCCTCCTGTTGTTTGCATCCCGCAGTGATGTTGCTGGAATGACACCTCGCTGTGCCAGATGTGGATGTGTTTTGTCACACTCGTGCCAGAAAAGTGACACTGTGGTGCCTCCTGGGTGACTAGGGCTCAGGACTGAGCTGCAAGCCTGCCTGTAGGCTTGGTCCTCAGAGCAGGACTCATGCTGAAGGAGGGCTCTTGACACAAGCAGCCCTGCTGAAATTAATGTCGCTACTTAGAGGAGAGATGGGGGATGTGTCTACTGCACAGATGTGTCTACTGGGGGATGTGTCTACTGGCCAGAGCCAGGCCAGACTACGTAGATCCCCTCCAGTGATCTCTTGGCTGTGTTTAGTAGTTATATTTGAGGGAGAACTTTCACCTTGGATAAATAACCTTGCTGATCTAGAGCTACAGAGTGAGTTTTAACTCTTCTGCCTTCTGTTACCTGAGTGTTAAACTGTTACCTCAATGTTTTATTAAGAGCAGTTTTAAAATTTGATACTTTTATTCTGTTATAAGTCATTTTTGCAGCATCAAGGGGGGATGACCACAAGAATGCTTCACTGTATTTTTCAGATTGGTTAGGTTGCTAATGAACACGTATTAAGATTGTATTAAACAGCATGTGTGTGGATAAAGTCCCTGGGGAGTTTTACCTGTGGCAAAGAATTGCAGGATTGGGTCATTACTATATCATTTTAGAAGAGTGATTGTGGCCTCCACTTAATGTTAAAATGTTTGTCAAAGCAAGTGAAAACCAGTGAAGAAAAATATTCCCAAATTTTAGTCTACAACACATAGCCTGAGTTTAGAGGTCCAAACACATAAACAGAGGCTACCCTGGTAGAGATTGTCTTTGAAATAATATACTATTCATTTGACAAATAGTGAAATTACCCTCTACTTAGAATTAAATTAAAAATTTAAGCAGGACTGACAAGGTCCTGGAGTGTGTTGAGAAATGCTTAGCAATAAAAACCCTCATGGCATTAGAGAAGTTAGACAGATAGTGTTAATTACAGAAGTTGTTTGTCCCACAGAGAAGGAGATTGGTAGTAGCAGTGATTTATTTCAGAGGGCAATTTAGTCATTGAACTATTCCTAGACAAGGCTCTGAATTTAAGTGATACTTAGACTCCTAAGTCATTTTTGAAACCAAATTTAGGTGCTTGAGTCATGTAGATGTTTTTGAAATTCCTCCTGTCTTTCTGTCAGCCATTTCTACATGGATGAACTTGGAAGACACAGCAGCTACTGGCTGTGGTACAATTAGGTAGGAGCTGGGAGCTGGAAGTGTCAAGAGGTTGGTGGATAACTGCCAGCAATCATAGTATGGATAAGGATGATCTGATGTGCCTGGGGTATTTTTGGAGCTGCTGTGCTTGTATAGTTGGTCTCTGTGTGCACCTTGCATCAGAGGCACCTGGAATGTGTCACCTTTGCTGTGAACGTGCACACATCTACCTTGCAGCCCAGAGATCTTGGGCTTGCTGCTCGTAGTCACTCTGCACATGTTCACTGCCTCTTTCTCAGGGATTTCCCAACATCCTGCAGCTAGAAATCTGGTAAAATACCATGTGGAGAGGGAGGGAGGACAAAATGGGAACATCAAATGGAACCCAGGTCGTATGTGCTGGTTAGCTGAGTCCTCCCTGTGACTCTCTGCAGGCAGTGGGGCATTTTACAAAACTTCCAGGCTGGAGCTGGGGCTGGGCTCTCTAACAGCCCCCGCTGGGGCTGAGGTCCCTCTGATCCCTGGGAGCTCGATCAGGCACTGGGGCTAAGGAAGACAGGCAGATAGATAAGTAGGCATTGGAGTGAGAAGGTATGTAGGCAAACGTGGGAGAATCTTGCTCTTCTGAATTAGCCTACATAGCATGAAGAACTATATTGTTTTTTAATATCAAGGGTGTCAGACATGGATTTGTGATCCTGATACCGCATAATCAATTCTCTCCCCTCTGCTGTGCTTTGTCAGGAGCAGTTTTGTTCATTTGCTTGTTCACGCTTTCCTTCCTGTTTTGCTTGTCTTTATAGATTTTTATCTGAAAGTTGAAAACGGTTTTTGTTGATATCGGGAAGATTGCACCTGCTTTTGGAAATAGGCGAGTGACACAACATGATGATAAAATAGCCATTTGAGATGCATTTGTTAATGCTGATAACAGAGTAATGTTGCCTGGAATATTTACAGTGCAAGGGAGGGAGGGGGGAGTCTCCTCAAGTGTTTAGGGGTCAGTTCAACTCTTTGAACTGCTGCCGTCTGAAGGTTATGCATCTGCTCTAACCTGACTGACTAGGCACCCTCTTGAGACCATGGCGAGAGGTGGGAAGGGACATAATCCCTTCTGGAGATGTGTGTTTTAAATACATCTTTTGTGTCAGAACAGGATGGGACAGGAAGGATTGTCCCCTGGAAATTACTGTCTCTTTCCGCTGACTACAAAGGGAGCCTAAGTGACTTTGACTTGCTGCCCAAGATTTAGATAGTTACAGTAGGGGAAATGAATCCCAGGCCTGCTCATTTGGCAGCACAAACCACAATGAAAGTTAGTGGGAGTTAAGGCTTTTGAACCTTCCAAGTGCTGTAGATAATGCTGCTATTAAGTTTGATGTTTCCTGTGAGATACTTGCCTGTGTCTGGGCTCACAAATGTGATTTGTTGGTTAAGCCTGAGACCAAATTCTTCCAGAGGTCTGTTAGGAAGGAAGGAGGATAGTGTGATCTGTGACAATATGAAGGGTTCAGAATCCAATTTTAAGCAGTGCAAGCCCTGCAGCAATGTAGTCTGTAAGTAATAGAAGGTATTGTTGGGCAGTGATATGCCAAATCTATGTGATACATTGATCAGATCTATTGTTTTTGTATGGTATTTTAGGCTAGAGATTACTTTCATTGTAGAAGATATTTTAATATATATCAATTTCTTAGGGATACAGAGGGAATGTTGGTGGGTACCTGCATTTTGCTCTGTCTGAGTTTATGAGCACAACTTTTTCTAATTGTACTGCTTTTGTAGGTTTCTGTGACTATTTAAAAACAGGATTATTGATGTAAAATGTGACCATCCAGATCACAGAAGAAAGGCTAGTGAAAAACGGCCTTTGCCAAGCACGAGTCCTCTCCCCTATTTCTGGGATGATATCTTTACCTCTGAAAATGGAGGCCCTGTGTCTCAGGAGCTTGTGGGAGCCCTAGGGCCCTTCTGGAGACTCTGCAGCTATTAGGAGGGGCTGGCTGTAGGGATGATTTGGCCACTAAGGTACTCCATAATTTAAAACTGAATTATATCCTAAAATGGACTTCATTTGGAGATTGCTCATTGGCCTTAAAAGTTGCTTTTTGTGTTGCTAGTGATTGCTTGACTTGTTTTATTCCCTGTGTCGTGAGGCAGGGGAGCCCTTAAATTTGGGTTCTTGTACTGAGTTGAAGTGCTATGTGCTGTGGAACACCATGGCATCACTAGGTGAGTGGCAGCTGAGCACTCAGTTCTCCTGTTGCACATGTTGTAGGTCAAGAATGGGCTATTTTATATATATATACACCTTTCCTCTGAATTACTTTTCTAGCAATTGATCTTCATCTGCAGGGCATGTAAATGCTGCAGTTTGTTAGAGTCCCTGCTAAATACCTTCTTCAAAGTGACAGAGAGACAACCCATGCATCTCTACCAGTACTCTTCAGTGGTGAGATACTGAAGTGTGTTTGGGTAAATTTTGCATCTTCCTTCTCTCTCATGCTTCCCTCCCTCCTCTCTGTTTTGTTTGTTTCAGGTTCTCGGCCTTTTTGGATCTACGCAGTGGAAGCTGCATCTTGTGTATGGCGTGGTTAAGCTTGCAGCCTGTCACCTCGGCCTTCCTCCATTTTGGGCTGGTTACTTTTGTGCTGTTTTTGCATGGTTTGCAGGTGGATGCTGGCCTGACGGGAGACTCAACCAGTTCAGTACAAAACAGCTCGTGTTCAGGATCTTTTGACTGCAAGGAGGGTGTTATCCTGCCAATATGGTACCCAGAAAACCCATCCCTTGGGGACAAAATTGCCCGTGTTATCGTATACTTTGTAGCACTGATCTACATGTTCCTTGGAGTCTCCATCATTGCAGATCGTTTCATGGCATCTATAGAGGTCATTACATCTCAGGAGAAAGAAATAACTATTAAGAAACCAAATGGAGAGACCACAACGACCACCATTCGGATTTGGAATGAAACTGTTTCCAACTTAACCCTCATGGCTCTGGGCTCCTCTGCTCCTGAGATCCTCTTGTCTCTGATAGAAGTGTGTGGGCATGGATTCATAGCTGGAGACCTGGGGCCCTCAACAATTGTTGGCAGCGCAGCTTTCAATATGTTTATCATCATTGCCATCTGTGTCTATGTGATCCCTGACGGGGAAACCAGAAAGATAAAACACCTGAGGGTTTTCTTTGTCACAGCTGCATGGAGCATCTTTGCTTACATCTGGTTGTACATGATCCTTGCTGTCTTCTCTCCAGGTGTGGTTCAGGTTTGGGAAGGCCTGCTCACGCTTTTCTTCTTTCCACTTTGTGTCGTTCTGGCCTGGATAGCAGATAGACGTCTGCTTTTCTATAAGTATATGCACAAAAAGTACCGTACTGACAAGCACAGGGGCATTATCATAGAATCAGAAGGTGATCACCCTAAGGGAATTGAAATGGATGGCAAGATGATGAACTCCCA
Organism: Lepidothrix coronata; assembly: GCF_001604755.1. Classification (NCBI taxonomy): domain Eukaryota; kingdom Metazoa; phylum Chordata; class Aves; order Passeriformes; family Pipridae; genus Lepidothrix; species Lepidothrix coronata. Next base: position 928,714 of record NW_016690362.1, read on the forward strand.
CTTTTTAGATGGGAACTTAGTGACTGTGGAGGGGAAGGAGGTGGATGAATCTCGCAAAGAGATGATCCGGATCCTTAAGGACCTGAAGCAAAAGCACCCAGAAAAGGACTTGGACCAGCTGGTGGAGATGGCTAACTACTATGCGTTGTCTCATCAGCAAAAGAGCAGAGCCTTTTATCGCATTCAAGCAACCAGAATGATGACGGGAGCTGGCAATATTTTGAAAAAGCATGCAGCTGAGCAAGCCAAGAAAAGCACCAGTTTACATGAGGTGCGGCCAGAGGAACCTGAGGAATTCATCTCCAAAATTTATTTTGACCCATGCTCCTACCAGTGTCTTGAGAACTGTGGTGCCGTTCTCCTGACAGTGGTGCGGAAAGGAGGGGACATATCCAAGACCATCTACGTGGACTATAAAACAGAGGATGGCTCTGCCAATGCTGGTGCTGACTATGAGTTCACAGAGGGGACTGTTGTCTTGAAATCAGGGGAGACCCAGAAGGAGTTCTCAGTGGGCATTATTGATGATGACATATTTGAGGAAGATGAGCATTTCTTTGTGCGGCTCAGTAATCTCCGTGTGGTGGAGAGTGAGGAACCTCCAGAGCTCAATAACTCCCCATACCCAAAGGCCATACTGGCGTCTCCTTGTGTGGCCACAGTGACTATCCTGGATGATGACCATGCTGGCATCTTCACATTTGAGTGTGACATTATACATGTCAGTGAGAGCATCGGTGTGATGGAAGTCAAAGTCCTAAGGACATCAGGTGCTCGCGGTACAGTCATAGTGCCATTTAGGACAGTAGAAGGGACAGCGAAAGGAGGTGGAGAAGACTTTGAAGACACTTACGGGGAGTTGGAGTTCAAGAATGATGAAACTGTGTAAGTACCCCATTCATTTCTGTTCCTGGGTCTAGTTCTGGTGTTTAACCCCACATTTTGCATCCATTACAGGTGAATGCTGACGAGGGACAGGCTCCTTTCTTCACTTTTCCATCAGTTTCCCTACTTACCTCTTTCAGGCAAGAACCAACAGCAGGATTTAAGAGCTCAAAGCTCTTGTCCATTCCCTCTTGGGAATGACAAATTGAGGCTTAGAAATACTGGGGGCCAGGGGATAGGAGGAAAATGTATCATTCTCTGAGGTCCTGTACTAAAGCTAAGGGCTAATGGAGAGTTAAGATAGAGAGAGAAGGAAAAGGATGAGGTTTTACTTGGCTAGGCAATTACGGGAAAGCCTCTTTTTGAACACCAAACATAGAGCTCACAGGAGTTTTTTGCAATCCCTAGATGAAAGGTTCAAAACAGTTATTCCTAGGCAAGCAAGTGCTGCTCAGTAGACATGGGGCTTTATTTTCAAAGGAGCAGCGCATCATACCTGTGTCTCTAGGCTTGCCTGTGCAACAGTCAGATCCATGGGTCAGCTAATTTAGAGCATAGGCACAGCTGCAAGCTATTCTGCTGGACTTGAAATCCTTCCAGCCTTTATGTCCCTATGGTCTACCCATATTCCCCACATCACCTTCTCTATGATTTTTCTATGTCTGTTCATTTACTGCCTGTGTTTTTTCCCCTTATCAAATACCGTGGCAAATGGCAATAATGCTCCGAAGCACTGCAGATCACAGCCTGTCCATGTGGCTTCATGACCCAGTGTTTTCATACAGAATAAGGAAGGGAAGTAGCATCCTATTAATTCAGCTTTTTTTATTGCGTACAAAGTAGCCGGTACTAAGCTAGGAAGTAACAAAGACCAGAGAGACAATAATGTCTATTTGCTCTAAGTACCTGCTGTTAACTTTAGGGAGGAATGAGAAAAATCCCTTACCTGAGTAGGGAGAGGGAGAGGGGTGTGAGCCTAGTGTTAAGTGCCTAGGTTCCTTTTGTTAAAACCTAATCACTTGACCCATCACAGGAAGAATTGTGCAGACTTGCATCTGGCATCAGAGAAAGGAAGTCTTTGTACCAAGCCTCCCAGTACGGTACCCAGAGGGATGTTAATATATTAAGTACTATAGAGTAAGGATGCCCTAATTCAGTAGCACCTGCTGCCTTAGCCCACTAAACCATTTAATCCAGCTAATATCCACTGCCCTGATGCTTGATTATAAGTATGTCTTCTTCCTATTAAAGGAAGAGAAGCTTCTGATTGGCTGACTTCAGCCACTGTCAGAGATGGAAGGGGATCAGCTGTTCTCATCTGGCCTTTTTCAGGGAGATGGGCCATGCAGGTTAGTCTTATTAATTGAGCCGCAAGCTGATTTCTCTAAAGAAAGTGAAGAAGAATGTCAGATGTGTGATTACAGTCTCCTGTGAGTAGGCTACCTAAAATATAATGGGTACTACCTTGATTCAACCAGGTCTTCAAGCAAAGAGACTTTTCTTGCTTGAAGAAGACCCATCAGTAAAAGGCCTGCAGATTTGGGATGCCAGAGAACAAGCCCATGAGCCATCTTCCTCCAAACTATATTCCCTTTCTCTCATCTTCTGGCCGATGGAAGAATTCTTTTTGTCTTTGAAAAATTTGACAGGTCAGAACATACCCATATAGTTGCTTCACTTGGGTTAAAACAAATCACATTCAGCAGAATCGGGCGCATCCTTGTGGGACAGACTCTAGTGAAAAAGAAGACAGTCCAGAAAACAAGTATGTGTAGGTTCCTTAATGCTGTCGGTTTTGACCCAGAGATACCCTAGAGCATAGGTAAGGCATTAGTGATGTGCTTCAAGTGTGCCGACAGCTGATGCATTAATGTGACTTTCACTTCTGCATCAGAAGCCTGCTGGTATCAAAGCCTACTAGCCACAGTGGCCATGGAGACCATGTGGCTAGCAGAGATTAATTTCTTTTGAAGCTAGAATTAGCGTAGCTAGCTCAACGTAGTGCTTAATCAAACTAATAAGCCTAACAAGGAGGGAGATCATGTCAGGCAGCACATACCTTTATTCACTCCCTATTCACTCCTTTATTCACACCTCCAGGAATTACAGGAATGGAATTTTGGTCTGGAAATGTGGAGGTAGTTTTCAGTAATCAGTTCTTGGCCTTTAAATTCAGAGAACACAGGTCAATTGCTGCATTTTGCTAGCTCTTCTCTGAGGTGCAGATGGTAGCAGCTGTAGAAAACTGTAAGCAGTATTAGGTGGGTTTAATATCTTCTTCCTGTTCTGATTTGTGCCTCCTACTTTCTAAATCTGAATGCAGAAAAATAACTTTTAGCAAATATTTAGGCTGCAAACAAATTTGAGGTGATTTAGATCTGAATTTGGAGTTCAGACCTATAATGCTACTATTCCAACCATCTGTTCAGCCCAGTTTGGGAAGATAGGTGCATAGGGTGTTTGGGACCATTTTGCTGACTCAGAGGGCAGTGTATGGGTCACAATATCGCTTGGTACAAGGCTGTGTGAAGACACTGGGTCACCAAATAGCCAGAGCATTGTCTGGCTGAATATTTGAGGCCCTGCCTCTTAGATGCCTTGCCACTGAGGGAGATCCACCGCGAGGTAGTGACATCCCCTGCACACTGAAGTGGGAACCAAGAGTCTACTAAGCCAGTGCAGAACAGAGAGGAAAGCAGGGAGACTAAAATGATCAGTAGACAACACTAAGGGTGTCAGAAAGCAGTGAAAAGTTACGTACTCCCCGCTTCAGCCCATTGATTAGAACCTTGTTTAGGAAAGGTGGAACTTGGGCTATAGTTTCCATTCTGGTGTAAAACTCGGTGTAAGAGTTTTACATGCCCATCTCACTGCCTTAATCTTCTCAGTCTCCTCACGAAGTCACTTTGATAAGATTTTTTGACTCATGGAGGAAGGAAATTAATTAACAGCATCTTGCGAACATGTAAGACAGTGCTAAACTCTACTGTGGCTGTGCATGTATGATAAGGATCTGCAGAACTGCAGCCTCAAAGAATCTGTGATCTGTGTAAACTGAAGGAGAGTAAAAGGTTCAGTTCATGCTCTCAGCTTGTTCTCCAACACATGAACTAAAAAATTCCATCTTGCACTGTGCAGCAGTAGGCAATCTGTAAGTAGTTCAGTAGTAGGTCAGCCTCCTAAAGTGTGGCAATGGCTAGATTAATCTAAGAGGCACTGGCTTACACAGCATCCCTGAGATTAAACTAGAGGAGAGGCACTGCAATCTACCAGATCCCTAGGACTGGGGATAAGCACTTTCCCTGGAAACTAAATAGAGAAGGGGTCTTCACTTCGATATAACAAAACAAACTACTGCAGGGTTGTCTTTAAGAGGCTTTCCCTAGAATATATGGGTCTAAAAAAAAGCTGAGTTGATGTGAGTGTTAAAGAACGAGAGGGAAATGGATCCTGCCAGCGGGTCTTGCTTATTGCCTCTGTGATTCTTTCTAGACTAACACAGTCAAAGTTTCCTTACTCACATTTGGGTGGGAGCACAAGAGAAAGCAGGCTGAGATGAGGAGGCTTGAAACAATGCAGTCACTACTGAAATATGGTCCCATGCAGTGTGTGTGTGTGTGTGTGTGTATGGGTGTGTTTGAGTGTTGGATAGCTATAAATCAAGCCATGTAATCTTGAGTGCTGTCATCTGTTAAGAAGGGAATTGATCAAGTCTCAAATATTTGATTATGCTGCCTCTTTTTCAATACATCTGTTATTTCCGAACTCCTGCACCAGTGAGGGTCAGATACAACCTAAGCAACTGAAGTGGGATCCTAGCTCTCTTGTTGACTAAAAGGATCAATCAATTCCAAAACTTTTTTTTTTCAGTATGACTGAATACTTTTCTCTGAAATGACTTTGCATGTAAATAAATATTAGGTTCTTCAAGGTATGAAAATGCAGAAGAATGATTGACCCTGCTGCTTTATCATGTCCAGGCAATAAAGAAATCATTAAGAGCCAGAAGCAAAAAATGAATTGGGTTTTAAAGGATTTTCTTTTTGCATAATAAAGAGAACTCTATCAAGTCATTAAATTTAATTTAAATTTTTTCAGTTTAAATTGTTTTCTCTGTTTAAAATTTCAAATTCATATGGAAATTTGTCTATGTCTTGTTTTAGAAAATTTGGGAAGATACACAAGTTACCAGTAGCTAATTGATAGGCCAGCTGGACAATGAAGTCACAAGTTTTGTTGTGGCCCTGTCACATGGAGTTAAGGTTTAGGCCAAGGAGATCTACTTTGTAAGTAACCTTTGTTGCTGGTTGCAAAGTTACATGCAGGACCTTAAGGCTACTAAAATCACAGCCATCTGCCCTAAGACTATAGTTCACTGAGTATTGCTGTGGCTCAGGAAGGAACTGCATGTTGAGAGATGTTGAGTGTTACACTGGTATTTAATGGCCTACAAAGTCTCTTTGCAAAGTCAATGTGGCTAAACTTTGGTAATACGTGGCGTCGTGGGTTGACCTTGGCCAGATTCTAGGCACCCACTAAAGTCGCTCTGAGCTGGGAGAGGTCACACAGGCAAAACAGACTCAACATGGGGTTAATACTAAAATTTATTACTAATAGGATAAGATCTAAAGAGTGAGAAATAAAACAGTCTTAAACACACTTTCCACCCACCCCTCCTTCCTTCCATGTTCTCCCTCCTCCCCTGGCAGCAGTGCAGGGAGACAAGTCCACCCCTCAGGTAATAGGTCTTCCAAATCTGCTGTCCCATAGGTCACTCTTCCATGGGCTGCAGGGGGACAGCCTGCTTCACCACGGTCCTCACCACGGGTTATAGGGGGGTCCACAGCTCTGAGTCCTTCCCCTGTTCCATGGGGTCCCTCCCACGGGTAACAGTCCTTGATGGACCTCTCCAATGTGGGTCTACCCCTCATAGTTCTTCCATATCTACTGTCCCGAGGGTCGCTTCTCTATGGGGTGCAGGGGGGGCTCTCTGCAACCCAATGGTCCTTCATAGGATGCAGTCCTTTGTAGGGTGAGCTGTACCGATGTGGATCCCCCACAGGGCCGTGAGTCCTACCTGGGAATAACCTGCTCCAGCGTGGATTTTCCTCCCCATGGGCCGCAAGTCTGTTGAAGGACTCCACTCCATCCTGGGCCTTCCACAGGGGGTAACGGCCTTCTTCCATGCATCCATCTGCTCCAGCATGGGCTCAGCTGCACCATGGCAGGCCGCACCGGCCCGGGTCCCAGCTCAACTCGGCCGGGGGGGAAGGGAGGGCAATGCCTGCCAGCAGGAGCCACTCTGCCACCCTGGCCTAGCCCACGGGACACCCCTCCCACCCCTCACAGTTCACCTTGGGGGTTTTGGTGCTGTCGGTGCTGTTCAGCTCCTCGGGCAGGACAGGCTCCAGCATGGGCTGCTTGTGGGGTGGGCCTGAGGGGCTGCTGTCCACGGGGCCGCATGCCCCGGCCCTGACCTTGGCTGCCCCTTTACAGGGGCCATCACTCGGCTTGGCCGGCACTGCTGAGAGCAGCATGGGTGGCTTGCAGGGTGGACCCGGGGACTGCGGGGCCGCTCTCTATGGGGCCGCACACCCTGGCCCTGGACCTGGCCCCGGACTTGGCCCCGGGCGCCCCTTTTGCAGATACTGCTGGAGACAAACATTAAGCCTGCCTTGTTAGGCAGTGAGATGTTATTTTTTTTCTTTAGGATTTGGGCAGGATGTTGTGTGCAAGTTGCGCATTGCCTCTCCTTGTCGGCTTCTCCCCAGAGAGTCCCCCAGGCTGCTATGTGCATGGCTGGGGCTGTGCCATGGAGTCTCTGTGAGCCTTGGGTTGTCTCCCAGTATGTGCTTAGTTTGGTGAGGCTGGTCTTCCAAAGTGCTGCCATGGCACTGAACAGTGGAAAACCACATGCATTTCTTCCTGTTGGGGGCTTCAAGCACTTTCTGTCAGGGGGCTTATGAAGTATGTGTCTGTCTATGCATGTGGTCAAAAGTGTTCCTGTCTGGGTCAAGATCTCTTTGATGCTGTGCCCTAAGTCTGGTAGTTAACAATTGTCCCAGGGCAGACAGCACATGCTGCTGCTGCTGCCCTCTCTCCTGTGTGTTGTGCCACCCTTGTTTGGTAAGAAGGTCAGTATCGCTTCCTCCTTCTTTTTCCCTCCTGTCCACCCATGCTTGGATGCAGAGATACCTGGACCCTAACCCTTTGCTCATTTTCCTAATTGCTGTTAGTTTCTCCCAGCAGTTCTGGTGAAGGTGATAGTGGAGAAAAGTGAACGGTGGTTTTCTGGTTGAAGGATGTCACACTGAGGTTTGGCATCATTAATTGTCCTTCCTTTTTGCCATGCAGCACTTGAGGAAACTGTCAACTTAATTTTTTGATTTGATCACCCACACAGTCATGGTTGTGGCATTTTGAGGGAAATGCTATTATTAATACTTAGATCTTTTGCATGGTATTTCATCAGTAGATCTCATTGCACTTTGGGAAGGAAATTGAAACAGTATTCCCATTTTGCAGATGAGGGAAAAAAATAGAGAGAAAGTGACTTCCTTTTGGATTACCCAGCAGATCAAAGGCAAAGACAGGAATAAAAACTAATCTCACTGAACTGCTGGCCTGCGCTATATCCAGAGAAGGTCCGTGTACATCAAGCTTATAATTTTCTGTTACTCAGGAACACAGTGAATTTATGCAGATTTATTGACCTCTCCCCAGCCACTGAGAATTGGGTTGGTACAGGTATAGACAGTAGCTGCAATATCTCTCTGTTCCCCCAAACTGACAAGAGGAACCACAGTTTTGGATTCTTGTTTTCCTAAATAAAATTTTGTCTACGTGACATGGAGGTGTGCTGCGTCGGCAGACTTTGCTTTACTTATATCAGCTGTGATGACTCCAATTAATGACTGAGGTAATAACAAAATTATTTCAGTACACTAGTCTTAAATCTTGTTCAACAGGTCTCATACACCACGCACTGATCCTGAGGCTCTGGGCTCTGAGGAGAACAGCTCTCAAATAAGACTCAAATAAATAGGACTCCAGGCAATGAGAATTTGTTGTGCGAGGCTGATGCTTTCCTTCCCATTAGAGCCTCTTGAGACTGAATCCTCCAAACTTTTCTCCAGTTTGTTTCTATTAGTGGGTAAGCTACCTTCTGGCTTTCTCATCCTGTTTCTTCACTTAAATTAGAAGTTCTTGACCCCTATTTTAATTCGCATTAAGGGAAAACAGTAGCAGTTGTCCTCCAGTTAAACAACTTTTCCCCTGCTATTTTGCCAGTGGTGAAAGGCTGTTGTATTTGCTTCTTACTATGAAATTCTCAACAGTGCCTAATTTAACTGATTCCTTTGCATACATGCACAAATGCTTTAGTTTCTGCTACAGTCCGTCCCACTACGAGGTCTAGGTGATGTGACCTGCAGGGGATTAGTGTAAGGCGTCAGGGGACTGTTTCTGGAGTGTCAGTAAAATCAGCCTGCAGAAATGTGAGACCTTGACACCACACTGGGAAGAAGAGAAGGCCTGAGCTGACCTTTACCCTCTCAGATAGTCCTGTTGGCAGGTGTCAGGGGGATATACTTGCTATCTGTCCATGAAGAAGGACAAACAACATCCTGTTTCAGGGACTGTAACTTCTTGCCCACCAGAGGAGGCATTTCTATGAGTTTATGTGACAGCGTTAAACAGGAGAGGCCTGGGACCCCAGCTCAGAAAAGATGCATGTGGCAGAGATAGCTCTTCAGAACTGGTGCATGCTTTGATCTAGCAGAGAAGCCCCTGGGGAACTCATGGATTCTTGAAGCAGGAGGGCCTTGGAAGGGACATTTTGGGAGGTATTGGAGAGGGCAGTGATAGTTTAGTGCAAACACAGGGAAATTCACCCTGACAAATGACACAACCAAGGTTTGGATTTAAAAACAAACAACAGATCAGAACTGATCCAACATAAAACAAGTCTACCGAGGCTTTGCCTCCTTTACTCATACTGACTCATGCCTGACTGAGTGGAGCACCTTTGCAAAATTAATAGCTTAGAGGTCATGCCCTTTTCACACAGGTTTGCAGAGGCACAGGTTGTATTTATTTCCCATCTGTAAGAAGGAGGAGAAGGCAGAGTTTGAATGATGCAGCTTCAGGGGATAAGAGAAGATGCTGGTGGCAAGCTTGATGGACTATATATCACTCCAAGTATGTGCTGGGATTTTTTTTTAAACCAACAGTGGGAACATTTCTTACAGCATTATTATAATGCGTCTGTGACTTCTAGCAAATCAGAGTGCCAGTAAAGTTTGAGTTAATTATGGGCTTATCCTTTTGTAAATGAGATGAGGAAAACAACAGTCTAAAATCTCCCAAGCTGAGGTCCTTCAGCACCTTCTTTATGTGGCTGAAGAGAAGCAGCTCATCCTGGTGTGAGGTGGCAGCTGTTTCTAGTAAGAGATGATTTACCTGTTGCTAGCAGTGTGGCTCGTTTCTTATTTACCTCATGTCAGGAAAAAAGGTGATAAAAGAATTTGTTATGCTAGCTGATTGAAGCATGAGAGACCAAGTTCATCTTCCATTCAGCTTCAGCAAAACCAGCAGATTTAAACCTGGGAGGAATGTGGACTGGTACATATTTACAGCTGTCTTAGCAGATGGGCTGTTGACAGATGAGGCCCCTCAAGTCTCTGCCTGGGTGCTGGGTGCCAGCATGTACTGCTGCAAGCATTTTAGCCGAAGTCAGCCCTGGTGTTGAGCAGGCGCTGGCTGCATGGTGGGTTGGACCCTTTGGGTGGATTGTGCTGAAAGGGCAGCGAGGTGGAAGTCTGAATATTAAATAGGACCAGTTCTTCCAGCCAGGGTTTGCAGAAACTGTCCTTAGAAGGCCAACGGAGACGTCTGCTGAAATGCCGCGAAGGCTGAGCAGCTTCATGTGGAGCATAGTGTAGGCCCAGAGCTGGACTGCAGTGTGCCGGGAAACTCTCCTCTGGACAGCACACCCCTGATAGCCGGTGCTGTGTCCTGCCTCTCTCCCTCTGGGTCCTCATGTGGAGCCCCTCTGAGTGTTAAAAACAGGCCAGGACTTGATGCTCTACTCCTTGTGAGCAAAGGCCACTGCTCTGATCTTGTCTTGTGAGATGGTTGAAAATCTCCTTCAGTATTTTCAGGTGCTGAGGAGGAAAGAGACTTTTTCTCTCTTCCTTGTTCATCTCTCCAAACAGTTTCCAGGAGTGGTTGCTCCTGCCTGTGTTACAGCTGTTGAGCCAAGTGTGTTGTTGCTGGTTTATCTGCTGCTACTAAACTCTATGTAAAAGTATGTTGTTATAGTGAAATGGGGTAGGAATAATTTTTTGTGCTTCTGTTTTTCTTTCTATGAGATAAGCGAGCCAAATGTGTCCTACCCTCATAAAAATACCCACATGAATGGTGTGCTGCTCTGCCTTTATCCTTTAGAGAAAAAAGTGTAATAAAGCTATCAATATTTAATGTAGAAATTTTGCTCCACTTATCTCTGCTTTACCTGTCTTTCCTCCTGGTTGAGAGTTTTGGCCTAATACTTCTATCTCCACTTCTCTCAGTAAAGACAACTGGACCACGATGCTGTTTAAGAAGGATGTGCCAGGACCAAGTGTATTGGCTTTGCAAGACTAAATAAGCATCAAATGCTCTGTTTTCTATGACATTGGAAATGCTTACTGTTGGGGTGAGTTGTGGTGGGCTTCTTGACAGCTCACAGTAGTTTTCTCATTCTGTAGTGGAGCCGGGGAGAGAAAACATATGAATTGGCAGTTTTTCCCAGATGTGTCCTGTTAGCTGACACTGCCGGAGGTGGGCAGAGCTTTGAATAATGCAGAAGCACAGTGAGCAGACTATGTATGAGCAATAACTGCTTGCCTAGCAGCTGGGCTCCTAGAGTTTCATCAGCTGTGTCCTACAGAGCAGTACCTGAAAGCCACAGCAGAGTGGTGGAGCCTTGCTACTGCTGGTGTGAAAGGCTGTAGCACTGGGAAGGTGTGAGGAGCTGTGTGCATTTTATCTCAGTGACAACTGTGGTGCCTGTCCTATTGGAAGGTCTTAATTTTCTATAATTAGCAAATTCTTGTCGTAATTATCTTTTATGCTCTTTTTGTGTCCTGACAAGTGGAGCAATGCTAGATGTGGTCTGTGGGAGTCAGAGCTGATGGCAGCTTCAATAGGTCATTAGACTTTGTGGTGGGCAGCTGGTGCTGACTTTCCCTTGAGGTAACTTTAAAAAGGAGAAAACAAAAAGGCTCAGAGGCCTGATTAACCCATCCTTTGTATGGTACCAAGCAGCAAAAAAAGGCATAACAGATGTGACATCTTCCCTGGCTTGAAACTAAGTTGTAGACAGCAGTGGGGGAGCAGGAGAGAAGTGCAGGGTAGTTTCCTTGTAGCATAGTGTCCAGAGGAGAGGGTAAAGAGCAAAGAATCTGCTGCCTTTGGTGCTGAGAGAGCATCAGTAAGTGGCAGGTGGGTTTTTTTCTTCCCCAAGCTCAGTGGGGAGCATTAGGTCACCTGTGTGTTCCTGTGCAGTGCTTCTGGCCATCCAGGAGTTGGAGGAGGTGAGGTGCCACAGTGCAGCGCAGTTTAAGGGTATCAGTCCTCAGCTCACAGGCAGGCGGTTCAGGGATAGCAGCTGGTTTTGCAAGTCTAGTGCTGCAGCTCCCCTGGGGAGATCACATTCATGAGGGAAAAACTGATTGAGTCCAGACTAAAATGAAGAGCAAAATCCAAGGGTTGAAATATGCCACTCTCTTTGTATGACCAGGTGATGAAAGCATGGCCAGCCTCGGGGGAGCAAGCTCCTTTGTCCTGGGGTCACTCCGTCTGTCTCTGAGAGACCAGGGTAGCCATTCACAGCTCTGGGGCATTTGAAGACAGGACAAATGAATGGGCAGGCTAAGGGGGGGCCCTTGCCAGCATGTGCTGTATTCACTGGAGCCCCCGTTTGGCCTGGCCTGGGACTATTAATGTCATGCCTCTGGAGAACACTCCTCAGGGTCTTTTCTAAGGAGGTTGAGACTCCCTCGTTTATCTCATATGGGGTGTCATACCTTGTGCACGGCCATATTTCCTGGCCCTGCACTGGGAATAGAGCCCAGAAGCTACCTGGGCAGGGAATGGTGACTGCCCTTGGTGAGGGATTTTTTCCTTGTGTTGCAGGGCTGTCCTGGTGGCAGGCAAGGGAGTTTCTCAGGGCTATGAGACTGTGGAGGAGAGGCCCAAGGAAAAAGTACACAGCAACAACAAATTTCTGCTAAGGGTACCTTCCTTCCAATTTGTGGGGGGAGATGATTTTTTTAAGTGAATTGCTGCATAAGGTAATGGCCTGCTCCCTGGAGGGTACATCTAATGGAATTAAAAGGTGTCTCTATCTTGTTTTGGGCGGTGAGAGCTTCCTCGAACTGCTGCCCAGAATACTTGTGAGACACCCTATAATTCAATTAGAAGTACCCTCCAGGGAGCATATAATTATATCATATCTATGAAACATAATGACAGCCCCCTCATATCACATGGTGAGCAACTGTCTGCTGCTGCCCAGAACCTTTCACCGGTGAGGAACTAATCTGCTTAGTGCAGATTGAACTCGGCGGTGTACAGCACTTACCCAAATGCTTCTGCAGGGAATCCCTGCCAGCAGAATAAACCTGTTAACAACGTGTGAGCATCACTGCACCCGCATCCTCTTCCCAACCTTTGGACCACTCCAGCCAGGGCTGCTCACCTCCACCTTTGCCATTTTCTCTAAAGCTTCTTGGGAATTTTGAAGAATGGGAAGTTTTCTTTAACCCTTTAAACTTATCTTTTTGCCCCTTATTGTGTAGTACTAGCCAGTGATCCAGAATGTGCTGAAGGGGTTGAGTTCCATAATAGGCAGTGTCCTACCTTTCTGCTGATAAGCCTGTAAGATTTTGATACCAGTTGAGATGTTCTGGGGAGAGAAATAATTATAGTGCCAGTTGAAATGTAGACCGTCTGGTGTGAACCACAACACTGCAGCATCTGAAATGGTTTAAGACTAGGGGTGAGGAACACTGTACCTGACCACCATGTAGGGGACTTCATGGGATACTGTAATTCCAATTAACTCTCACAAGAGGTATCAGCTTAAATCACTCTGAAGAAAACTGGAGAGGGAGGGTAGGGTGGTGAGTTGGCATGACTTCTGAGTATCTAAAGAAATCACGTGGAGGAATTTCCTTACCCACAGTAGTAGTCAGCTGGGAAACAGCGTTGTCTGCCTCATGATTGAAGAATACCCCTAGTCCATTGAGGACTGAGGATGCCTGCCCAGACTGGGCTGCCATCAACCTTGCTGTAGTTCAGCAGCTTCTGATGGCTCTCACGGAAAGTTTGTCCATCTACCCAAATAAACCCATCTATCTCTCACGAGATTGTAGTTGCTGTGGGTGCTGTTGAGTTGCTGTCTGTCAGCCTCAAAATGCCTTTTTACCCTCAGATCCCAGAGCTCTGATTGAGCTGGACACCTCTGGAATATGAGATGGGGACAGGCAAGGGACCTTTGAGAGATGATGGAGGCAGTGGATGAGTGAGGTTTGCTGCCGTTAAGAAGCAGGAGAACATTGTGCTGACCTTGAAGACAATGGATCTGAATCCCAGTACTGGCATTTTGGGGATGAATCACCAAGGGTGGAGCCAAGTTGTGTTTACATGACATTCTTCTGTCCTTGGGGACAGTTACATGGGGAATCACTAGCCATCAGAGTCCTACTGGGGGTGTGTCTGGGGCTCGAAGGGGCTCTGCTGTGAATTGCTAAGTAATCTGGAGAACGGCAGATAGACGGCAATGTGGTTGGAATGAGAAAAAGAAATGAATGAGAGTTACTTGCTGTAAGCCTTGGGGCTTTGGTCTTCTCCCGTAACGTGGGACTGGGGCTCAGTTTCCTGCTTCAAGGACAGTACTTCAACCAGGACTTCTTAGTCATTAGGGATGTCTTGGAGATGAATTGAAATTCATCTCCTAGTTTCTCCTCCACTAACTGGTAGGAAAGGAATCTTTCAGTCTTGCTGAGGTAATACAAGGGAAGGAGGAGCTGATTTCTGCTTCCTGCTCTTTCCCTGCTGCTCTCTCTACTCTGCCCTCACTCTCATCCCCCCAAAAAAAGTAAAAATAGCATCTTGGAGCCTACCTGCTTCCATTACCTACTGCCAGTGAATGCTTCAGGTCACACTGGGAAGGCATCTGTTTTTTTTTCAGACAGCACTGCGTTTAACTGAATATAGCTGGAGTGAAGAGAGAAGCAGCATTCTTCCCCATGTTTATCTTCTTACTTCTTGGCATCTAGGTGTCTGTAATGAGGATCTCCAGCTTCAAACATTACAGCAAAGCAAGAGTTTTGGTATGAAGGAAAACACTGAACCATTGTGTTCATATCTTTGTGGCTCTTGAGCACCATATCCTTGTCCAGGACAGGAGACTTAGGGAAACACTTGGGGCAGTCTCTCCCTGGCTGCATTAGAGTTGTATTTTCACCACAGCTCTGGAGTAACTCTCTCTGCTCACCTGCATTTGCACAAGGAAATTGTTGTGGTGTAACACCTTGGCTTTCTGTTCCTAGGGAAACCCCTTTTACCAGTTGACTCATGCTTCACTTTGTTTTAGGAGCAGTTGCATGCTTTTTCTGTAATAAGGTGGTGGGACAGTAGCATGCCCAAGGTTATCTGACCTCCTGTAGGCAGAGCATGGAGAGTCCCTGAGGAATATTGAGGTAATATTATTTAGTTACCTTGGGCTGTTTCTCATCACAATTAAAGATAATCTGTGTTTATATTTCTCCTTTTGTATGGAGGGAATCCCAAATTACTCAAAAATTGGACAGCAGGATCATTTTATCTACTGAGCAAAAGCAAGTACCTGTAATCATGCTGTGTTTGGCACCCCGTGGTCCTGTGAGATACCACAGGACAGGAGTTGATCAGGATGAGGGGATGCCCATGATGGGCAGGTCGGGGGCTGGCACGGTTGGCAGCAGTGTGCTTGTTCCATGAGGAGGGTCGTGCTGTTCTGGGGGAGCATGCAGTGAGCGAGGTGTGAGCTCCTGGGTGCTGAGCATCCTTCAGTAATGAAAGGTGATCAAAGAGAATTTGTGTGGTGCTTGGTTGAAAACACAGGCTCCGGAGAGCAGAGTGGTTGACATGACTGGGATACAGGGACTAAAAAATGGACAGTTTCTTCAGCAGGAACACAGCTACTGCAGAAATCACAGTCTTCCTTCCTGCATGGCTGCTGAGTAGCACCAGGCAATGGAGGTGCCTCCCTAGGGTGGCCTGTCCAGGGTCACCTCTGAGATGCTTCTGTTGCCATGCCCAGATGGGGCGTGTTGATCCTCTTCAGGTACAGCGATATGTTGGTGGGCTTTATGCCATGCTGTGACACTGCTGACCCTGGCTCCCACAGCCCTTTCCAAGGAGCCTGCTTGGATCTGAATGTCAGCTATTGCTATGAGGCTCCTGCAGGGATGTGGTGTCTCACCAGAGCCTGCCATTTAAAGCATCAACCTTTTGCTTACCCCTTAGCAGCTGTGGAAGTGTTGATCTGTTTCTATCTGTTTGCGGCAACTGGGCACACCATCCCCTCCTCTGCCACATGCACACCACAGTTGTGGGCAGGAGGTGATGCCACTGTTTCCTTCACTTGTGCTGTCTGTACTGTCTCTAATAAGTACCTGCTCCTAGACTCCGGTGAACACCTCTGTGAACTGTAGAGACTGAAGCTGCATCCATAGAGGTGGCACGGTCTTGCTCACAGCCTGCTTGTTAGATCACGTTAGGCTGCGTGATGTGCTCATCTCAGTTTGTTCAGTAAGCCCTTATTCACCCAAACCTTTCTCCAGAGACTATTTGGGTCCCTTAGCAACTTTAAATTGCTTTTAGCCTTGACCAAACTGAGAACCTACACGGAAACACTTTTTTACAGTGAAGGAAAACCAACTTGGATGGATATATGCTTAGATTGTGCTCTTTCTAAGTGCAGGAAGGTGACTGGGAACATGAGTTTACCATAGCAGATTATGCTTGACTAACCTGATGGCCTTCTGTGATGAGATGACTGAGTTGGTGGCCATGGAGAGAGCAGTGGGTGACATTTACCTTGGCTTTTGTTTTTTGACATATTCTCCCATAGCATCATTATAGCCAGACTGGGAAGGTACTGCCTTGATAGGTGACTACAAGATGGATTAAAAAGCTGTCTGGTCTGTCAGATGGAAAACGTAGTGGTCAGTGCTGTGAGTTTTAATGGGTAGCCAGTTCCTAGTCACAACCTTGAGAAGTCAGCATAAGGCCTGCACAGTTCAGCATCTTAACCTACATCAGGGATGATGGGGTGACATGCAACCCTGTCCTGGTGAGCCCATGTGCACCGTGGTCCAAGGAAAAGGTCAGTATGCTGACCCCTCTGGTTGCTGGCCAGAGGGGCCTTGGTGTAAAGTAGAAATGGGCCAAAGGGCCTTAGGAAGTTGGGCAAGAGAAATGCAGGTCCTGTGCCTGAGGTGGGGGTCAGTCACTGCCCTGGTGCAGGCTGGGGGCTGGCTGGCTGGGAAAGGTTCTGCAGGGAAGGAGCTGTGCTGCAGGGAAAAACTGCTTGGTTCTTGCAGTTTAAACCAAATCAGGGTTGAAGCAGTGCATCGATTTATCAGCAACATATAATTAACCAGCAATCAGTGTACTATATAAGGAGGATCAGTATCAGCAACACAGTGAAGAAACCACAGTGCTGGACACCTATGCAATGCTCATGTACAACTATAAATTTCCAAGAGTCCTGTAACATCCCTAGAAGTTATTCCCACATACACAGTTACATAGCTCCATGGTGTTCCTGTCTCAATGATTGTTGCTGCCCAGGATAAGCCCCATGAGATCCCACAGACCTGGTAGTTCCTGTAGACATCAG
Source organism: Lepidothrix coronata (assembly GCF_001604755.1). Classification (NCBI taxonomy): domain Eukaryota; kingdom Metazoa; phylum Chordata; class Aves; order Passeriformes; family Pipridae; genus Lepidothrix; species Lepidothrix coronata. The sequence continues at coordinate 945,533 of NW_016690362.1, forward strand.
TCAGCAGCATAGCATGTCTTAAATATTAGCCTGAGTCATCACTGTGCTGATTTGGAATTTTGCATGCAGTGGCAGAGGTTTATTCCCTGTAAAAGATGGAAGCAGCTCTGGTCCTCACTGGGATGCCAAGGAAGGGTCTCACTGAGCTGCCCACCTTCTCCCCTGCTCTGGAGAATGCCCAGGCAAAGCTGGTGAGCTAGAATTTTCCACCCAATGCCCATTTTCTGACTTCTCCCCATCTGAAATAGGTGAGTGCCCTTAGATGCTGACCAGCTGAGATTCTGGTTACTAGACTCAAGTAGAGCTCCTGGGGAGAGCACAGCCCTGCAGGAGCAGCTTATATCCCAGTCTGGCAAGTGTCCTCCTTGCTGAACCCCTGGGCAGTGTTAGGGGATGTCCATTTGCATGATAGTTACATGTGATATGGACTCACCATGTGTTGTTCATTTTCTGTCTGCCCAGGCATACACAGATGTTGTTAGCTGCTGGAAATGGCTGAGGACATGCAGAAACATACTCTCCTCGTGATCTATTGCTTTGACCTTCAGGTGGTATTTCTAAATTTTAAGTGTCCAGCACACACTGAAACTGTGGGGACAGAAGTGCCCCCAGGCTACACCATGTGTGAAACTGGCTGGGGACCAGCAGTGGTGTCCACAGAGCAGGTTTCTCTTCCAGATACCAGTATTGTAGCAGATGTGGCAGACAGGAATATAAAGCAGGAGAAACTTTCCAGAAATAATAGTGAAAGTGCTAATGACAAGGAGGGAAGAAGCACCACCATCTTCTTGAGATCTCAGGTAACATGTATTTCATGTGAAGTACACAATAGCCTGCCTGGCTGTTTTTGAGCCCTAATGTCTGGTTGAATTTCTTCTCTTTTTTCTGTTAACATTCCATTTTAAATAGAGTAATCCTTTGAGGGCCTAAGCTCAAGCCTCTTACATGTGTCAGAAAGATTTCTACAGTTAGAGGGAGTGCATTAACCATCTCTTTGCTAGTATTTGCTGTTTTGTTGGCAAATTACTTCCATGTCATTTTAACTTGATCAGTTGGAAGAGCACAAGCCATGCAGTCAAGACAGCTTATGTAAAACTTCCCTTCTCAGGCAGTCCAGGTGTCCCTAGATGGCTGTGTGCCATGAGGACATGTCAGTAAATAGCCATGAAATTGGCCTATTTACACGAGATTTTGACCAAGGTCTGGCAGGACTGGAGTGCAAGTAGGCACTGAAATATTTAAGTCCCGTAAGGAGTGGAAGGACTTTATTTTCCTAGCTGAGAGGGTGTGGAGATTTCACAGGCCCAGAAGAGCAGTGTGTAAAATATTTTTTGAGAACCTCAATTTTTGGTAGTGTTTCTATGTGAAAAACAGAATAAAAGGGCAGTTCAGACTCTTTTGGCTGCATGGCATTTTTGTTCCTTGTGGTGATTTGGAAGGGCAATAGAAAGCAATGAGAAGATGCAATAAACAGTAATTCCTACCATTAGGGGGCTTTCCTGCAATTGTTCCTGTTCTCCTTGGATTTCAGTTGGAGCAGGAATTTGGCTCTTCGATTTGCTTTCTTGACTTGGATGGAGATTGTGAAGTTTTCTCTCAAGCAGCTGTGGCTACAGACTTCAGTTATAGGAAGGGTTAAATCTCAGCGATTTGGGTTGAAAATGTGCCATAGAAGATTAGATCTAGAATCCCATTTTGCTTGTGCACTGATAACAGGAACTTATCAGCCTGCCACTCTTATTTGATTACTAAGACTTGCTACTGCAGAAACTGAGAGGGAGAGATGGGAAGTGGCTATTGATTGGCAATCAATAAAGGCTGAGGTGCTTTCATCAGCCCCAAGGAAGGTGGCACATTCACCTGCTAATTGCAGCCTGCAAATCCCAGAGAGGATGCTCTGGCATGGCATGACAGCATGTTGTACTATCAGAAATTAGTACTTTTTGATGCTGGCCCTGTGGAAGCTGTGCCATCCAGTGACGGAGCCACCCATCCTTCAGCCTAAGGTTAGCAACATTGACTGAATCCATCCAACATGCCCTGGGAGTATGCAGAACAACTGGGTATTGTACAGTGGGGCTGACTGTACTCACTGTTTGAGTACTGATTCTTCATTAAATAATAGGAGCTTGTGCAGTTGGGAATAGGACCAAGCCTCCATTTTTCTTGATAGAAGCCAAATGGAGTTTCATAATCTTTTTCTTCTCTCTTTTTCTCTGTGTATGTTTCTATATGCATCTTTTATCTCCTCTCCTTCTCTAGCCCTCCATTTCTCAATCCACGTGTGTTTTCACCTCCATGTACACCTTTGCTTCATATGCTTTAAAAGTTCTTGGAAAAAGGAGCCAGGATTGGCAAGTAATGCAAATATAAGAAAAGCTGAGGAACATCATGCATAATGCTGGTGTTACCTCTAGGAAGCAAGTTTTAAGATATTAGAAAAGTCAGTCTCTCACACAGCTCCATGTGTTCAGCATGCTGTGGTGGATAGAGACTGGGATGCAGATGGTCCCTAAGTTCCTGGTGACTGGGAACCAGAGTACAGAGGGGAGACCAGCCCATTCCCTTCTGATCTTTCCTGAATTAGAATTGATGCTGGACAAGGCCAAGGTACCTCCTGCCGTTGCTAGTTATCCGTACAGAGCACGGAGTGCTGCACCCTGACATAGGGCCATTAGTGGCAAACTGGGACATTGCTGGGCCCAAATAAATGGTTTTTAATGTTCTGTACGCGTAAGCAAGACAGACATTTCATGGCACTTTTGGCGTCAGGCAGGGAACATAACTTTGTTCTATATGAAATGAGACTTTGGGCAGAGCTTATTTCTGATAGAGAGGTTTATGAACACCATGTGTTGCAGCCTTTCCTGCTCTTCTTCTCCTTAGCCTGCCTTTCCACTGGTAGCATGACTTTTGTTCTGTAGTAAACTGCATGAAGCTGAGCATGGCTATGCCATGCCCCAGTTACCCACACCTGTGCAGGCTGCCTGAGCTGGGAGCTGGGGCAGGATGCTTGCTGAGGAAATACCATGGCCTCCTGAGCGTAGTTGTCTGAGGCATTTGCAACAAAAGGTGGTTTTGTGTGATAGCCTTCCCTGCAATGGAGATACGCCCTTTTTCTTGTACATTCTCCATTTAAACCCAAGAGAGGCGATTTTTAAAAATTCTAGTTAAGAGAATATCCCATTTGCATGATTAAATCCTAGAAGTCAGTAATGCCAAGCAGAACATTCATTCTGCCCCCAGTGTGTGTTGTTAAAAAATTATATTTAATTAAACAATTACAAACTGTTTATCTGATAATTTTTACTGAGCCACTGGTGTATATGAGAAGATGCATCCTTCATATTAAGAGAGTTACAGTGGTGTAAACCAGGCAAAATAAAATAAGGAGTGGGCCCTCATACAGGGATTATCAGCCCTTCTCAGTTTTTGCTTCCTTCAAAATATTCTAGGGGGATCTATGAGCCCCTTTAGAGACATCTGCCATCTTATAAAGTACAGCAATCTTGTTTTTCCCAGTAACCTTTTGTGAATCCCTCAGGAGGAGTTTGCATTCTGCCATCAAAATGGCAGGCTGAAAGCCGCTGCTCTAAGCCTTTTAGGCAAAAATTCCCTTCCAAGCCAATGGCCGTGTATTATGCCATTCACTGTCCATTAGCACTTTGCTTTGGAGGGTGAAACAGTTAACTTTGGAGCTATTTTAGCTGCAAAACTTTGGTGGCCTAACTAAGCCTGCAGTGATTCTCTCATTATGTGCTGTTTTATTTAATTTCTAGTATGTTGTGTAAGAGTAGTATACTAAGCTCTTGCTCCTTAATGACTCTGAGAAGTTTGGTCTGTAATACATAGAGATGTGCTGTACTGAAAGGTATTGCACTGACTGATATAATATGGCTTCATGGTATTTAAATAATGACATATGGTTATATTGTTGTTGTCTGCACTGTGTGTGAAGAGTAAGAATTACTTTTGGGAAAGCATGTCTGTCATGCCATGGGGCAAAAATGTAATTATGCCATCATAGTGTTCTCCTTGATATTCCCCATTTAATTTGGTTGACGTAGTATGTGTGGTGTGCCAAAGCTTGAAGAAACCAGCAGTAAACAACTCAGTCTGCTTCAAAAGTTATTGGCTACAAGGTACCACACCTGTAATGTTTCTACATTAATGCAGGCAGCATGAGGAGCAAACAAGAGGAGGTTGAAGCTTTGACCCAGTCCCAGAGATTTAACATCACTGGCATAAGTGAAACCTGGTGGGATGAGACCTTTGACTGGAGTGCCCTGTTGGATGCTTACAGGTTCTTCAGGAGAGACAGAGAGGGTAGAAGAGGTGGAGGGGTGGCGCTGTATGTTATAGAAGGGTTAGAATGTATGGAGCTCACAGCTGGCAATGGCACAGTTGAGAGCCTCTGGGTAAGAATCAAGGGGCAAACAAATGATGTGTGTGGATGTCACTGTGGGAGTCTGCTATAGACCTCCCAACCAGGACAATGACGCTGATGAATTATTCCTTGAGGAACTAGGGAACACTCCCAGGTCAAGTGCCCTTGTCCTTATGGGGGACTTCAACTTGCCAGAAATTCCCTGGGAGCATCACACAGCTGGTACAACTTGGGCCAGAAGATTCCTGAAAAACCTGGATGACAGCTTTATGGAACAGGTCTTAAGGGAACCAACTCAGAAAGATGCCCTCCTTGATCTGCTGCTTGTCAACAGAGTGGATCTTGTGAGCAAAGTGGACATTGGTGGCCATCTTGGCCACAGTGACCATGAAGTTATTGTTTAAAATCTCTGTTGACAGGAAGAAAAGTGCCAGCAAATCCTCAGCTCTGGTCATGAGGAGAGCAGACTTCAGGCTACTCAGGGAATTACCCCTGGGAAAATGTTTTTGCAGATGCTGGGGTCCATCAGTGCTGGTCACTTTTCAAACATCACCTCCTAAGTGCACAGGAGCAGGTAGTTCCCAGATGTTGGAAGTCAGCAGGTGAGGCAGAAGGTCAGCTTGGCTGAGCAGGGATCTTCTCTTGGAAATAATGTGAAAAGAGGAAGGTGTATGCCCAGTGGAAGCAAGGTCAAGTGATGTGGGAAGAATACAGAGATGCTGCCTGCTGCTGTAGGGAGAATATTCTTGTGGCCAAAGCTCAGCTGGAGTTGAAGCTGCCAGAAATGTGGGGGACAATAAAAGGAGTTTTTTCAAACATATTAATGGCAATAGGCAGTATAGAAATATCATCAACCCGTTACAGGATGAGGATGGTCACCTCAGAAACGGGGACAGAGACACGGCAGAGATGTTTAACGCTTTCTTTGCCTCTGTCTTCAACACGGATGATGGACCAAGGGGGTCTCTCTGCCCTGAGCTGGAAGACCAGCACTGCGAGAATGATCACTTCCCAGTTGACCCTGAAATTGTGCAGGATCTGCTGCTTCAGCTGGATCGCTACAAATCTATGGGCCTGATGGGAACCCGGGGCACCTGGAAGCACCCTTGAGCTCTGGAAACAGCACAGTTCCGTGGCAGTGCTGGCTGTGCAGCACCTAGTATGAGCACAGCTTGGATTTCTGCCTGACACAGGTCTGTTATGCTGTGTTCCCAGCGGCCACTGGGGGAAAATCCAGCTTTGCTGCCACCTTTATTTTGGCTCCATTTGCCATAACTAGTAGGCTAGGATTAGAGTAGACAATTTCTGTTGGGATTTTTTTTCCCAGTGGTAATACAGCTGAGCATCTTTTCCCATTTTGGCCATGCTTAACAGCCTTATATGATGCAGCTGTAAGGGAAATAGTTTAGGAAGCATCTCTGCTCAGTTACTAGTAGTCCTAGTGGTGAAAGGGTACGTGAGGGACACCTAGTCCAGCCCAGGACGAAGGTTACCTGTTTAGCATAAAGACTGAGCAGTAGTGGTTTGACTGGCCAGACTTGGTGAGCTGGGAGCACTCACAGGGCAGCTGAGGCAGCTGGAAGCAGGAAGGTCTGTTTCAATCTGTTGCTAAAATGCCTGTGGCTACTGTAGGCCTGTCTGGCTGATTCCATTTTTCAACCATTGCCTTGTAACACATAAGATAGGGAAAGCTGTCTTCTTCTCATGGACCTGCCTCAGTTTTGCTGTGCAGCTGTGGGAAAGCTGCATTCCTGCTCTGTGCCCCAGTTTCCCCACATGGAAAATGGGGGTAATGTAGAAGCTGTTATCTTTCCTAATGCTGCAATATCATGGAAAGTCTCTTGCCTTGGGTCTTGTCCCTGGTCACTGCTTCCTGCACTGCTCTTCCAGGAGGACCCAGGACTGAGCATCTCTGTCCTAACAGGGGACATGTAAGAAGGGTCAGAGTGATTTTGAGGAAGATTGGAACTAAATCAGAAGAGGTAGCTGCCTTAGCAGCCTACCCAGCTATGGGGAGGGATGAAGCTAAAGGCATCTGTCCTTCATTGGTTGCCAGTATGGCAGGACACTGGCTTCAGCAGAGCTCTGTGTAGGATCAGGTCCTTACATGTATCCAATGGCATGGACTGTGATCAGGGGAATGCAGAACTAAAAATTATGTCAAACAGGGCATCTTCAGTGTCCTGGCCCCCACTGGACTGAGTATCTCTTCCTTCTGGGGACCGAATATGTTTTTCAAGTACATTCATTGCACTACACATTAGCTCACAGCTTAGTATCTTTCAGCAGTAATGGAGAAAACTATCACTTGGCATTGGGCTGAATGGAGTGAAATCACCTGCTGCATTGCAACCCTAGGTCTAATATACTTATAATATGTTAAGCATAGAAGAACATTTTCTTTCAGATGGAAGGAAAGATCTTTTAAATTTTACTTTCAGGGTATTGCTTGCTTAGCAATCTCAATACTGTATTTCTTAAAGAAAGGAGAACTATCTAAATGTTCCTACCCACGTTATACATCTCACTGTGGGTAATTAAAATAGATAATTTTTGAAATCAGAGCTACCTCTCATCATTTGCATGAGGTCATGTGGTACTGTGAGGATCTGTCCACAGTCTCTTCATATAGATGCTGCCTAGCCTTGGACATGTCCACAGGTGTGAGGTGTCCCTTGGTAACTGGAGAAAAGTTAATGGGCTTGTTCAGAGGTGTAAGGGGAGAAGAATAGCTTTTTCTTCAGATGGAGGCTAGATCAATAGGAGCATTTCTTTGCTGAAGGGCCTCATTTGTGCTTGGTTAAAAAGTCAGCTGGACAGGCTAAGCAGAGACTACTGTGACAACTTGAAGCCTTGAGAAAACCCCCGAAAGGTTTGGCATGAATTCTCTCATGGCAGAGAGGGGTCCTGCTCCAGCCTGCTGGAGAAGGGAAGGCCCCAGAGATCTGCCCCTTCCCCATAATGTGCTGGGAGAGCAGTGGGGAATGGTACCCTGGCTCCTCCTGGCTTAGTGGCTGGCATTTGCACTCTGGTGGTGGGCTTTTCCCACTTGCCATGGGCTCCCTGCCTGTGGGAGAACTGTTGGCATGATGTTGACTACATGGCATGGTGTGCTTCCTGGGCTGTGCTGTACACAGGGGACATGATGGATACAGGACTTAAGAAAATAATTGTCTGCTCCCTTCCTCTGCCAGCTTCTCAGCTTTAATGTTATCCAAGGGTGGTCTTGTCTCTGTTAATTGCTTCTATTTGTGCAGGCAGCATGGGTAAGCTATTCTCGATCTTCCACAAATGGGATAGCTATGGAAAAACAGACTGGGATGTCTCCTGGCTTGTCTGTCAGCACCAGCCTTTCCTGTAAAATTACAAGGTCTTTATTACCGGGGAAAGCAGACAAGGTCATGTCTGACTCTCAGATCCTAGGCTGGGCTTGCAGAAGTGGCAGTTAAAAATAAATAAAATGGTAATCGTTTTACTTGAAAACTGAACCTATTTCATGTGGGAACCATTGCAGAAGGAAACCCAAATGAACGAACAAATGAACAAAAAAAAAAACAAACCAGCAACAATAAAAAAAAATTACAGAGTCCCTCTGACATTAACCATACTCTGGGAAGCTAAATGTGTCTCCTTCTAACCCTCTAATATTTAAAGCATCTAATTAGCAAAGCCAAGCAGTTACGCCCAAGACCACCAGTCATCTCTGAGCCTGACACCTGTGACTTCCTGACAGCGTTTGCAAGGTCACCCCTTTCCTATCTTTCCCACACCCAAACCTGACATAGCAGGGAGCATGTACCATCCATTTCCCCCTGCCAGGGAGTGACAGGAAAGGTGCACTGGGAAGATGAGAAGCATGACTGATGGCAGCGTAGCCACGCTGAATTATTGCCTATTGCGTGGGGAGCAGAGATTTGCTTTTGGGATGTTGGACTCTAAATCATCCATCTCTTTCTTTTAAAGGTGAACTGAAGAGCTTTGCGTGTGGGAAAGAACTAGCCAACTATTTAAGAGTGCAGTAAGCTTTGAGCACAGATACATTTGCTTATTAAAAATGAGGATTGAAAATCCTTCCTCCTTTATTTATTCTCTGCTTTTTAGTAGTTGCTTTTGTCTAGTCAACAATACCAAATAAGTCAGTGTTAGAAGGGGTTACAGTATTATAGTTCTGGGCTTTCCAGGGTACTGCCTATTCCCTCCTGTTCTCTTGAAATGCAGTGGTCCTGGAGTGAAGCTGCTGTTGTATCTTGAGATCTTGGACAATGGGATGGGGGACTGGTCAGCACAGCCCCACTTCATCTAGAGTCCTTCATGAGGTACAAGTTGGTTATGTGTTTCTGTGTTGTCAGAAAATGCAGGTGTGAATGCATACCTGCATCTGAGGCGAGATTTGGGGTGCAGAATAGCTTTTAACCAAGACTTGTGTGTCACCTTACTGTGTGGAAATCCAGGCATGAGTTAAAAGTAATGTCAGGGTAACTGGAGGTTAACCTCAGGGAACATCTGTTTCTGTGAGCATGAAAATCTCAAACAGTAAAAGGATTCTTAAATTATCCCAGTCCTGATGTGATGCCCCACTGTGGAGTCACCTGCCCTGGATCAGGAGGCAGCAGGGCAGGGACCCTGCTGCAGGCAGAGAGGGAGTCTGCCTTACAGCCTCCGTAGGAACATCAATTTGCTTTTCAGTGGCATCTTCTAGCATTCCTTACCGATCTTGCACCCTGTTTTGAAAATGAAACTAAGGCAAAGAGGCAGTTTTGTGAAGTTAAACCATGAAGCTCTGTGGAGGGGAAGAATGGGACTGAAGTCCTGAAGCCTCCAGGGTCACCAGGGCTTTTCTCTGCTAAACTACTCTTCCTCCTTCTTCCTCCTGAAGGAATACATTTTCCTTTTTTGTTTCTCAGGCTTAAAGGGTTTCTTTCCTTTCTCCTTAGATGTAAAAGCACAGCCCTTAATGTGACATTACACCACACATGGTATCTATCCAGGGAGAAGGTTTGTGGGTGCTAGCCTGGCCATGAGGAGCCAGTCTGAGTGCTGAGGGTAATGGAGATCTGTGTGGGGAGTGTGTTTCCCTGGGAATTTCAGACTGCCAGTGAGTAGTGGGGAGCGTGTGGACCTGAAGAGGCTTTGTTAATGGAGGCAATGAGCTGCAAGCCCTGCTGGTGCCTACCATGAGCTAGGGAGACCTATCTCATGTCCCATGTACCTGAGGGCATCAGTAAGGGACGCTGGGAGCTGGGAAGGAGGGACTGGAGTTTGTAGGAGCAGAGGTGAGTAAAAGGCTCTTGCAGAGGAGTCTCCATCCAAAGATCTGCCTGCCACAGTGTAAGGCACGTGTTGATATGTGAACCATTCAGACCCTCAGAGCCACCCTGCACAGGGAGAGCAGGCAGTGCTGTGCCATGGGTGAAGTGCCTTGGTAGGAGTGGGTGAAGTTTTGGGACTAGAGCAATGGTTATCGCCATGGCCTGGGACCGAAATGCAGTGTTGGGAGTAGGAGGGTGGGAGTGCTCTTGCGTGGCTGCTTCTTGGCTCCCCTGCTTGAGCATATCCCTTCCCATCTGGTTTTTCTTTCACTCAGGGGCTTTAAAAGCCCAGATCCCAGTACTACCTTCTGTTTGAATTATCTCTCCTACCCTTCTTCTGGGGTGTGGGCTGACATTTCCCTTTCTAGCAGATGAATTGCTTGCTGCTGTTTGGTGTGGTCTCACCCAGAGATCAGCATCCCCCCAAGAGCCTGCTTGGGCTTTAATGAAGCACTGCCTGCCTTGGAGACTCCCATGGAGCTTTCCGTCTCTTTTGTTTTTATTGCTATAATAAATCTTGCCAGATTTCTCTAGCTGGAAGGGTGGGAGGGTTGAAGAGGGGAGGTTTCCTGCCTAGTGCATTGCAAGCTTTTATTGACTGCCAGAAGTACCAGTAAATCTGAAGCGGGAGGTGGGCTGGCATCAATGCGCTGAGCACTGAGTCCCGATGGGGATCCAGCCCAGTCCCCGTGGGATCACTGCTGCTTCACAGTCCCCACCAGCAGACAGATCTCAGCTTCAGGATGGAGCTAGGCTTACAGCCTTGGTGCAGCCAAGCGAGACAGGTCATCCACTTCTCCAGGGCTTGGGTCAGTGTGTCTTTGCAGATCTTCAGCAATCTTGGAGTGATATAAATCTGACAAAACCCAAAACCCTACCCTGAAGTGTCCTGACTGGCACTAATGGATTGTTTGGCCACCTGGCTTCCAGAGGGTTAGCAGCTAGCTTGTCATTTTAGCCAGTTTTTTTTCCTAAAATCTACAACTCCAAAGCCCAAACTATCTTTGTTTTCCGGATTACTGATTCTTTTCCTGTTAAAAATTTTTCTCTGTGTTTCTCAAAAGTAGTGTCAAGGACTGGCACTAGTAAAATCTGTGTCGCCTGATGAGGTTGCTGCCAGTGCTGCTGTTGGGGTCTCCCAAACTTCCTCAGTGAGATTCCTGCCCTTAGACACCAGCACTTCCTTTGGCATGGAGAGAGGACTGTCATGGGTAGAGCAAAGCCAGCAGCATCAGTGGTTGTGTGTCCTAAAAGGGTGCAGGCTGTTGCTCTGAGAGCACAGCAGGGTCCAGTCTGGGCATCTGGAGGGGTGGGAGAGAAGGAATGCTGACTTACATGTAGTGCTGCACCCTGCCTCTCCTCCTACACCACGCCTGGAGCAAAGGCCCTGGATATCTTTTCAGAAAGCACTAATGCAGTCAAACCTCAGGGTTATCACATGGATGTGAGTTCTGAGCGTAGGAGTCAACAGTCCTTTCCAGCAGGCTGCAGAGAGAGCACACTGTATTCTGTAGTAAATAAGTATTTAATACCCACCAAAACATTGTAAATAGTATTTGAAATGCTTATGAAAGCTTTTTTCAGAAAAAGCTATTAGACAGTTAATCTGCCGGGGTTCTCTGTGCAGATCTTCCCACTTTGTCAGGTTTATGTGTGAGGCTACAGTGTAACAGTAAAATCCTCTGATTTTATTTCAGAGATGCTTTCTCAGACTTGGTAAGAACAGGACAGGGGATGCGTGTCACCTGGATTCCTCTAAGCTGAGAAGAATGACAGTGTCTTTTCTCTTATTTTTGCCATGGCCCATTAGAACCGTGTCAACCAGGTGAAGTCCAGGGTTCCCTACAGCCAGCGACATTCTGCTATTTGGGTAAGGCTAGAGTGCTGTCCTTGGTTTCTGGTAAATCACAAAACCTGTAGACTGCAGCCCAGGTCAGACAAGTAATAGACAGGCTTGTCTGTAAGAGATACTTTCCTTGGATTTCTCAATGCATGTCATTTCGCACCCACCCCCATTAAGTCCAGCAGGTTAGATGAGAATCTCCATCTCTCTGCTTCTGTGAGCTCTTCACTTCTCTCTTTTAAAGGCAGCAAGAATCACAGCTCAGTGTGATGACAGAAGTGGTTGTGGCCTCTCTAACAATGACAGTCCTTTCTTCCTCTGATGTCATTTAAATGAGCATTAAAGGCAAAATGTAATGCTAGCAAAGGGCTCTTGAGCTAGAAAGCCCAGCTTTTGTAACTCATCCCATGAAAGGTGTTGATGTGGCTTGTATCTCATCGTTCTGGCTTTAATGTCCTTTAATTACCAGCCTAACGAATCCTTCAGAACGTGGCTCTGCACCCATAATGAAGCATCCTTGCAGTCTGACACCTCCATCCTTGGACAGGAAAATGCACACAGAGGTCTGTGTCTTCTCCCTATGCTCCTCTCATTTCTTCTCCCCTACAGATAAATGCTGGACTATGAAGCCTGTGTGCAGGCTCCACATCTAGAAGGGATGTTCCTGTCTTTCTTGTGAAATTTGGATGCTTCTTACAGCAATTCAGCTAGAAGCAAGTCTATCTTTTCAAATTAGATTTCAGCACACTGACTGAATTTCTAGCCAGAATCTGGCAGTTTGTTGGCAAGAGAACATGAAAAGAAATAGGGGGGAAATGTAAAAAACATCAGAGTCTTAAGGATGTTTCTAAAACTGGTGATGCTACAAAAATGGACATGGACCTCAACTCTGTGAAACCAATTCTCACATCCGTAATTCATAGTCTGTCTCACCCGAACAGTGGGGCCAAATGTCTTGGCAGGGCAGGGGATTGATAGCATCTCTTCCACAGTGCAAGCAATGTAGTGCTCTGGCTGTTTGAGGTCAAACTGGGTAAGCAAAAGGCTTTTTCTTCTCCCAGCTAGCCAACTCTCAAATTAGCCTTGTTGCTCATCCTCTGTTGGCTTGGGTATTTATAGAGGAGAGTGCCACTACTCTGTTCTTGTAGTTTACCATTGACAGTCAGCAGTCCCAGCAATGGCAGTCAATGCAGTGCCCTGTCTTGCAGGGGAGGGTGGACAGGCAAGAAGACGGCTCTTGGTGAATTCCCTCTGGAGAAGCAGCTCATTTTGTGGAGTGTTACAAGGATGGCTAACAGTTTACAAAATTCCCTCTGAAGAGAGATGTATCCCTCTGAAGAGAGGTGTATCCCTCTTTTGCTGTCCCAGCTAAGCACAATGACTGTTGCTCAGCTGATAAGCATGGGTGTAATGTAGCCATCTAAGGAAAGGTGGACCATGCAACACCACCTCAGCCTAAGGTAGAGCCACTTGCACCTTTGTATTTTCTCACAGGTATTTTTTCATCCTGTTCTTAATCCTTAATGTTCAGTGCAGAGGCATCTACAATACCCCTAGGCAATTTGTTGTAGAACTTCACTATCCTGATATATTAGAAAGAAGTTCCCAATTTTTGAGCTAAGTTGGCCTTGCTCCAGCTCAAGTCTCATATTGTTTATTCTCTCCATCAGGGACATGAAAAATACATTTTTCCCAAATCCTTTCTTTCCTCAATTCTTCCTGAATAAGCCTTTTACATCTTTGAATGCTGTGCCTAGAAGTTGCACTTCCTCTGCTGTGCTCTCTTCTGTACTCTTCTGTACAGTAATCCTTTAACCTTTTTTAGCCCTACTTACTTTTCAGTTGTTCTCCATGCTTTTCTGTGGACTTCTTCCATTTGGTCCATTTCTCTCTGGAGGTACAGCACCCTGGACTTGACTCGTACTCCAGCTGGGACTTTTTCAGTTCTAGGTAGCATGGAGAGATGGATTTGGTCCTAGGATAGCTGGTTCATGTCTCTCTCTGCCTCCTTCTCTAGCTCCTGCCAACCCATACTGTTAGAGCACTCTTTCCAATCCTTATTTTTGCCTCCTTTCTTAGCCAATTAGAAGTAGATCTCATCTGTTTCTGGAATTAGCACTGTGGTCAGCAAAACTTTCCCTGTTTGATGAGGCTGAAGGCATAATTGCTGTGGCTGCTCTTCCTGCTCTCGCCACTGCCTCTCAGCTTTGTGCCACTGTAATTCCTCCTTGTCCTCTCTTAATGCTCTCAAGGACATCTGCTTTCCTGCCTCTTGCCAGGGTGCGCTGGCTGCTGAGCACAAACCCTTGGGCCTAAGGACTATTCACTTCACACCCTGCCTATGAGAAGATGGCTGTTTATCATACTTATAGTCCATGCTCTGTGATGAAGCCGTTGGGGTTCCATCTGTCCTCAATCCGGCCTTAACTGGTGGGGTGGGATGAGAAGCTGTGTGAGCACTGCTCAGAAGTAACGAAAATGTTCCTGTTTTATCGATGCTGTTTTCAGCACAAATCCAAAACATAGCACCATATTAGTTACTGTGAAGAAAATTAATTCTGTTCCTGCCAAAACCAGCACACCTTCCTGTTGCATCTTAGTTGTTTCTGTGACCCCTCTGGCTGCAGTACAAAAGACTTCCTGAGAGCCTGCCTAGCTCTCTGAATTTATTGAAGAACTATGAAGTCTGTAACATGCTAAAAATATCCTTTTTCGTACCCAGATAATATTTTGAAATGTCTGGGGCAGACATCTTGATCCTATTTTTGGAAGATCATTTGGCTAATTAAGAAGCGACCTGGTGTTCTGAGGGGACACCATATTCCTACCAAGCCTTAGTTTGAAGAAGAAGCAAGGAGAGGTATGCTCTTCCCTGGACAGAGGACTAGCAGGATATGCTCTCCATTGCTGTCGCAGGTACTGTCTTGGCACTGATCCCCTTAAAGACCCAGGAGACCTCAGGATGGGATTTGCATATTCACAACACACTTCTCCCAAGCCACAAAAGGTAGGGATGATGAGGGACACTGTGGTGCCCTGTGTGTTTGCAGAGCTGTTGGTGACATCCCATGCAGGGGTGATGCTGGTACATCACTCAGCCTGGCTCCCAAGGGTTGGCAGAGTCTGTCCTCTCCTAGTGTCTCCCCTTGCTGTGGGATCTCATCCATTCATATAAGACAGGCTCATGCCCAGGGTCAACAGCTTGTGGAGTAAAAGGAGTTTGTCCCCGTGACAGAAGTACTCCATAGAGGTGAGTGTCTGTGAGGCCAGGCCAGCATCGTTTGTCTTCTTTTTCTGTGTGTTGCCTCACAGTGTAACATAAGCCTGGACAAGTGTGATGGTCCCTTCAGTGAACAGCACAAGGCAAATCCCTAAATTCTCCTGGTTCTCATTCCTCATTATTCCCTCCTCCTACTTTTCCTCTCACTTTCTGTCTCACTCTTGCTTGTCCATGTTGATGAATATTTTGAGATAGCTTAGAGAAGGCAGTTGAATTCCCACTTCTGATTTAGTTATGCTACTGACAGCCTGGACTTAACTGTGTAGGTCTTCTGAGAACTCAGATAGGGATGCCGCCCCTTAGCCACAACCTCCATCCCCAGAAAACTGTGTGCAGGCAGAGTACCTGGAGCAGCAGACGTGACTGATCTGTTCCAAAAATTCTCTGAGCTACCAAGAGTTGCCAAAATCCTACAAGGAAAGGAATAAGAGTTTCTTGTGTTCTGTGGTCACTTTGAGTGAGGTGGTGGGTATTTCTTGGAGGAGCCTTTTGGTGCCAAATCTGAATTCAGTATTGTACAACACCGGTAATCAGTTAATTGAAGAGACACTGTGATAATTGGAAAGAGACTGGAGAGAACACTGGGGCCTTGGGGAGAGGAGTTGGGGAGAAGATATTTCTCAAACCAAATGTGTTAGATCGGTCTGTGGATCTGCCTGAGGACTTGAGATAGCCCAAGGAAAAAAGACTAGTGAAAAAGGGTGGGGAGGAAGGAATAGGTAGATATGGTTTGTCAGATAATGGCATCAAGGTAGCAAAGCCATGACAGGTGGGGCTGCAATAGGAAGGGTACATTAGCTCTGCTGCGACCTCATATTTGATAAGAGCTTCTCCTCCCGTGCACAAGGCTTTTTGCTCCCATCTGTGAACAATGTTTCTATGAATTAGACATTTCTCTGAATCAGAATAGCATCACCAGTTGTACAAATTAGGATGAAAGGAGTCCTCAAGCTCTCAGACAGGAGCTAAATGCCTGCCAAGGCCAGGAGAAAGCAAGGACTGTTTAGAGACCTCTAATACAGGTGGGTGTGCCATGGGCACCATACCCAAACCAGCTGGAATTGGGCACTGCCAGGATGTTGAGGTGGATCAAACAAGTCACCTGCTTGGTGTGGCAGACATTTGCTGTTCTATTGTGGGAGGTAGGGTAAAGATAGGGTCTGTATAGCATGCTCTGGGAAGTAAAGAATTCCAGCTGGCTTTTGCTCTTGGAAAAGCAGGCACAGCTGTTGGTGACAACTGCAGATGAAGAGGTAGGGAGATTGCCTGGGATGCCTCCACTTTCTGCCTTTTTGAAGATCTCAGGAGGCACTTCTAGTGACATTAGTGCAACAGCAAGTATCAAAAAAACTGTTCCCACCCCTCTGAGACATAGGGAACTGCACAAAACTTCACTGTGGCTATATATACAGCACTGCTTCCAGGATTATCTGCTAAAAGGTTGCTCTTGGATCTTGGTGTAATGCTTGCTTTACACAATATTTCTAGCATTAGTTATTTTTAACTGCATGTCTTTGATACACTCAGCATGTCTGAAGCTTGCTCTTTTTTTCTGGGTTGTGAGATGAACCCCGGGTTGGCCATCAGCTATTAGTCTGCCTTCCTAGGGAGGCTGTGTAGGAACCAGCAACTTCAAGATGAAAATCCCCTAGATCTACTGGCAACCATCTGAACCTAGGCCCTGGAAACTGTTCTGAAAAGACTCTTGTCTCAGTTCTCATGGTGGTCTCTTATGTGCTCAATGCCTGAAGTTCAAAGGAGACAATGTTGTATGGGTCATGTCATAAGGTCATGATGGCACCAGTCAGACCAGGAGCTGCGGGTAGGAGGAGAGATGCTGTAATGGATCTGTAACTATTTTGTCCCCAAATTGCAAATGGTGGGGAATAGTCCCAGCTTTTTTCCCCATTCATTCCCTCAACAGGTCCTGCATGGACCATGCATTGCTGGGTTTGGGGTGCATCCTCTTTCAGCTGTTTTGTGCAAAAGAGAGATGCTGATGCCACTCACCTTATCAGTGTCTCTTAGCCAGGAGCAAGCGCTGTGTGAACCTGATCCCACGGGGTTCCATCTTCTCCCTCAGAAAGTCAGACTTGGGTCACAAAAATTTGGTGTTACTATTCAGATGTATGCATTGACCTGAGCCTGTATGCTTTGACCTGAGTGCTTCCTCACCTCCTGGAAGGGTGTTAACCACAACACAAATGATGTTTTAGCTATAAGTGTGATACTTTAGCTATCAACACTGTGGAAAATGTGATAGAAGAGGAATTTTAGTCCTTGATAAGAAGCTATACATCTAGACATGGTCTTTTTAACTTTAATGTTGTAGGTAGCTTGAAATTGAACCTTTCATTCTGCACTGTCCCCTAGAGCTCCCTCCTCTTCCCACAGGCATGGCTTTTGTTGTGTAGAGTGTTTTTTGTTCTGAGACATCTCCTGTGCTTGCTTTCCTCAATGGACACTGATGTGACACGCAGAACTGAGCTGCCAGAGCTCGGGGTTGTTTTTTTCTCCACCCTGTGATGAGCTGTGACACTCCAGCATCCCAGCTCCACAGGCCACTTCTCCGTGCTTTTGTTCACGTCTCATTGTGAATGCAGCACAGGTTCGGGGGCAAAATGCAGTGGCTAGAGGTGTGCCCAGTTCAGGGGGCATTTTTGAAATACAGTATTTTTTCAGCATTACTTAGGAATCCATAAGGTAGCATTGCAGATTATTCCTGCTCCCCTTCTTCACTATTCTTCTCCTCCTGGATTTTTCCGTTACTCTAGATTGTTCCAGCCATTATCTTCTTCCCTCTGCTCCTCTTCTCTCTGGCTCAGGGAAGAGTTTTGTGGGTGGATCATGGGCTCTTTGGGGCAAATTTACATCCCTTGGTGATGCAAATGAGGAAATACATTATTGGAGTTGGTAGTACCAAGCAGCATAAATGAAATGATCCCTGCAGGCTTATTTCCATGGAATAAAATAAGGCTGAATATGAGAAAAAAAGAAGTGGGTGCAGCTTCTGTGTTGGATCTTGTTTAACAGCCATTGCAACGAATGAAATTTCACCTGTGTCCCATACAAGGGCCAGCTGGTAGGCTGGGCAGTGTGAAGGCAAGATCTTGGCCTCCAGCCAAACTGTGGAGCAGGGAAAGCCAGGAGGCTGGGAGCAGCTACCTGGGTCCTGCTGAGAAAGAGCAGGTCAGAGACAGGCAAAGCTGTGGGCTCCCCAGGGCTGAAGGGGTCATCTCTTTGTAGCCAGCCTGATGCAGGGAGGGCACCCAGCCCTTTGCTAGCTGGGTAGGCACTGATCTCTGGATGAAAGTGAATCCTGTAGGCTAATCCTATTAAGATTTTCAGCAAAAGCCCCCCTGATGTTTTTGCCCTCCAATATATTAAGGCTGAGCTCTGTTTTATCTCACGTTGCCTTTGCAATAGCCTCTCTGGCTTTAACCCTTTGGTGGCCTGGTGCTGTTTAAGCCTGATGACTTGACATGGAGTTTTTCATGGGAGACACGTGGGATGTGAGGACAGCAAGCATTTCACCAGCAGTGCTACATGCTCGGGGAGTGTGCATTTCTGGTACAGCCTGAGAAGTGTTTGATTAATACTGCCACAATATGTGGTGAAACTCTGGGCCTTGCACCTTCCTCTCTGGACACCTGAGCTAATACACTGGCTTGGGAGAAAGGGTGTGAGTGGGAGGAGGTCTTCCTGGAGAGCTGCTTCTCCTCAGCACACCAAGCACTGTGAGGGGCTTGTGTCCTGCTCCCACTACCATTCAGGATAGTGATTGTTGCAGCTTGGAGCGGTGTCTGTTGGCAGCTGCACATCTCCTCAGCTGCATCTTGTGTAGTGGCAGTGGCCACCAGATGCTGGTGCCTGGACCAGGCTGATACTACCTATGCAGCTACCCATGGTTTAGTAGTGACGTGGTGGTTCTAGGTTAACAGTTGGACTTGATGATCTTAGAGGTCTCTTTCAACATTTATGATTCTATGATTCTATCTTCCTCTGCTGCATCCTCCATGGAAGCCTATCTCCTTTATGTCCTGGGCTGGTGTCCCTGTAAGTCTCACCTACATGGAGCCAGACGCTCGGGCCACATGGTTGCCAGCCCAGGGAAGAAGGTCCATATGCAGTAGTACACTAGCACAGCTCAAACAGCTGCCCCTGACACTTTCTGTCAAAGGCCATCACTTCATGTCTGACTGCAAACTAATTACTGCAGTCACTGTGTGGCCGGTATCCAAATGAGTGGCTGGGGACAGGATGGGTTGGGGCTGGGGCTGTCCTCACACTCTGATGCCTGGGGATGTAGGATCCAGCTGTCCCAGGCAGGGAGCCTTAGTTGGCACTGGCAGAGGTCCTTCCCAGGAAGAAGCCAAGCATCCACTGTGTCTATGGGGTGCTAATAGGACTGGGATGGGGAGGATGTGAGGTTGTCTTGGAGCACCCTCTGACAGGACCCAACATGCAGGGGAGGTTTGATTTTAGAAATGCTACTGACCAGTCATACTAAATGGGTGTTTGCATGGCTTCAACCAGTCAGTAGGTTTTCCTGGGACTATTTGACCCTTTGCCAGACAATCGCAGAGTCTTTTTTGGAATGGCTGGTGTGCACTCGCACCATTCCCCCTCACTGCAGGGGGCAGTGTTTCCACTGGGGAAACACTGAGGTCTCACAGGGGAGATAACCTCGTTATAAAAGAGGCAAGGTCTGTCAGGGAAGCACCCATGTAGCTCGTTGGTCCCCAGGGATCCCAGCCATGCATCAAGACTGGAGAAACAGTGAGCTGCAAGCAGCATCACATTTTGCTCTCCCCTTGAGTTGCAGCTTCTGCATTTCGATTTCTTTTGGCTGTGGACAAGGTCAGAAGGTGTCACCGGTGTCCTGGTCAGTGGGAGCCATGGGAAGAAGCAGCCCTGTACAGGGAGCAGGGCAATGTGGGGGAAAACTTGGCTTTTGTCACATCAGCTTGGGCAGAGCAGGAGGGAGAGGAGCAGGGAGCCAGGGTATGCAGTCAGATGGGGGAGCAAGATTCACATTGGGACACCCCCAGCAGGCTCCTGGAAGGGGCAAGCAGGAAAAATGACCTTTCCTTGCTCCAAAATCTGTAATTTTTAACTATAATCCAACTATGATCCCCACTTAGAAGTCCCAGGCAAGGACTTCTTTGAAGAAACCATGCATCTCAACCATGTTCCCAGTGGTGTAGTATTGAACAAGATTGAATACTGGGAACTATTACTTGTTGTCTAGCAGATGCCCTGACAAGGAAGCCAACTGGAAATCCTCAGAGAGATTACCCTGATCTCCCCACAAACACTGAAGCATGGAATAGAATAACTTATTTTAAATATTAATGCTAATTTAACATTAGTTTTGACTTTGTTACTGGTGGGAGATACTATGTGACGCTCCTAACAAACTGAAATCTTCTTAGTCTTACAAAACTGATCTTCTGCCGACTGGTGGAAAATCTACTGTTCGTTTGACTATTTGCCCGTATTAGTGATTCTTTGAACAGCAAGTAAAAGCTTTTTAAAAAAACCCACCCATCACTCTCTTGTAGTGGTGACTTTCTTTTTTTTTCCAGGTTAGGAAAAAAAGCTGTAGGCATTCCAGAGGGAACAGTTTAATTTGTTGATACAGCATCTCAGAGGGTTTTCTTCAGGTTTATGTTTCCACAGTAGGTAAAGCCACTTGTTGGTGAACAGGCTTTCCATAAAGAGCAGTTTCCACAGTAGTGGAGATAACAGGACACATACATGGATACTAGGATGCCTGAAGATCATCTAAGACCTGAACACTGAGTCTTGTACTGCCGTAATAATGTTGAAAATATTGCTGAATTTGGAAAAGTAATCTGTAAATTAGATTTGTTGCTGCAGACCCACTGCCAGTGATTACCCTGGAACTTGTGCTGTGTCTGCAGAAATTAGGGCTAACTTTGGCATTCCCTTCAGTGCACCTTGGCCTGAGTTTAGACTCTGATAACTTTGAGACTTTTTGGTGGACATTTGTTGATAAAGCAGGACTGTGGTGCTGTGGCCAGATACTGGGAGGGACCAGGCCTTCTCTGCAGTGGTGTGCACTGGTACACAGAGTGCAGGGCTTATTACTAGTTTTGGTGGGATATTGCAGGGCTGAGTTGACCAAACTCAGCACAGGTTCTCCCAGCAGCAGAGCAAGGGTCTGCTCTGGTCAGGGTATGCTGTTAAAAGTAATCATTACCCTTTGTGTATCCATTATGAAAATTTCATGAGATGTAGAAATATTGCTCTCCCCCACCCATTGCGTCTACATCCCAACTGTGCTAGAAATTCACCCAGGTATGTGCAAATACCTGTGCAAAATACTTATGTCAAAGTATTATGCAGCAATGGCTTTAGAAAAGCAAACTCTGTTTTGCAGTAGTTGAGAGTTTTTTCCAGAGCATTTAGCAGCAAGCAGAACTGATACAGGCATACCAGCATCCATGACTGGGCAATTCCTGCATCTCTTCTGGATGCAGTAACATCTGTTCGCCACTGTGAATATATTGTGTGATCCTTTTTGTCCCAATTCCATGAAATTTGCAGATTTTCTGATAGAGCTGGTTGAAATACAACCAAACTCCTATTTGTTTGGATATTTCCTAAGCAGCACTGAAACATGGGGATATTATCTTTGTGTCCTGGCTATGTGGAGAAAAGAAAGTTCAAGGTACAGCCCTTGGCTCTCCTGAGCTTTGTGTGAGTGTGTATACGCATGTATTTAGGGATCTTTTTTCTGTATGATGTTTATCTCACAGGTTTACTTTAATTGATAAGATTTTACAGACCTGCTGTTTACAGCTACATTGTAGACAAAAAAGTGATGATACAGCCTCTGGGAATCAGACTCTACCCTTGGTCTTGTGAAGGGTGAGAGCAGAACTGAGCGCAAATGGTATCCACAGAGCACTGAGGCTGAGCTGTCTTTCAAAATAAGATGCTTCAGATTGTTCTAGTGAAAGTAATTAAAGTCAAACAGAAGGTGACTTCAGGGGTTTCTTTTCCATGCTCAACCAAACCAAGCCTTTGGCTTTTAAGCTTGGGGCTGTATAACCTCGTCTCCCTCAACCCAACTATCATGCTTTTGGAATTGCTGCTGATGACCTTGTTTCTCTTTGGCAGGCATGAATCATGCCTGTGCATATGTCAAGCTGCAAGAAATAGCAAAGGAAGGAATGAAGGAAGAGAGGAAAGGTCTCTCTGCTGTAGGGCACTTCCTCACTTGGTTCCTCCTGGACCCTTTCTGCTGGCATCCTATCTGGATGCACCTTTCCCCTGATAAAATAAAGGACCAAAAGCTCTGCGTCAGGTCTCCTTCCTTTGAGCGCAATGTCTGGGGTAGAAATAATAAGGTGCAGTGCCTTTTCAAAGGAAATCATGTGTCTGCCACTATTCATGAGCTACAAGGGTTAAGGAGATTAGCTGTTTCAGTAGATTATTTAAGGGGCTGCAAGATCTGTTAGTCTCTGTGTGGCTAGATGTCTTGCAAGTGGATGTGTTGAGCATCTAAAAATAATTCAATTATTTGTGCAAAATATCTGTCAGGCTTGTTTCCCTCAGGCAGGCATTTGCTTCCAGAGCACTGCTCTTGCAGAGTGAGGTCCCACCGGAAGAGAGATGGGAGTAGATCCCTGCCATGTCTGTGGAGTGTCAAGCTGCCCGTTCCTCACTCCTCCTCTCTGCAAACCAAGGAGACTCTGCCCCCAGTGCTGTGTCAAGTGGTGGGCTTCCCCCTTTCCCTTAGGCCCCTCTGCACCTCAGCCACCCCCTTGCTGTCTGTTCCTCAATGCTGATGGCTGGGCAGAGTCACTGCCAGTAGCCCCGAGGTCTGGTGCCACCCTGGCACTGGTGCAGCCGTAGGGAGCACGGGTCGGGGCTCAGCCTGGAGCAGGGCAGGCAGGCTGGTGAGGACAGGGTCTCTCTGCTTCTCCCCTGGCTGCTGGGGACATTTCTCAGTGGGAATAACTTGTGCCCAGACACCCAGTATTAGTCTTCTCCAGTGTCAGCGCAATAAAGATCAGTGGCCCTGGGCAGTGTGAAATGAACTTTGGAGGTGTTCTGAAGCTTTGGCTGTAGATTCTCCACCTGTTTCAATATATGAAAAATAATAAAATTTTTATAGATCCCTGAGGCATCTCTTAGGCAGGGGAGAATATTTCAGCTCTCTGTGCTGGTGTTACTCCCACCCACATGTAGCTGCTTCAGGTAGAGATGCCTGTGGTGGTATCTGATCAAGGTTAGAGCTGTGGGGTAGCACATAGGGTGGGGATCAGGAGCTAGGGAAAGGGGTCAGAAGGCAGCAGGATCTTAGGATTCTGTTCTAATTTTTCCACTGAGCTCCTGAGCACACTGGCAAGTCACTTACTTCACTGTGTCTCATTTTTGCTGTTTGCAAATGGGAACACATTTTACCTCGCGGTGCCACTGTGAAGCTTAATTAAGATTTGCAAAGTGCTTTGGTGCTGTATAAAAGCCAGTCACTTTAATTAATAAAATGAAGTGGCTGCACACTCTTGGCTTCTTTGCTTACCTGTGTGTGAGCAAGCAGCAGTTAGTGTGATAATACAGTTGATATTCCATACAGTTCTGTTTTATAAATGTCCTGTTTTCCTGAAGGCACCGTGGGGTGTCTTACTGACCTGGTAGACTCACCTGCTCCCAGACTTGTTATCACTTTTGGAAAGCAGGGATCAGTGCTCTCAGGTCTATCCTTCAGTGCCTGGCCCAGATCTCCAGCAGCTGCTGTGTCCAGTGTTACACAAGCCAAGGTTGGTTGACTCTGCAGTGACCCAATATTGTCACATGCTGGTCCCATAAGAGCAACCCAGAGACCAACAGCCCAACATTTTTGGCCACTCTAGATCCAGATCTGAGCATCCTTGCTCTGAAATCAGGAATCAAAACATAAGATCTGCAGTCTCTTTGAGTCTCCAGTAGGTTTGACTCTGCATCTGGAAGATGCACTATGGTGATCTCTGTGAGCTCTCTGCTCTCTGAGTGACAGAGGCTAGGTCATTCAAAGAGAAGTCCTAAATAAATGTAGGTGCAAGGAAGAATCTGCATGAGTGCTGTTGGTTTCTGGGCAGGTATCCCAGATGAAAGCTGGTGGAAAGAGCCCTCTGACAAGACTCTTCTTGGAGTTATTAATAGCCTGACTTTGCCCAAATTCTTGTCTGATGTAGATATTGGGGACAAGGCTTCTTCTTCTCTTGCTTTTTTGTTTGTGGAAATTGAATGCTCTTCCCCTTGTGAGGTTGTAATGGTTAAACCCCAACCAGCAGCTCTCTTTCTCTCCCCTCAGTGGGATGGGGGAGAGAATCAGAAAGCTAAAAGTGAGAAAACTGGTGGGTTGAGATAAAGACAGTTTAATAGATAAAGGAAAACCACGTGTGCAAGCAAAACAAAACAAATAATTAATTCACCACTTCTCATGGGCTGGCAGGTGTTCAGCCATTTCCAGCAAAGCAGGCCTCCCTCACATGTAATGGTTACTTGGGAAGACAAAAGCCATCTTTCTGAACGTACCCCCTTCCTCCTTCTTCCAGCTTTACAGGCCGAGCATGATGCCATATGGTATGGAATATCCTTGTGGTCAGTTGGGGTCAGCTGTCCCAGCTGTGTTCCCTCACAACCTCTTGAGCACCCCTAGCCCACTGGCTGGTTGGGTGGTGTGAGAAGCAAAAAAGGCCTGTTTTCAGCACAAATCCAAAACATGGCCCCATAATAGCCACTGTGAAGAAAGTGAATTCTATCCCAGCCAAGGGGTAACCAGGATAGCCACATACAGCTCCTTTCCTGTGGCTTGGACCTGTCCCTTCGTTCACACTGAGAAGGGTGGAGCAGCAGCGGAGCCCCATCTGTATGCTGTTGTCTTTCCTTCCATCTGAATGTAGCTGCAGCATGGATGGGTCTATACTATAAAGACCTCAGACTCCATAATTCTTCTCTCCTGCTGTTAATTGTGATCCTCAAATATTAGGCCAAATGGATGGTTTTCTGAATATGGAAGTTTCCCGTCATCCTGTCCAAGGCCAGGTCTATGGAGACCACCTGGTTTGATGGGTCCTTCTGCCTCATCCTCCCTTTCTTTCCTCTTCACCCTGGTCTCCTGGGCGGGAAAAAGGAGGAAAGAAGATGCTCTGCCTAGTATTCACTCCCCCACCCCATCCTTCACCCATCAGTAGGTGATGCAGCTGCCAAAGGCGTTGCAGTCTGGCACACCAGCATATCCTCTCCTGAAGGAAACAGCGTGGGAAGGCAGGAGATCCCATGTATCCCGGTGAGGATGATGTTTGAGCCTGTAGGTACCAGTGTTGGTACACTCTGTTAGTGTGCATTGCTGTGTGTATCTCCACACCTATCATTTGTACTGTAGAGAAGCACTGCCTCCTATCTGGAAGTCTGCACCACAGGGATGAGTAGGCGTATGTGTAGGTGACTGCTTTTTATGAGCTGCCAAAGGTTCGTACGTGCAACCTGCTGGGGTGCTTGTACTTGAAAACCAGGTGCACCTCCCTCTCTTTTCCACCCCAGCCCTCTGAGTCAGAGTTTTCGGTGTGATTTCTTAGCAATCACCTCTATGCTGGACTAAAACTAACCTTTGGCTTCTGAACCACAGTTCAGGCTTCTAATCAGAAATCCATATCATCTTTCTACCCTTGCAGAATATGAGTAAGTCAAAGCACAGGCAGCAGTGAAGGATCGGGGTGCGTATGGGCTCTCATATTGCTTCTTACTCACGTCTGTGTGACCCTGCTTAATATGTTGTCCAGAAAGTACTGGGTTAGCATAGTAGCAAATACTGGAGAGTCACAAGATCAAATTAAACTACATGCCACTGACAGATTTGATTTCAGGAGTGAATTTACAGCAGGGGCTGGATATGTAGAGTTGAATTCCGAGACCAAAATGAATTTCAAAAGTATAATTGGAATCTTTAAAGACTGGTGGGACTATTTTAATATTTTTATATTTTACATAGCCATCCAGTAGTACTGATCACAAAATTGTAGAATGATTTGTGTTGGAAGGGTCCTTAAATATCATTCCTGATGCTCAAAACCCCATCCAACCTGGCCTTGAAGACTTTCAGGGACGCGATATCCACCACTTCTCTGGGCAACCTGTTCCAGTGTCTCACAACCATCACAGTAAAGAATTTCTTCCTAACATCAAATCTAAATCTCTCCTCTTTTAGTTTAAAACCATTCCCCCTTGTGCTATTGCTATCTGCTTGTGTAAAAAGTCACTCTCCCTCTTTTTTCTAGCCCCCCTGTAAGTACTGTAAGGCTACAGTAAGATCTCCCCAGAGCCTTCTCTTCTCCAAGCTGAACAACTCCAGCTTTCTCAACCTGTCATAATATGCTGTTGCTTAAATTTGAAAGGGTGATCAACAGTCAGATCTAGCACAGATAGCTCTTAAACAGGTTATTGCTTTTTGCAAATCTGAGGGCTAATACTCAATTAACCTTGTAGCTTGAACACCAAGGAACAAATGTTGTTTCTTAAAAAATGTATGTAAGTTAGGGATCTACTTAATGTCTTTACTGTGGTTTGCACCAGATTTTAACCCCATTTTAATTAAACCACTACAATTTCTTGTGTGGTCAAAGTCAGTAAGAATGAGTACAAACTACTTGAAAGTAGTATGTGTAATTCAGTGGTGAATATTTTCTTGAATTGATGTTATGAGGCTGTCAGCACTTACTGTGCAATATACAAAG
This sequence comes from Lepidothrix coronata, assembly GCF_001604755.1. Taxonomy (NCBI): domain Eukaryota; kingdom Metazoa; phylum Chordata; class Aves; order Passeriformes; family Pipridae; genus Lepidothrix; species Lepidothrix coronata. The sequence continues at coordinate 972,102 of NW_016690362.1, forward strand.
CAATGTGCTTTCCTGGTGACATCTCCCTTGATGAGAAGCTGAGTGACCAGAAAAGGACACATTGTTTGCCTGCGCAGAGAGGAGGTGAAACTGTCGAAGTCCAGTGGGAGGGGTTAACTTTTTTAGAGATATCCAGACCTCATAGGAGACATCCTGAGAGATAGGCAAAAAGCCACACTACCTTTGTCATTGGTGGGTCAGAGTTCAGCCCACATTCTCTCAGAAATGTCCTCATTAGAGGACCAGTGATGCACAGTGACTGAGCTGTGATGGAAATGGAGTGGAGGCCTCATTATTGCAGGACTAGCTGGTACCATACAAAGCAAACACGGAAGCCTTGGTTTTGGTCCTTATTCGTTAGTGCTGCTCAGTCTGAAAAGAGCCACTGACTATGGCTGAAGTCATAGTGGCATAAATGCATGGGACGTGCTCCTGGCTTCCGAACAAAGACAGGAAGCCTCTAAGGAGATCTTAAAGGATTTGATTAAAAACATAGCCAGAATTGGAGTGTTTAAATGAGTTTAGGCCTCTTCATAAAGGCTGAGGGTATGACTTCACTTCAAGAGGCTTGGAATTGCCAGGATGATGCTGAACATGATCCACACACTATGAAAACAGCATTAGTCTACTTAGCCTTTTCACTGTCCAAGAGTGGAAATGCAAAGAGCAGTGAGAAGTTAAAAAGCTAAAGAAACTCCTTTGAAATCTCAGAAGCGGGATTCAGTTCAGATGCTAGCAACAAAAGTTCAGAGAGCGTTTTTTTCCTTGTTATAACATTTTACTCACAGGAACATTGGCTGAGAAGCTCAAAAACCACCATTCATTCACTGACAGATTTTGACTTCTCAGAAATACTGTGTGACTGTCCCACCATCGCTTGGAGGGCCCTAGAAGCAGGAGGAAAGTGGCTCATCTGTCTGGCAACTGCAGAGTGGAACCTGCAGCAAGGCTCCTGCAGGCTGCCTGTGGTCTGGACCAGCTCTCTACATATACGCTGGGTCAGACAGAGTGATTTTGATAGGTGTGTTGGCTGCATTAGAGGACTTGTCTTCTTTTATGGCAATTTTTTGCCAAAACTAGTGTGTCCCATCTTAGTTTCAAAGCTGTGAGCAGTGAGACTATGGGAGCGGGAGCATTTTCATGATCAGGGAGTTGCAGGGCTGCTGACTCACTGTGCATGCCAGCGGCACTGCTCTGCCATGCCCAGCATGGAGGGGGAGGGAGGTGGAGCCACCACAAAGATTGGTTGAGAGATAAGGTCACCTACTGCCTCAGGTCACCAAGTAGCTGGGATTTTCACTTTGCTGTTTGCCCGCTGTGAGGAAAGAAGCAAAACTCTTTACATGCTACCCATGGATAGATTCCCTTCATAACAGCCCTAATGTCATTCAGATGCCTGATTTAAAACTACTTGTATCAGGAAGGAGATTCAAGAACTGATTAGTGTTGATCTGGCCTGTTTTGGTGTGCCAGGTGAGATTAGCCTGCTGTGGGTTGTGCTTTAGGCATTTGAGGTGTTTTGCACTGCATTTGGAACATTATCTCGTTTGTTAGACATTGGTGTCCTCTCCTCCAGCAAGAGGCATATCCCACTCTAATCCCATGCTCAGGATCAATAACATGTTATATTGATGCTTGTGGTTAAATTCTCCACAGTCTTGAACTGTAACTGCCAAGGTGCTGTGTCATTTGCTTTGCCAGGCACAGCCCATGTCAGACAGTGGAGCGACTTCCCACTGGAGGAACAGACCTACACAGACATTGCCCCCTCCCTCTCTAAATGCAGGGTACCCTCCTGTGGCAAACAGGACCACACAGCAGCAAGTACCCTGAAAAAAGAAAAACATTAAACTCCATAAAGACAAAACTCTATGCTGCATCCAGAGCCTGGCCTTTTGCACCCAGAGTCCACAGGGAGGATGGGAGTGTTAATAAAGCACACGTGACAAGCGTTAGTCACGTTGCTTAATGCAGGGCTAGAAGGCATTTGCAGACCCTGAATAGATGAAGACTGCTACGTGGAATTTCTGGCCCTGAAGTTAAGGAAACATAGGAGACCTTGTTTTTACAAGATTTCAGGTCAGCTTTTTCTATCAGAAATGCATCTATGCAAGATAACCCTGTAAGGGAGCTCTTCAAAGTGAGCTGAAAATGAAGGGGGTTTGGGAATTAGTGTTCTTTTGTTTTTGAAAATCATTCACCTAGGGTGGCAGCTGAGGATCTCCTTGAGTTGATCCTCTTGACAGTTTTAGTTTCCCCATCATCTTCCTCTCCTCTTCCAGCCTCTCAGTTCTTGACCCCATTTCTTCCCTGAGGTAAATACAATGCCAGGGCTAATTATCCGAAAAGGAAACATTAGTGAACATCATAGGTAGAGCATGAGTTGAAAATCTGAGTGCAGTGGGCACAGCTGCCTGATTAGAGCACCCTGCCCAATATGATGCTTACATTGTTTGCTTGCTTTCTTCACAGACCCTTTGATAGATGAGTTGCAGTGCTCGTTACATGGTTTGTAGTTCTCTGGCTGGCATTTTTGTGGCTTCATCTACACATTACAGATCAGTCATCAAGAAGATTCAGGAGAGCCTAGTGCAGACAAGCAGGCTAAGGCTCCCTTTTAGCCCAGCTGGTCAAAACTAGTCTTGGGAAATTGTTATTCTTGGATAGGATAGAAGGAGCAGGGCAGGCCTGTTTTAAAAGTGACATATGTTTTGCTATTGCAACAGCAACTGGTCTGGCGACCACAGAGGGATGCTCTGCAGGCCACTGGTGCCCACAGACCATGGTTTTAGAGCCACTGGCTGCCATGCCAGAAGTTGGCCTTCGTGTTCTTTTACTCACTGAAATATTTAACATCCTTTTGCCATTTTGCATTGGCTGTTCTACTTCAGGATCCCAGGAGTGCAAGGTTTGACTTTTCACTCAACAATTTTCAGCCTTCATAACGATCAGTGTGTATTTTCCTTTCAGAACAGAGGGATAGGCAGTCATTTTGCTTAATCTGCTTGTGGAAGTCTAGCCAGTGATTTAATCCGTCTCAGAACAGGGGTCACCAATCCTCTTTTCTCTATGGACATGTCATTGAATCAGGGGAGCAGGGAGGAAACCATTCCCTGTGTTTATCCAGTGGGATAGCAAGCATTTTCTGGACGGAAGGAGGTAGGTACCAGTGTGTTAATTAAAACATGCAAGCCAGTGCAACCGAGTTCACAGGCAGAGACATTGTTACCATCATCAACTTGAGTCTTACCAACCATTGCACATGTCCCAGGCACAGCATCAGCTTGCGCATACTCTGCTTGTAATAGTTTTCTCATGGCACCATTTTTGGGGCATTTCTGGTTTGTTGTGCTCTCTGGAGAATGATTATACCACTGGAGGGAGGAATCTCATACTGCTCATTGCACTTTTTAGTATCCTTTTTGTTCACAGTTCTCACAGAATGACAGAGTGGCTGAGGCTGGAAGGGACCTCTGGAGGTCATCTGGTCCAATCCCCCTGCTCAGGGAGGGCTGCCTAGAGCCAGTTACACTGGGACTTGTCCAGGTGTCTTTTGACTGTCTCCAAGGATGTAAACTACGCAGCCTTGCTGGTCACCCTTATAAAAAGCTGTTTCCTGATGTTCACAAGGAACCTCCTCTATTTTAGTTTGTGCTCATTGCCTCAGATACTCTTACTGGGCATCACTGACAAGAGTCTGGCTTCATCCTCTTTGCAACTTCCCTTTAGGTATTTATATACATTGATAAGATCTCTCTGAGCCTTTTCTTCTCCAGGCTGAATGGTCCTAGCTTGATTAGCCTTTCCACATAGGAGAGGTGCTCCAGTCCCTTAGCTGGGGTGAGATCAAGTGCTGCATGCTTCAGCCCTCACTTCCACTGCCACAGGAGTAACAAGGGCAGCTGCAGTGGTGTAGGCACCAGCTAGGTCCTGACATCAAGGAGATCCTCCATCCAGGGCTGGCAGGAATTTTGTATACTGTAGTGAGCAGTCTGGAGAAGCTAAAGCCAAAGTTCTCAAGCAGAAGTAACGAGACCACTATAAATAGGAAAAGGAAGTGGGAGCCGTGTCTTTGTAGCATCGGCGGGGGGCAGCTGGGGTGCATAAAGGATAAAACCTCTGTTTTAGGCCTTTAGTTCTGGACACATCTGTGCTGTGACTGCAGCTTGTTAAAGGAGACTTGAGAGTTTTAGAACAGTTGCAGTAACTTGGAAAGCAATAGTGTAAATCAATTTTTTCCCATATTTACACATAGCTTTAGCCTGTGAGGAGCCTCGTGCAGCATGTGGCTAGTAGCCTCCAATCTACCTGGTGATAGCCAACACAAGGAGCTTGACACCACCTATAGCAATAGCAGTGATTGCGGTACAGATGCAGCCCTCAGCGTGCAAGCTTGAAAATATTGGCCTGTCTACCCATACGTAAATCTCAGTGCATATATTTATTTCTGTCAAGAACTAAATTAAATAGAAATGGATGGTTTGCCAAGGCTATAAAAATGTCAGGTCTTCCAAAGAGCCCCATCTCTGCAAGAGCATTTGAAATATTGCATAAATATTGGAGGGGATTAAAGCCAAATGAGAAGATACCAGACAGAGCAATAAACTCAGCCTTGCAGCCTGTTTTGTCAGGGCTTAGGAGAAAAGAGACTGCAGATCCACGTTGCGTCAAACAAGTTACTCTTAGGAAGCATGGCAGGCTCCATGTGTGTATGGAGGAGTTGACACAACACTACTTTTATGTGAGATTTTTTCCCTCCCACTGAGCTCAACAGACAGGGTCTCTTTCATGAGTTCATGCTCAGTGTCTTCAGAAAATGGCATTAAAGCAGGGGGTAGGTTTCTAACACAGGGTAGGAAGTGAGTGTGGCATGCTAGCAGTCATGTGGGAGCTAGTACAAGTCCTCAGGAATGTCTTCTTCAGGGCTTCAAGCTAATGAGTTTCCTTTTGACAACTTAGATTCATAATGCCCCTTTTAACTTGAGCACTTAGATTGAATAACAAAACCCAAATGGAACAAACCTTCCCCTTGGTCTCTAGCCCCAGGATTGAGCTGGCTGAGATAAGAGAACGTGGTGAGAGCCAGATATTTGCATAGACCAAATCCTGTTTCTCATGAATGAGGTAGGTTTTCTGCTGTTGCTGCTTTAGTCTTTGTCTTATGTTTCCTTCTCTTCCATCACAGAGGTTATTTTTTCTTTCCTTTCCCAATACAATAGCCAATAAGGCTCTGCAGCCTATAAATCTCTCCATTTTGGGTAATAAGATGAGGCTCAGTTTAGGCACCATATCTTAACTACCTTATGCAGAAGATAGGCTTTTATCCAAGGCACACACTACACATCTGTCACCTCTGGTGCTTCTGGCAGGCTGTTCCCTAGAGGTGATCAGGACTCAGATTGAGAGAATCACTTATGCATGAGCTGCAGACCAGAGTCACTTGTTAAACGTGCTTTAACAGGAGCTTCATCTCTAGCTCATTCTCTAAAATCCAGAGTATGAGAGGGGGAAAAAAAGAAGTGTGATAATTTTATTCTTTCTCTTTCCTCTCCTGTTCCCTGACCCAAATGCAACAACAGCCTGCAAGGAGGGTGTAATCTACTACTGACTTCCCTTTGCAACCAGCACACCAGATTGTGTACCTATTCTTAAGACAAAATAACAAGAAAAAAAATTCTTTCTATCTTTGGGTGTAGTCTTGTCTTATGAGCTCTTGTAAATCAAACCAAATACAAGGCAAAGTTTGACTCCTTGCCCACACATTACTAGTGTTTGAAAAGCAGTGGACGAGATGCATTTGCAAGTGGTTCAAAACCATAGCATATTCTCCAAGCCTTGGGCCCAATTCTGAGTGCTCCACACAAGAAGCTGACAACCTAGTTCTCAGCCGGTAGGTGTAAAAACATGCCTGTTCAACAAGTTCAGCTCTAAGACCATGTTTCTGTCCAGGAGCCAGTGTGATCTGGCTCAGAGGGGTTCACTCCTGGTGCAGCCTTGGGGAGCTACACATGCTTCTGATTTATGGGGTGGTAGCTTCAGCCACTGAAATCTCTCTGGACAGTCTGGTTGAAGGCATCAGACCCTGCCAGTGTTCAGGTATCCTCTTCCATCCCTAGCTGCCATCTATGGGCAACCCTTGTCTAAGGAAGGATCTTCTCCCCAGACAGGAGCCGGTAGCCAGCAGCTCTGTGGTGCCTGCTGGACACTGTGAATGGGAGCCACAACTCCTATCTTAATTCTTCCTTTGATTTCTGTCTCATTGTCATGCTGCAAAGGTAAATGCATGAAAATGTGCGAGATATTAGGACATGAGGTCCTTTAAGACACTAGATTGCTAGAAATGGCTGTGGCCTTCCTATTCACAGCAAGCCTCTAAGTGCTGCCAGCAAGCCTCATAATTGATAACAAGCAGAGGTCTAAGGGTCTGTGGCTTTATCATTCTTGACAGATCTGCTGAATTCTTGGTTTATGAGAGCTGGGGACACAGCAGGGCTCCTGAAATGGACTAAGGAGCTGAGCTGACCCCAGCCTTCATTCGGGTTATGTGCCACATGTCCTTGTCTCAGTGTCATGCTGCTGCTGGACACCCTCCTGCCAACAGAGAGAAAAAGTCTGTGGAAGTCAAGCTTTTCTCCTCTTGACAGCTTCATCTCCCTTACAGGCAGCTCCCTGCCTGTCTCTACGCCGTTGACTAGTCCTATGTGGGTCCTCCTGGGGATTGAGAGAACCTTGCACAGGAACTCCTGGGAGTGAAGCCAGAAAGGGTGGGAAGAGAAGAAAAATGGGGCTGATGTCCAGGAAGACCTCCTGGCTAAGAACATCCCTAGGGAAAAATCCTGGAAAGGGAGAGAACACAAAAAAGCGTGGAGGATTGTCTGAGGCCAGGTGCTGAGCTGCCTGGTGAGGTGGAAACCTGCCAGAATTCTCTGCCTTACAGTGAGCTGTGAAAACAACCCATGTGCAAAGCCTGTGAGAGTTGCTTTGGGGCCAAGAAAGGTGTTATCTTATTTTGTATATGTAGTAAAGCAAGATTTCCAGTCTGTCTGGGAATGACAATGCTGACAGCGTGACTGGAGGAAGGCAGGCAGGAGAGGTGGTGCTTTGGGATGCCCCCTCTGGGGCACCTTCTCTGCTCCCATCCTCCAGGGCAGTGCCACCCTGGGCTCTGAATGGGAATCTCTGATGGCTTACATGATTCCAGTTCCTGCAGTGTGACTGCTCATCTCCAAGCATGCTGTGCTTTTCAGATGTCTTTGACAGATTCACCAGGGGTGTTGCTCTTTACAAGAGACCAGGAGCACCTTTGTAGTTCTTAAAAACTCACAATGGTCCTTGCTGTAAGACTGAGGTCAGTTTTACAGAAGTTTGTCTCAGGCAGGCTCTCCTCAGTCTCAGTGAGGACTGAATAGATGTTCAAGAACCTTCTTAAGGATTTGGCCTATTAGGTTTCATGTCTTGCCATTTCCTGAAAGTTAGGATTTGTTTCACTAGGTTGTATGAATTTGTGTAGCAAGGTGAGTAGTTATAGGGCAAATCATCTCTCTGTGTGCTTCCTTCCCTATGACTGGAGCTATAAGCATGATGCAATAATGGTGGAATGTATTGTTGCCACAAATATTGTAGGTTTCATCTTAACCTGTCTGAAGGCAGAGCTGTGGTGGGGAGCTCAAGTGTTTCCAGAAGCTGATAAGGATGCCTTCTTATTGCTTTCTTACTTTTAAGTAAGAAGTTAATTAGCTATTTATGTTGTTGCAAACCGTAATGGCCTAAGGATATAAGTCTCTAGGGGAGAGCAAACATGAGCCCAGTTGATTGGTATGAGTTCTCAGGAAAAGACAATTTGAGGCAATGCAAACCTTTTTATACAGGCTCAAACAGAAATCCCAGTTTTGAAAATGAGTACCTTTTGGGCAAAAAGTCCCTTATGTTCAAAACCTCATAGAGCAATATTAGCTAGTAAAGCATATTACCTCTTCTTAAAAACCTTGCTTCTATTTATTTATGCATTTCAAGTGTTCTCTCCCCCATAATATTGACTTGTCTTGAAATACTAATGCATTCATGCTTATGACATGCTTCAGAGGCAAAGGAGCGCTTGTTCCCATTTTACAAGTGGACAAAGAAGTGACTTTCTTGCAGGAGGACACTGCCAGAGACAGAACAAGGACTCCGTGGTGGCATCTCCAGTACTGTGGTTCCTTTGATTAGGAGAACTAAATTAAGCTAAGGAGCTTGAAATGGAAAACACTACAGCCAAGCAGCCTTGTGACATGAGGAGCAGGAAGGAAGGAAGAGGGATACCTGAACAGGCAGTATTTTCTTTCCAGCTTGATGACCACAGGTGGTGAGACTGGGGCTGCTGCAGTGCTGGAGATATCACTGCCTTAGCAAGCGGTGATGGCCAGTTTTCTGCATGGGTCCCTTAAATTTTCCTGGTGGCTTTGACATCTTAATTTGTGGCAATGATTTTAGTGCTGTGTAGTTTAACATGGGCCATGTTTTGTTCTAGCAGCTGGCACTTTCCATGGGGCAGAGAGATGATTTTCTATTATAGTTTGTGAAATGCCTTGTGTTGTATTTCAGTAAGCTTATAACAGGACAATGAACCTGGTTTAGCAGGAGAGACGTAACAGATGGGAGCTAATGTATAGAAAATCAGCTTATGTAAGGGTTCGGTGCCTCCAAGTGATGACTTTTTATGTCAACAGGAATGGCTCATTCTAGAGAGAAGGGTACTGGGCAGATGCTTTGAACTGAAGGACGTCTGAGTACAAGGACCTGAGCTGAAAGAAGTAGAAAACAGTGATTTTTGATTTTTAAATTCAGATATATTGGGTTCAAACCATGTTTGGGCACCTGGCTGGAGTGCTTTATTTTAGGGGTGCCTTATTTTAGAGGCACCCGATTTTTACCAGAATTTTCAATAATAACGTGCAATTCTGAGAGTTTTGATTTATAAATTCCCAGTGCCAAATATGTAGATTTGAGAAGAGGCTGGGCATTCCCTTTCCCATGATATTTTATCATGCCTCAGTTTCTCATGACTGAAGTGAAAATATTAGTATTTACCTTTATTTTTTGAGTTGCATTTATTCTTTTTAGTTCTTAGATAGGAAGTAGTGTTCCAGTACAAGGAAATGTATTCCTGTGTGAAGGAAATAAGAAGGAATTCCTGAAAAAAACCCCTGCATTTTGGAAAAATACTGTATCTTTATAATAGAAACAGAGATTTTAGACTGTGACACTCTAAGTATTTTCCAGTGAAGGTGTCACCCTCTGAATAGCAAATTTAATCTGACTAGTAATAGGCTAGCTTGTCCAAGGTATTTTCCACATTTCACAGAAATTATCCATGGATCCATAAACACCTGTCAGCCACAGGACAGCTACTGCTGATCTAGTATTTAGAGCTGTGCACACCGAAGTGGGATTTTGGCTGGTCCTTGCTCTTGCACACATTGTAGGAGGATCGTTATGGAGGACAGGAGGTAGTAATCTCAGTTTTATTCTTCTTTGAAAAGCCAGGCTTGCAACATTTTTTTATCCTAGATTTTTCATCTTAAGTGGGGGTTTTTTTCTGTGTGTTTAGCCCCCACCCCCACAGTGGCACAGAGGACATCATCCATGAAACATAAACCACATCCTCCGTGACCTTAGCTGTCACCAGGTCTCCTGACTGTACTGGCCAGTTCTACCACTGCATTTTGTGAACTCTGGCAGAAGCTCATTTTTTTACTGAAAAAGTTGTTTATAGTATGGGTAGACTGAAACAGTCCCCTTGATTTATCCCTGTTTTAACATTTCTGCCTGTGGGTGATTGAGTTTAATTAAGGTTGACTAGTAAATATTTATTCTCATGGCAGAAATAGGTCTAGGTTTGTCCGTTAAAAATACTACAGAGCTTGCCTCTTTCACTGCAGTTAACTGAACCAAACACTCCACAATTTTATTAATATCAGCAAGGAAAAAAACCTCAAACCCCACTGCCACAAGCTTTTAACTGTGCAGCTCTCCCCCAGCTGAGGAGCACCTCTCCCCCCAAGCATCCCTGTCCCCTGCATCCCGGTCCCTGCTGAAGTGAAGCCCGTTGCCATGGAAGCCTCATTAAATCTGCATCTCTCCTGGCCGGGGCTGCAGGGGCTGCGGCTGTATTTTTAGCCGGCGGCGGTTGCATAAGGGGGGCGGGATGGGACTGGGATGTGCCTTATATCTCACTTTGATGGAAGTCTGCCAGAAACTGGCCGAAAGACATGTCCTGCTCAGGAAAGCTCACTTGGGCCAGGCAGTCCTTGGCAGCCACCAGTGTTGCTAGAACTGAGCATGGGGAAGATGCAGCACATGGAGTTGGGCTTAATGGCCAAGCAAGCTTTAGGGTGGTGGCATAGTTCTGTAGAGCGCCAGGGGCTCCAAAGACTGAGGGTCTCTTGAGATTAGACTAAAGATAATAAATCTCTCTTGACTTGAGCAAAACCTTAACACCTGGAGGGGTAGGAAGAAACTCATCAGAGCGCAGCTGAAGAACAGCACTTCACTCCTAGCCACGTACATTTTGGGGAAAACAATGCCACATCTAAGTGCATAGCCCCTAGAAGAAGAAAATGGAGCTAGATGGTGTCAGAGATGCTCAGGGTGAATCCAATCTTGGGTACAGTGTTGCCTAAATCCATTTTTGGGAGGACTGGATTTGAGTCCATCTCCCCGTTTGACGAATACATGACACTGAAGAATCTGAAATCTGTACTTACTGTAACCCCCCCAACCCTTTCTATCCCAAGAAATCACTACATACACACACACACAAAAGAAAACCCCGAAATCACCCCACATGTTCATTCTCGGTCATTTCAAATCAGATTTGATGGCAATAGAAGACAAAAAAAAGGAGGAGGTTTCAGTGTCTCTGCACTATCATGATTTCTTGGCTCAAAACATGGGCCTGCTCTCTCTCTCTGAGCACTGAATCCCAGCAGTGCTAAATGTTCCAAAAATCAGATTTTTATCCTGAATTACACCTGGGCAATCTTTCAGTCTTCAGGGGGTCTCACAGATGGCCAAGAGAGCCTTGTTTAGCTTGCAAAACTGTTATTATTTGTGCTGAGGCATGAGAAGGAAGGGGTCCAGCTTGACTATAAATTAATAACTCTCGCCTCTAATAAAAGTAATCTCTTTTGTTGGAGGCTGTGAAAATTTGATCTGGAGCAGTTGGGTTAAAATTAAATAGAGCCCAGTGCTGCTATCCTGTACAGTCACACTCCATCAGAGCGGAGTCATATGTGAAGCTCCAAGGGCTAGTAGGGACTGTTACTATCATTGCTTTTTAAAGAGATGGTCATATCATTAGAAGCTGGTTTTGTCCTTTTTCCAGTCATAGATCTCCAGATGCCTGCCTCTGCAGGAGGCACCAATTGGTAAATAAACATTTAAAACAAACAAATAAAAAAGAAAACAAAAAATAAGGGTGAAAAAATAATAATAAAAAAAAAAAACAAACCAAAACCAAAACCACCCCAACACCCCACAAAAACCAAACCACCAAACTCAGGATTATTTCTAATTTACTGGAAATGGGATATGACCTGATTCTCTGCAGGCAAGTGTGCCTGACAGAGCCAGCTTTTGCAGCTGCAGGCTGTCTCTGCTGTAGACCATCTCTAAGTCCTTCATGGGGAGTTATTTCCAGCTTCAGGGCTGGCTCCACAGACCTTTATCAACACTAGGCTAATGAAAAAGTCAATGCCTATGGTTTGCAGGGGTTCACAGACTCTCCCCTACAGTTGTAGAAAATGCAACTCACCTTCAGTTTTGCTATGAGATTAGGGCAAGTGATGTTTTGCCCAGGCAGCCTCATTTCTCCTGGTTCAGTATCATGATTGTGAGTCTTGCACAGGTCAAATGAAAGGAAAGTAGGCTTTTCAGACTACTTCGGAAAGCCCTACATGACTTCCTCTAACCCTTGCTCAGGGTCTGACTGTGAGTTCAAAGACCCAACCTGTGAGCTCCTGCTTGGCAGCACCCACCAATCCAGGATGGCAGGTGTAGGTAGTACAGAGTACTACAGATGGCCCAGAGTACTCCTCCTTGGGCACTTGCAGTCTCTGTGCACCAGTGATGCTGCTGCAGATGGGTCACCAGACAGAAATAGGCTGCTGTCCTGCAGCTCAGAGCCAGTGCTGCGCCACTTCGGCAGCAGCCCTGGGTGTGAGGGGTGTTTCCTGGCAGCAGGGAGGCCAGGTGAGTGCCTGGGGAGCAACTGGGCAGTGAGGGCTCTGTCTTGAGTGTTTCATTCCTGTCTGCTCCAGCTGATTTCTGCCAGTGAAGCCAAGCAAATCTTTGATATCCTCTCTGCTTCAGCTCTGCCTCTGGGGAGCAAAGATAAATGCAGTCTACCCACAGGTGAGAGGCCAGGGCAGAACCTCAGACCAATGAGGTGCATGTTCAGATCCAATTTGTGAGTGGTCAGCATCAGTTTGCAGGGCTCTTAACATTTAGAATTTATTTCTCAACATACTATTTACTCCGCCGCCTTTCTAAGGTGGCAAAGGAAGCATGGGGCAACATGATGGCATGGAGCAAGGGACAGCATTTGAAAAGTAGAATAAGCCACTGATAAGCATAGACAGACACCCTGGTAAACAGACAGACAGAGCAGAAGGCTCCCGCTCCTGACAGTCTCCCTGGCGTATAGCAGTTTCCTTGTAAGAGCACTGACACTCACTGCAGGGCACATGTGCAGTGAGCTGGAAGAAAGCAGAGGCTGGAGGAGGGAGGAAGCAATGCTCAGGCACCAATGGCATTGCAACTGAATTATGTTCTGGCTTGGAAGAGAGCTGGGATGGGACCTTTCTTCAGAAAAAGATCAAAATCAGCTCAAAAAAAATCAAGTGCACCTTTTTCTTTTTTCTCAGAAGGTCTTTGTCTTGGGATTTCAAGTCCTAAAAAGTTTTCTAGGTCCCATAATGGGCAAAACTCATGATGGAGTCAGGGAGTTCCATTTTTAAAGTGAGAGGTCTAGGAGGTCAAAGAGTCCTTTCTCTGACACCCCAAGGGATTCATTCTAGAGGTCTTTTTGAGGTTTTAGCCTTCAGAGCAGATGTGTCATGTTACTAAACCCCTGAAAACATGTTTACTGATGCTGGGTGAAGGGTGCTGCACCTGCCACCAAGCTGGGTGTCAGACCAGGGCTCGGAGAATGATTGTTTTTTCTTATCAGTTGCAGTTCTAACCAGATGGAGAGAAGTGTGTGAGTCCAGCCTGCAAACCCAACATTCAGTGAGAGCTTGATGCATGCCAAGGGGCATCAGGACTGCGGCCTGTGCTTTGTCAGGACAGGTCAAATCATACAGTTGTTCAGTGGTGAATCAAAACTTGGAAGGGAGAAGACAGACCATAATTTATTAAGTTCTGAGGTGTTGAGGGTGTTGTAATAGGAGGGCTTAGACAGCAAGAAGGGGAATAAGGGTTGAGGAGCATGTCGGAATGAGGGTAGGGCAAGCTTTTAGGATGAGTAAAGGGCCTTGGGAGGCATGCATCAGCCCATCTTTTTGGGAATTAAAGTTGGGTCATTAAGCAAGGCTTGAAGGTTGCCCTGCTCCTAGATTTAACCTTTCTGAAGCACTTTTGTTCATGGCAAATCTGGCTGATGACATGATCTTTGCTCAGTTTATGAATAAGGAAGTGGCTTTTTAATGGTGCAAAGCTCTGGATTCTGAAAGTAAAAGCCCATCAGTGCTGGTCTCCTCCTGGGGACCTGCAGCTTCTCCCAGGGCATGAGCTCCTTGAAACTAAGAAAATGGCCCTGTTTGGTTTTTCCAGGATGTTTTTATTCTGTATGAAATAGAAATAAAACAGCCCCAAAGAGCGAAATGAAATGTTGTAACTGAGTATCCTCTGTCGTATTTTCAGTGCTACAGAAGTGCAAGTACGATCAAATACGCAGGACCTTGTATAATGATGCAGTATCTTGGCTCTGTATAAATGGTTGGATATGCAACTTTGATGTTGCTGTGGCAATTTGGTGTGCTGTCCCTTATCTTGGTCACAAGAAGCCTGTGACCAGAGCCAAAGCACCCTAACTCCAGCTCCTTTTGTTCCTATATAATAATTGTATCTGCGGTGTGCAGAGCGGGCCTGTTTCAGGCTGGCAGCTGCACAGCGTTGTTTGCAGCTCATTAATTTCCTACAGATTGCTGCCTTGCTGCTTTGGATGAAGTGCAACTCCAGTGGCTGGGCTGCAGAACTGAAAGCACCGTCTGCTTGAGTCTGTGGGAAGAGCAGAGCGAGGGAGGGGGCAGAGGGACTTGTGAGGCTGATATCCAGAGACATTTGTGATGAGAAAGTTGGTTTCACTCCCCAACCTTTTTGATGTGCTTTTAGCACTGAAACCTGTGAATGCTGTCATGTGCAGGAGCCAGAAAGGAGTGGGGTGTTCCTGTGCTGGGAACTGGGGGGATTGTCCTGACTGTTCTTGAAAAGCCCAACTACATTGCCAGTGTTGTCCCAAAACAGGTTCTTTCACCCAGTGTTCAAGAGTCGAGGTATTTGATTAATTTACAGCTCCACACAGAAAGGGGTGCTGGGTGGCAAATCCACAAAGCCAGCACAGGGACTATCAAAACTTCACTGTTTATACATTTTAGCAAACAAAGGCATTAATATTCATTGGCTACAAGTTGCATAGTTCTCTTTTTAATTACTATTCTATCCTCTGTTGGTTAAATGATTCCATTGCTTCTTATGCTAGTTAGTCTGTATGCTCAGTCTTTCTCTTCATTTAAGTTGGTGGATTTCTTGGGTTGGTGGTCCATGAGTCAGTGGTCACGATCTCCCCCTGCCAGAATTACCTTTTACCCAGTCAGAACCGATTTCAGCACAGTCGCTGAATTGGCTTAATTAGTTTCTTCCTTATCTTGGGATTTCTGCCAAATGTCCTTTGGCCTGTAAATTCTGCATTCTTTGTGTCCACTATCAGTGGTACATCCTTCTCCCCAAGCTTTGTTAACCTCCCCCTAGGTCTGAGATCACTGAAGCATGTCAAGCCCTAAACTTTAACAGGGCAATTCTACTGACAAGTATTATATCTAGCACCTGGACATCTCAGTGCTGTAAGTGTAGGACAGTGAGTCCTGAGCAGCCATGTTAGGAGGAGCCCTTGGTCTCCACCTGTGTTGTCTCTGCTGGTAAGAGCAATGTTGTGGGCAGTAGGTGTGAATCTGCATATCTGTCAGTACCTGCAGCTGATGGCAGCCCAGGGGATGTGGATGTGGCTGGCATGGAGGTGATCAAGAACCTCCTGTAATCCCTGTCTGTAATCCACCTTCACTTCCACCACAGCCTGGCTCCTCTGGTGCTAGGATCAGCAAACTGAGGTCTCTGTGTCCATCAGCATTCCCTCCTGTGCTGTGTTGCTTGTCCCCAGTGTGCAGCATGCCCCTGCCCATGCTGCTGGGGAGCCAGCTGCAGCTCCCTGTCTGCCTTCACTGTTAGTAGCAGAGAGAAAGCCAGCAGGAGCTGACTGATTACAGTCAGTATGAACTTGTGAAGCAGCATGGCAGTAGCAGAACATGCAGGGAGCTCCCATGCAGCTGCTTTTGGCACCCAGGCAGCAGAGGCTGGGATGCCATACAGCACTGCAGGTTTGGTTTTGGGCACCCCATGTCAGAAGGCTTTTGAAAATTCATTGAGAGTTCCGAGAACTGAATTTTGAAGCTATATAGAGTTCAGCTGAGCTAGTGAGTGACACTTGGCCCTCCAGAGCTGTGCCCAGAGAGGAGCACATGGGTGGTTGTCCTCTGGATGTCGGGATTGGATGAACTGATGTTGCGGGTGACTATCAGCACTCACAGGAGCGATGATCTGAGCAGGGATTGATACTCAGCACACACCCTGGGGCAGCAAGCTCAGGTCAGTGGGGCCATGCTCTCCCAAAGGAGCAGTGCTTGAAGGCCAGCCACTTGTGTTTCTTCAAACCTGCTGTGACAAAGACTGAGCAATGCATAGCAGGGCCGTGCCATCAGGCAGTGCCAGAGGCTCATTTCGGCTAACAAGCTCCAGCAGTTTTTGCCCTGGGAGGAATTTAAAGCCTTCTCAGGCTGATGAGGGTTGTTTTGAATCTGGCATTTCTCATTCCTCAACTTCCTCTCCCCCTCTGTCCCCACCTTCTTGTCCTTGCCAGCATCTCCATGGCAACCCTGTTGCTGAAGAATAGAGAAGACATCTAAATATAGCTTCCAAATCTACATGCCTTCAGCAAAAAGTCTAAAAACAGGGGCGACAGCTTGAAGCACTAGTTTGCCAATATCAGCCAGTGATGAGTGTCTTGCAGGTGGGATTCAGGAGCAAGGTGGTGGGACAGGGGATCACTTCCAGCTGAATGCCAGTTTCATGTTTGCTCAGGACATCTCAAAAGGCTTACCCTCCCCTCCCCTCCCCTTCCCTTTCCTTCCCTTCCCTTCCCTCCCCTCCCCTTCCCTCCCCTTCCCTTCCCTCCCCTTCCCTTCCCTTCTCTTCCCTAACCTTCCTTAACCTTCCCTAACCTTTCCTTCCCTAACCTTCCTTAACCTTCCCTAAC
>NW_016690362.1:988740-1291844 GCF_001604755.1 Lepidothrix coronata
CCCTTTCCTTCCCTTCCCTTCCCTCCCCTCCCCTTCCCTTTCCTTCCCTTCCCTTCCCTCCCCTCCCCTTCCCTCCCCTTCCCTTCCCTCCCCTTCCCTTCCCTTCTCTTCCCTAACCTTCCTTAACCTTCCCTAACCTTTCCTTCCCTAACCTTCCCAAACCTTCTCTTCCCTGTTGTGGCTGAAGTTTTCCTCCTTTTAAAGTTCCTTTCTGAGAGAAAAAGGGCAGAGTCTTCTTAGTGAGGTTGTTCCCCTGGGAACCTGCCCAAGGTAGGGAGGAGAGAAATGTCTGCGCCCAGGGCCCTGGCAATGCTTTGCACCTACACCAGGCTGATACCCACCTGAACTGTCTGGTTTCATGGGCTGCCAAGTTGAATTATTGCTTGTACAAGACGTACTTACTGTACAGACCTCAACAAATAGCTCCACAGGATGTTCAAATTTTGTCTGTTCTCCCCTGGCCCAGAAGCATCAAGTCTCATAGGGTCAGGAAGAAAAAGCTGACTTGCAGCAGGCCAGGCAAGGGCCCCCTGTGTCTGTACACACAGCTTCAGTACTTGGACCCAACAGTCTGAAAGGTGATGCACAGATCAGCCTAGATTTCTTTTTTTTTTTTTTTTCTGAGAGGAATTTAAACAAAGATTGTAGCTGAACCTGAAAATGTTCAATAGAGAAAAAATAGCTTTATTAAACTGAATAAAGAAAAGAAGACCTGTGGAGCTGGGCTATTATGCTTGTACAACACAACTTAAACAGCTCATGGATCAGCAATATGGACTCAGCTGAGAGAAGGGTGGTTTTCCCCTTTTTGAAGAAATTCTTAACAAACTGTGGCATCTTTCCATGAAGAACCCTGTATATTAGAGCATTTTATCGTGTTTGAACAATGTGAAATGTAGAATGCTTTGGAAATCTTGTCTAATGGGGCTGAGTGCATTATGGAACCTCCTGAAGCATTTTTTGGTGCTTCCCCATCATGCTTTTTCCAGCTCTTCAGGGCTTCCAGCTTGAGTGTGACACATTTACCATTCCCTAGCTTTGGTGCTGATTCCCATGGCTGATGCATGGATATACCATATCTCTTGAGTTGCCCTGAATAACAGAATAACACATCAGATACTTAAGGATTTTTTTGCAAGGCCTGGAAATGCTTAATGGGCTCACTTGCAACTTAGCAGCTCTGATTTCTAATTGCTGGTACAGGTACTTGCACTGGTATAAAGTAGGTGCAAAACACTGTCATGTGAAGTTGGCAGCATTTCCTATCTCTTTGCGGTGTTGGGTGGCAGTGGAAAGTGAGGGCAGGGCTGCTGTGCAGGAAACAGGCACAACTGAAAAATGAAGATGACCAGAAACACAAAGTGACCCCTTTAGTGTTGTCATCTGGGATGGAGGAACCATAACAGTTAGGCAATTTATTTTTTTTTTAAATTCGGATTGATCTTTTTACCAGCTATCACTATAAATCTTTTACTGGTAACACTTTAAAGTTTTCTAATGCAAGTAAAGACTTGAAAAAATAGGGCTTTTAGTCTTGGCTATGTCCCTTTAATTATCATGTGTGAGCTACTAAAGCATTTTTAATAGTTCTAATGGAAACATGAGCCAATTTACTAATTAGCCAAGATTACATGAGGAATACACAAAAGGAAGATGTCTTTCTGAGTCAACATTTCCTCCTTTATCCCTTACAGAGATCTGGTGTGATGTGAACAAAGTACACTGCTAACAGCCAGCTGGGCAGAGCCCTTGAGCTCCTGGTGCTCCTGCACAGAGTCCCACACAGTCCCAGGGAGATGGGCATGAAGGGCCACACAAGATTTTGGACAGGGGTCATTGTCTACACTTCGGGGTACAGCCACGTCTTGTATGGTGTCTTCTTCAGTGGACCTTTTCCTTCCTCCCTGTGACCCTCTGTAGCAGAGCTGGATGTTTCTGTTCCTGGCCCTCGCAGGAATGGAGCGGAGATCCCTTGTGTGCTGCATGTTTGGCTGGGATAGGGTCTTGCAGAAGGTAACCTTGACTCTAGGCCACCTGGGCCAGTCCCAGATCCTGCCTTTTTTGCAGGGACTGCAGGGGCAGTGCCAAAGTTTCTTCCTGCTCCCACCTCGTCAGTCTGTGTGGACTTTCTAGGGGTAAAGAGTTGAAATATGGGGAAAGATTGTCCAGAAAACCATCTTTCCCATGTGGCTTTCAGAAAGTAGTTGGGCAAACACCTACCTGTCAGGAATGACTTGGTGGAATGGCTCTGCCCAGAGGCAGGCTGATAGCAGTTGCTTGCTGACCTATTTTCTGAGGTCTTTTTGTTCCCTAATGACATAATGGAACTTTGGCAAGGAAGAGGAGATGCCCTACAGAAGTGCACAGCTCCCTTTAAATGGGAACCACATCAGATGAAGCAAAACAAGTTGATACTCATATGAATAAGTGATGCGTCCACCACCACTTCAATCTCTCTCTGCTCTCTTCCCTCACCTTTCTGGCTGCATCACTGTAGCATCTTCCACATGAGGACTTCAAAGGAAGTAGGGATTGTTCCCTATCAAGTCCCTGTGAGAAATATGGATCACAGGCACTGTATGGATATGGAAGTATCCACTGATATGGAAGTATCAACTGATTTGCTTGTATGTTTTCAGAGTGCCAGCAGAAGTACATAGGTCATTTGGTGATTGGCACTGTGAAGAACCTTATTTTAATGATAAGATGATAGTTATCTGATGATAAGTTATCAGTTGATTTTAATTATAAGATAACTAGTTACCAACTGGTTATCCCATAAGCCAACTTGAAGACAAAAGAAAAAAAATCTCAATTTCTGAGGATGGCTTCTGTCTGTGATACTTTATAGCTGAGTGGCCCGGTAGTGAGACTGTCGGGCTGTCCCCCATGTTCTTGCTACAGAAAGTGGGATAACTCTTGCACAGCTGCTCTTCCAAGGTCCTCATGAATGACACAGCCAGTTCCTGGAAACTGGCCCGCAATGGCTTGTCTCCAGCTTCTGTACTAGCACCAGTTCTTCTGTAACTCAAACATCAGCAACTTGCGCATCAATGATCTGCTTGAAACTGTTTTCTGACAGTTCATCTATCCTGTTGACATCTGCTTAGTTAATTGGTACCAGCATCTAATATGACCTTAAAGGCACCTTCAATTCTGACCTTTCTGCTAGAACAAACTGGGACCATTGCCAGTGGCTACAGCTGGATGCTTGAAAACCTATTCCCCCTTCCACAATCCCCATGGGAGCCGAAAAATCTTTCACGAACATGAGCTTGAGCCCAACGTGCAGCCTGCCTGTCTTGGTCATAGTCCGGATAGGTTCCTGAATTACCATGATTTCCTGTTGAAATTAAGATGACTCAGCACCTCCTGTCTTTGGCTGTGCTGTGCTACAGCATAATTCTTTGCTTCAGAACGGCTTTGGTTGTTACTCTGGCTTACTTAATGTGCAGCTCCTTGTGACAGTGTGCATCAAATCAAGGCTTCTCTTGCTGGCTTCTTCACCTTTCCTGTGAGCACTGTCACTTTGCTCTGTTAAATATCCACCTCCCAGTGAACTGGGCAAAGACAGTTAATTCCCTCTGGTTTGCCTCAAATGCACAGCATAGCCAGCCGGTCAAGGGAGATGATTGTCCCACTTTACTCTGCACTGGTGCAGCCTCACCTTGAATACTGTGTGCGGTTTGGGCACCACAATATAAAAAAGACATTAAGCTATTAGAGAGCATCCAAAGGAGGGCCATGAGGATGGTAAAAGGTCTGGAGGGGAAGGTTTATAAGGAGTGGCTGAGGTCACTTGGTCTGTTCAGCCTGGAGAAGAGGAAACTGAGGGAGGACTTCGTTGCAGTCTACAGCTTCCTTGTGAGGAGAAGTGGAGGGCCAAGTACCAACCTCTTCACTTTCATAACCAGTGACAGGACTTGAGGAAACAGCATGAAGCTGAGTTGGAGGAGGTTTAGATTGGATATCAGGAAAAAGTTTTTGACCCAGAGGGTGGTTGGGCACTGGAACAGGCTCCCCAGGGGAGTGGTCACAGCACCAAGACTGCCTGAGTTCAAAAAGCATTTGGACAACACTGTCAGGCACATGATGTGATTCTTAGGGTATCCTGTATGGGGCCAGGAGTTAGACTTGATGATCCTGGTGGATCCCTTCCAACTCAGCATATTCTATGATTCTGTGACTTCTCTATAAGGTCTTCTACCACAGTGAATAGGTCCTATTTGTAGCTTCACATTGAAACCTCAACCCAGTGCAGAACTCTGGGGAAGGGTCAGACTGCTTTGAACTTCACGCTGCAGGGATGTGAATCCACAACAAATCAGACGAGGATTTGTCAAAGGTGTGTCAAGAACACAGTGGCTTGACCCAAGGTATATCACTAATGATTCACATTAATGAGTCACTGAAGATCTCCTGGTACATCTCACTGCCCAGAGATGTTTACCTTGCTGTCCTGGCTGCTTTTCATTCTGGCTAACAGCATCCCACCAGGGACTGTAAATTCTGCCCTTGCACAGCCCTGCCTGTTTCAGTGGTATACACTATGTGATATCTCCTGACTTGCACTGTTTTTAGACCTGAGCTTTATTTCACATTCCAAAGTCACACAGACACACACAGACACATCCTCTTAACCTCCTCGGCAATAATTTCTGCAAACGAGAGTGTCCACACAGAGAGATACTCAATATTTTCTAGCACATTAATCAAATAACCATCCAGTTGTTGTCTTGTGTGTTGGAAGTGGACGTGTTGTCAAATAAAATGATTTTATATATTATCCTCTGTACTTCCCAGATGGGGAATTTAGCAACATCATGTGCACAAAGTCCTTTAGGAGAAGATCGATGTCTATTCATTTCATCTTCTGTTGCTTACTCAGGGAAATCTTATTCTTAATGTTGCTCCCCAGAGGAGCTTTTCCATCCCTAACTTTTAAAATCAGTGGTAGTTTCTAAGTGCATGTTGAAAGGAGAGCCTGGACTGCCATCATCTGAGGACTGTTGGTGGCAGCTTGCAATGACCTCAGAGAAAAAGAAGGAAGCAAGCAGCTATCCTGACTTCTGTATGGCCAGGTTTTCCCCGGGAATGCTGGCTTTTGACTTGTCTGGCTATGTCACAGCCCAAATTGAAAGCATTGCTCCGTCTGCTGAAAACACCACCAAGGCCTGAATTAAAGAGCTCTTCCCATCACTATATCGTGCAGGGGTTGAGATTGGACTGTGCTGTGGCTTGGTGCTGGTGGTGGAGCTTTGCGTTTACAGAGCGGCTCCTTGCTGCCAGGAGAGGCTTTTGGATGGTCTCTGTTGTTCTCTGCTTTTGAGCTCTCTGACATATGTCTTGGCCACAGTCAAGCTGTCAGGGAGAAAGGGGAAGGCTGGAAAGTGTCCTCCTTTCCTCATGTGAAACAGCCAAAGGCTGGGGAATGAAAGCTGCTCAGCTGAGCAAGGTAGGCTTCAGACTCCTTGTTTCCCATCGTGGTGAGCATGCCCATCAGGGCTACTGCACTGTCAGCCCCTTTTGTGCTCGCCTCTGCCTCCATTAATTTCAAGAAGCTGTCACGATGTTCTCCCAGCAAAATGTTCCCAAGCCTCCTGCTCCCGCACACTCTCTGCCTCTCGGTGTCCTTCTGTCACATCTCTCACATTAACGTGATGTCTTCCCAGGGCAGTGTTACACTCCAGCCCTTCTCTCCATCCATTTCCTCCACTCTTCATGCCTTCTGAGGAGGCAGCTCTCAATGTTGCTGCAGGTAAGAGATGAGATTGTGCGGGAGCAATCTGTGTCTTGGCCTCCAGACAATTTATGACAGCTCAGGACGCAGCTGTAGTTACAGTTGCTTTAATAGCCCTGGAGAGGAGCAAGATGCTCGCAGTGGGTAGGGAAGCTACAGAGCCTGAGAAAGGGCAGCCCTCACCAGCCACATTGGGCTGGGAGGGGTGGCCTGATGGGCCCCATAATCCCCCTCCGTCAGCACTGGCCTTTCTGTGGTGATAGTCATGGGAACAGCCGGCCAGCTGAGAGAAGTGTACTTCCCCTCAAGGGAGCAAGTCCAGCCCCGTGCCCCCATCTGTGCAGGCTGCAGAGCGGCCCGGGAGCAGGAATGCTGCTCTTTTCTCTGCCACAAAATCCCAGTGAAAGGTTAACCGCTCCCCATTATGTGGTACTGCGTCTGTGAGCCCTTATCTACCTTCCCCTGGCACTGCATAGTCCTTGCCAACTTCTGCCCTGCTCCTTTCCTCTTTGCAGGGGGAGGTCTGGCAACACTCTGGCTCCGGAACAAGAGTGGGCAGTTTGGCTCCCATCATCCCCATCCCACACCACCTGGGTCTCCAAGCCACATAGGCCACACCTCTGGGCTCCTGCTCTGGGTCCTGAAAGCTTTAACAGTGTGGAGGACCTGCTGAGCACTCATCGCCTCTCAACAAAACTGGAGAAGTCAGGCACCACCTCTTTTGGGATTCAGTCAGATGGGGTGAGGGGGCGCCTGTATCCATGCAGGGCACCTGTGGCTTTGGTCTGTCCCTGCCCTGTTGTTTCAGAGCTGGGTAAAAGGTCCTTTTCTCCTTCACAGCTTGTAGCAAAAGAGGAAACCAGAAATTTACTGGATTGATCACCAAATTCAGACTCTCTTTTTGGAAAAGTCACCTGAGGCTTGAGCGTGTGGTAATGGTCCAGATCGCAGCAGAGCTGAGCTGGTCTAGGAGCCCAGAAGGTTTTCACTTTTGTATTCCTGACCCAAGGGGACCTGCCTTTGAAATCGAGCATTTTACCATGTTAGCCTCTAGGGATCCCCAGCATGTTTTCTTTCTCTTTTTTGACTGTTTTTATCTTTTTTTTTTTTTTTTAACATTAAAAAAGACTACTCTAAGGAATTCTCACCACTGTGGAACTATTTAGTAGGCCATGTAGAGCATCTTGTACTTAACAAAATGTACACATAGTGAATCATTATTTCATCAGTCCACAGTTTGGACAGAAGGAAGGAAGAAAAGGAAGGAAAGAAGGAAGGTTGTTATATTAAAACAAATTCAAATGGTATACATGCATAATATTAATTGCATAAAGCCTTAGAATAGCTTTGTTGTGATACCTAAGGTTGCTCACAGGAAACATGGTCTGTGGTATTTTTTTCCAAATTTTTGCAGACAGGCAATACTGAGTATTTTGAAGCTCCTAGAATGGAAAAACCATAAGCAATGGTACTTATGAATAGGATTTTTAAAAGCAGCCCATGTTCAGGAAGCACTGGCTGCTTTTGAAAATCCCACCTTCTGTTTTGTAGTAATGAGCAAGGAAAAGATCAGAGCTATGAATCAGCTGTAGATTTAACTCAGCAAATTGAACAAGCTGTGCAAAGTATCAGGGGCCCTGACAACATCTGGTTCAAAAGGCAAATTCAACCTCTCCAACAAAATTGCAACAAAATCATCATGATGAAGTCTTAGCAGAGTGGCAACATTTACACCAGAGATGTACCATTTCAAATACTACATCCTTCAGGCTGTATTAGCAGAGATTGAAAGGGTCTAGAGAAGGGAAAGTAGGCTTGCTGGCATTGGTGCAGGGTATAGGTAGAGCAAGCACTGGCAAAAATAAAGATGATTTAGCTTAGAAAGAAGAATTAGAGATTATTTGTCCTGCATATTCCTGCACTGATGGGTATGGGAGAGGTTGTACACCATCATTTGAAAGACAAGGTTTGGGACCAAGATCAAAACTAGAGTCAGCACAGGGAACAGGATTTCCACAGTCGGAGTGCAGGAGAAGTTCTAACTTGAGGGTCAAACTGTAGGATGACCAGTTAATTTTGTGGTCATTAATGATATCAGTAGGAATGCAAGCTACAGGGATGTCATGCGATCAGTTCTCCTATTCTCTGTTGTGAAATGGTTATTTTCAGGAGGCTGCTGGCAGTGACAGCATCCCCAGGATGGGGATTGCAGCATCCCCAGGATGCAGGGATTCTCTGAAGTGCTGTGGGATCAAAGATACTGGGTATATTTAATGCCAAGGGCTACAGGCTGAGGCCCATAGAGATTACAAGCTTGGGGCTATTTTTCCAGACTCTGTGATTTGCCAGTCCTGCTTTTCTCCTCCTTCCCATCCCCAGTCAAGACTAATTGTGCACAACATGACCTGGGGCTGATCTAAATGTTGAGGACGAGCAGGAAGGAAGGGGAGGTCATAGCCACAGGGCTATGTGTGGGTACATGTGTAGGAAGCAGGTAGTCATTCACTTGTAGGAGGGGGCAGCTGGCCTGGTTGCTCCTGGGGCAGTTGTTTTGGGGTAAGGAAAATGCTTTTCATGTGGAACTGACTTTTGGTTTAATGAATGCAGTTCCAGCTTGGGGCTGGGGCCAACTGGAAGTCCAGGAGCCCCAAGATGACAAGTATATATGCCCATTCAGAGCAGTTCCACCTGCAGACAGTGTTGTATTTAAGAGGGTGTGAGATGAGCTCGGAATCTAAGTACCAATCTCTTCAGTCACCAGTGAGGGATGGAACTGAATGAAGCCTTGCAGCCACTGGTAAAGTAAGGGGAGCACAGGGGTCATTTTGAGCCTGCAACAGTCCTGAATGTAAGGAGGCAGTGAGCCTTTGAGTCACTTCCATTGTTCTCTTTGGGTGTGAAAGCTGCAGGACAGTAACCTCCATAAGGCTTGTATTTGTTGTGAAGGAAACCATGGCACGGTGAGCTCTTCTTTTCCTACAAAATGCTTTGAGAACTTGTAAGAAATTTGCTCCAGCAGCCAGCACCTCTCAGAGCAGACCCATGAAGCTGTCCCTTCAGCAGCTAAGGAACTTGCTTCACCTAGAGCTCCCTCTGACATGAATTACATCAGAGCAGCAGGTTGCAGGGTTCCCCATGACCTGTGGGGCCAGCAGGCATCTGCCAGGCCAGTGGGTGTAGCTGGCAGGGAGGCAGCAGCATGGTGCCTGTGGGGTATGTGTGCTTGTGTGGCTGCTGTTGCCCGTGTGTGTGGGGGGAGGATGGGGAGGTAGCAGGGTGAGGGAAGCCTGCTTCTCTGCTGGCCATCAGACCTACTGCCCACAAGCTGAGCCCTGAGCCGGTTTGCTGGGGGATCAGAGCTGGTTTTGTCTAACTTCACTCTGCACAGTGTGGCCTGCCATCCTGCCTTTGGGTTAAACAGAAAATTGGCCAGTGTCACTTGTAAGAGTGTGGGTTTAGCCTTTCTTAAGGGCCTAGTTGAGCTTGCTCAGTGGGTGAGAAAACTTTGACTCTCTAATGTACCCATTTAACTCCTTCCTTCCTCCACTTTTGCTTCTCTGTTCCCCTCTCCCCTTTATGACCCTTATTATTTTTCCATCCACAGCAAAACAGTTCACATCAAGGTAATTGATGATGAGGAGTATGAAAAAACCAAGAATTTCTTCATTGAGCTGATGAGCCCCCGCATGGTGGATATGAGTTTACAGAAAGGTGTAGTACTGGCCCTGCAGACTAACATTAACATTCTTCTTTCCTCCTCTCTTCCATCTCCTTCCTCCTCTTGTCCTCCTCTTCCTCTGATGTCTCTCTGTCTCCAACTGCTCTGCCCTAAGCACTGCTGTGCGCGCACACTGTGTCATATGGTACCCATGGGGTGGCATGAGGAGTGATGCTGGGGTGGGGGAGAGGCAAAGTGGTGAGGGGAGCTCAGAGAGAGCTGAGAGAAGGATGGAAAGAAGTCATGCTTGTCCATATTTTTGTGGCAACTTGAGAGGGACTTTCTGCTATCCCCACTGAAGGGCCCAATCAAATTTTGTAGCATTAGTGGGAAGATGCTAGCTAGAAACACATCCAGCATCTCAAGAAATCATCACCCAGTCCTGGTCCTATGGATTGTTCTGGTCACACCTCTGTTAGAAAATGACAGGAATTGAGGCCTGGCATAGAAGCAGCTTTATAACTTCTGAGCAGGCCAAAGGCTGTGCAACCCCTGGTGTGGTTCCTGCAGTGCAACTTTGGGAGCAGGAGCTGAGGGCAAGGAGGAGCTGATGCCCCACTTTGGTTCACATGGGGGCTCACAGCAACTCTGTGCATTGCAGAGATACTGGAGGGAGCTAGGTGAGCTGGCATCAGGAGGAAGAGGCCAGCTCCGCTCTAGTGCCCAGGGCATTTCCTTTTAAGCCTTGGAGGCATTTTAGTCCCATTGAGTCCCCTGTGAGGTCCCAGCAAAGCTGTTCGCTCCCTGGGAAGCCTGAGTTCTTATTTGGCGAAGAGGCTAGGAAGAAGAGATAGACACTATCAAGGAGAGAAAGCCATAAGATGTGTCATTTAAAAAATAGAAGATAGAACTCTCAGCCTCCTTTGCAGCTGACAGAGCTGTAGCCCACCAGCAGAGACTCACCTCACCCCACTGGAGAATGTGCCTTTCTCTTCTCCTCAGGCTCCCAGCTCAGAGTCCCTGCAGATTTATTATTAATTGTGAGGGTATTATGATTGTATTTATTATTAATTGTGAGAAGCCATTGATCTTCCAGCTTAAATACAGTGGGTACCTCAGGGTGGTGGTCCCTGGTGATTTTCAGGCAGCTGATACCCTTTCCATTACCATCTGACACTGAAAAAAAATGCGCTACAGAAGTTGCCTTCCACTAACCATCAGCAAGGTCTCTCTCCTCTTTTCTCTCCCTCTGTCCTCACTCCCTTGCCAGCCCCCTCTAACCCTAACACCCTTCCGCTCCCCAAGGAGCAGCTGCTACGGATGCCCCATGTCCGACATGCACACTGCCCCGGAGGGGAAGGGGCTGTGTGCCAGGAGCCCACGCCGCCTCTGCTGCTGCTGCTGCTGCTGCCTTGCCTCCAGCCAGCCGACCCGCTGTACACGGTTGTCTCTCTTGTTGTCCCTACAGGAAGACCATAAGGGTTAAGATAGTAGATGAGGAGGAATACGAAAGGCAGGAGAATTTCTTCATTGCCCTTGGTGAACCGCAATGGATGGAACGAGGAATATCAGGTGTGAGATCCTTTTTGAAAAAAATGAAAAAAGAAAAAAATTAGAATCAAGTATCCAAACCCCAAATCCAGAAAATATAACCTTCTTTCTCCTCCTTACCCTTCCTCCTTTTCTCCTCCTCCTCCTGTAGAGGGCTCGACTTTTACTTTCTGCCCTCCTGTATTCTTGCTCTCACCCTGTTTTGGTGTCGTCTCTACCTTTTAGAGCCCAGCTTACTTCTGATCCTCTTTTTGTGCAATGCTTGAGCCTCGGAAGCTGTATTATTTTGATTGGATTTCCTTGTCTGGATCTGTTTTTCGTTCTGAGTGCAGCTTTGCTGTTCTCCCTGCTCCTGCTCCTTTGCCAGGACTTTGGGGAATGTGAAAGACAAGAGAAGGGTGTAATGCATGGCTACCCCTTCAGCTCCTCCTGTACTCCCCTGTCCTTCCCTTTATTGTTGCCTCCAGTGGCATTGTCTTGGTGCTCTTGAGTCTCTATGATGTGCAGCAAAAAGTCCGTAGGAGAAGAGGAAAGGTGTGAGATAACTAGTTTTGCTTTTTTTTTTTTTTAAATGGTTCTTCATGTCTTCCATCTGAAAAACCCCTTTGATGTGTCACAGACAATCACAATCTGTCATGCAGAGACTGTGAAGCTCTGCTGAAGTCCTACTTCATCAGCAGTGAGACCCAGGATCTCCTATCAGACCAAGATCATAGTGGGAATAACCCCAGACTTACAATTGTGCCTTGCCTATATGTATCTTTGTCCTTGTCCTATGTGTTTGATCTCTTTCTCATGGAATCTTACCAATGGCTTCACCAGCTTTAGGATGGCCTGGGAGGGCCAAGATTTAAACAGAGGCACTTTTCAAAAGGGAATTCAAATCCACCTTCTGGGTTTCTGTTACAGAGTAGAGTCAGATGTGTGACCCCATGGGCTTATTTCTGCTCCCATGTGCTATTGCCGGTGATGGAACACCTGGCAGTTGCTCGTGCATGGCACAGCTTATCTCGCCAGCACAGCGGCTGCCCTCTGGCCAGTCCGAGCTCCCATGCATGGCTCTGTAAGTTGTCCAGGATAGGCACAGGTCGCATGAGCATGTCAGTATCATAGATCCGTGGATGTTGTAATAATGTAAACCCATAGTTTTAATGCCATCAGACCGTCTCCTGCAGCCCGGAGGCAGTGAGGGGCATCAGATTTCATTCTGTCGAGCACAGGCCCTCAGGTTTCACCAAAGTCCAGATGCCCTTGAGCAGAAGCACGACCAACCTGCCGTATCCAATGGAAGTATGTCCCAGCAGTCAGCTGCCCTCCAGGGTAAAGATGTGAGCATGGCTTCTAGGTAGAAGTTGTCTGACCTCAACTTGTAGCCACTAGTTATTTCCCTACTTTTCTCTGTCGCATGAAAGAACGATATAGCACTGCAGCTTCTGTGCAGGTATCTACTCACTATACCCAGAGTACACTCAGATTTCTTCTTGGGTGTTTAAGGAGATTAAGCCCTTTAAATCTGTGTAAGCAAAGTGTTCAGTTCTGGATCAAAGTCTTCAGTCCTAGAACCACACTGGGGTTCTCCTCTCCAGATGTGCCTCTTCCCATCTGTAGGTCTTCCACCTCCATCTCAGCAGGTACAGGATGACAATCATGGGCATCTGTCTCTCTCCTGCTTATGCACTTGGCAGTTTGGAGCATCACACTGAATTTTCTGCTCAGCTGTCTGTTCTCTGTGAGTCCTCATTTCTAAACAATGAGCTTTAGGATACAGAGTCAGGATTGGGCTAGTTTTTGTGAAGTTTCACGTTTCTTTTTCCCATGTAGGAGGTCACATTGCATCTAGCTGAATAAAACCACATATTTGAAAAAAATCCAAATGGCCCCAAGTGGCCACCCTAAGGTGGTTCAGTTGTAAAATGTCCTCATTATTATTAGGACTACAAAGCCAGTTTGCTGTGTCATATGTGTCTCATTTACACCAACATCAGCTGGAGTCAGTGGGACTGTCTGATTTGCAACAGGCAGAGAGGAGATCAGAGCTGGACTAAGTGATTTGCAGCACAGAGCCCGCAGGCCAGGGGGTGAGTGTGCACCCTCGGATGGACCCTCTTTGCCTAGAGGAAGTAAAGGACCATGCCAAAGAGGAGATGCAGTGCCTTGGTTGGCCTCGCTAGAGAAAAGTCAGAGTGAGAGCACCATGATTTTAAAATCTAAGAGGTGGGAGATTAAATTGCATTTGTGAATGTTACTGGCACAAGGTGGCACAGTCGCTACACTCAGTCCAGGGCATCTGAAAAGATTCCCGGCTCCATAGTGCTGCACACTGTGGCATCTCTGGTGAGCGTACCTTGTGCCTGGGATGAAGAATAAGGAGGTACATGAGGCTTTCCCATAGAGAGCATTGTGAGCAATCAACAGCAGATGCTGTGGCCAGCAGCTTCATGGAATGCATGCTTGAGCGGCCAGCTCCCGGCAGAGAGGAGGCAGCCTGGGACGTGCACAAGCTTGCACATGCTCAGGCATCATGTGACATGCTGTACAGCATTGGGAAGGGATGTTTATCTCCTGCCCATGTGTTTCTGCCACCATCATACCATTGTAGGGAAAGAGTTCATGTGGTTTATTTCTTGCAAAGCTGATCAGCTTTGACACAGGACTGATCAGCTCCATGGGCTGCAATGTCTGCACAGTCACTGCAGAGCAGACAGGCCCTCCACAGCACTGTGCACATGCTGCCATTACCCATACCCACAGCCAGGGGGAAAGTCCTACACCACAGTCACCTAGATGGAACTTTGCTTGGTTTTGTTGTGATGATGAATGCCCCCCCCATGACTCACATGACAAGGGCAAAGCATAGCTCCTGCCTCTCCTGGGGGGGGGTCCAGGCCTAGTTTCTTTTGAAGAAGAGTCTCTCTGGGTTTTGGTTACCCATACATTTGTTTTCAATGCTGCAAAAAGTGTGTTTCTTTATGGTGTGTCCTTGTTTTGTTGTTACTTGCCATTTAGCTGTATCCCACTGAGCCTGTGCCTAAAAGGAGCTGTAGGAGTATTGATGTTCTCAGACAGCTCTTCATGGTGTCTTCAAAACATCTCTCCTGGCTGCTCTAGAAGCAGGGCAGTGTTGGACATCTCAGATGAGTGGCAGTTGTTTTTGAAAGTAATCTGCAATCCAGGTCACGCAGAGACAGCCAGTCCATCACAGTTGTGCCTGCACTACCATAGTTTTGTGCTGAGGGCCTGTACCCACCCTGGGACCTCTCCATGCAGACGGTAGCTCTCAGCTTACCTTGGGGATGCAAGCTAGGTGGCAGTGATGAAATCAGGGGTGAAAAGTCCCTTGAAGGGATGGTAGAGGTGACAGTAGGGATGAGTAGTATGTGTTTTTGAAACCAGCCTGGGGCAGAGTTTGAATGGTTTATTTTGGGATGCAGAACTTGGTCCGGAGCCTTATGCTATTCAGACCCAGCGTGCTGTCCTAAGGGTACCTGCACTGCTGCTGGCTGCGGTGGCAGTGGTTTCTGATAGACATGCAGTGGAGGAGGATGGAAGGTGAGAGCAGGGCTTGCTACCATGCGGTTGATTTGCATTAGTGTCTGT
Organism: Lepidothrix coronata; assembly: GCF_001604755.1. Classification (NCBI taxonomy): domain Eukaryota; kingdom Metazoa; phylum Chordata; class Aves; order Passeriformes; family Pipridae; genus Lepidothrix; species Lepidothrix coronata. The sequence continues at coordinate 1,003,287 of NW_016690362.1, forward strand.
GCTGTCCTGTACACCTGCTGATACAAAGCAGTCACCTCCACTCAAGGGAACTTCTCCTTGGCCCTGATCAGAGCTGTGGGGCAGAGGAGTCTGCAGGAGAGTCTCTGTGAGGGCCAGAGCTCAGCATGAAATTCATTCTTAAGTACCTGTGGTAATCCAAACACAAGTTCCTGTCTTCAGGTTGCTCATGGGTTCCAAAACACAGAACAGTCACTGATACAGCCTTTTAGCCGAAACATTTTGCGTCATCTGCAGATACTGCTCTTTACTCTTCACCCCCACTTATATCAGAGCTGTGCTGCTTTGAGCCTTGGGACATTCAGTTCTTAACCCTTGCTATAAGGAGAGCTCACCACCTACTCCTGTTATATAAATGCTACATCTACAACACAAAACTTTGTCTTGCAGCTCATCTGTTCTTTTTCACCAATCACTTTCTGCAGCTGGAGTTTTTCAAAGCCTTTCTGATCATCCAAACAAATCACATCAAGTAGTCTTACTATAGCAGCTCTTTTGTTGATGTGCTCCAGTAATTCAAAGAGATGAGAATAGATCTGAGATTGGTATCTTGCTAGCCCAGCCTGTGATGAAGAGCGATACCAATACTGGTAGGGGCATATCAGATGCACAGAGCACTGGCAAAGATGGCACTTGCTGCAAGCTTGTTATTTTGAAGTAAATTAGGAAAAAGAAATCAAAGAGAGACTCATATTATTTGCTTGACAAAGATGGTAAGTGTTGCTTTTCTCTATACTCCTGGCCATTTCCCAGGCTTCCTGACTTCTTTTGTCCTCTTCATTTCTAAGAAATTAATCTTCGAAACCTTATCTCACCTTTCCTACATATGCACAGTCATGTAAACTGAATCCCTGCTTACTGAGTGCTGCAGGGCTTTGAAGCCTCCCATCACTCTGAACCACATTTCTGACCATCCTTTTTTCAGCACCTTTTTAAAGGCTTCCTGCAGTGAAATGAGTCTTTTCCTTTACGACAAGATTCTGTCTGTTGGTTTGACTCTTGCTCTCGTGGCAACTCTGCTATTGTGTCAGCTCACAACTGAGAACAAGGATTTTGCTGCTGTCCCAGCAGGATTTTGGAGTAATACTTTCTTTCACTCATCAGCTTTCACACTTTTTCCACAGCCCTGGATTACAGGAGAAAAACTTGCTTTGCTTTCCCTGGATAAAGTTGCTCTTCTGGTTAAATTGTGGCTAGCCTTAGTGTTGATGGAGCCCAAATGGCAAGTGAGGCTACTTTGGAAGATTTCACTCGACTGCAGATAACATTGAAAATAACATTTGGAAATATGTTACATGAGGGTAATTGAGAGTCGGCTTGTAAGAATGCAGCTCATGGCACAGCAGTGGAAGATTCAGCCTCAGAACTGATGTTTGAAGGCTGGGTCTTGAGGGTTATGTTTTGTAAAAGGGACTGACATCCTTCATGCAAAGTTTTGCTTCAGAAAGCATGTCTCCCACAAGATACAGCTTTGCTGGAAATGGGAGCACAGATGTCTGGTGAACACTATTAAGCAGCTTGTTGGCATGACTTGGCTTGGGAAGATTTTGACTGAAGTCCTCTCAGCACTTCCAGCACAGAGTCAACTGGTGCGGACAAATCTCATTGCATATCTCCTTTTAACTGAGCAGCACCCTTGATGGGAAAGCTTTGTGCCCTGGAGGAGGATGTGGCTGGGAGCTGCAGAGTATTAAACTGTGAAGAAAGAAGGGTTCCTAGCTTGGATTGATCCAACAAGTTATCTATATCAAAATATTGATGAAATTATATGACTTGGTACAAAGATCCATGCCCGTATAAGATAAGCTGCATTGATCCATGAGCACATGTGCTTCAGTTTTCTGAAGTGTGGGCAGATGCTAAGAAGCTCCTTCTTCCGTCAGCTGATAATGGGAATAGCAAAGAAATGTTAAATTGCTGTTACTTCATTCCCTGAAGGTTTAGTGATTTGCTCACAGCTCTCTGATTAAACTGAATGCTGGTGATTCTCCTGATAGAGAAGAGCCTCTTGGAATCTGCAAGAGCTTTGCTATTGACTTCAATAATAACAGCATTCAGGTTAATGCTGCAAAATCTCTGCCTTGTTTAGCCTGTTAAAAAAACCCCATGTTTATAGCTCTTCACATTCTATTAGGAAAACAGTTTGTTCACCTCAGTGAGCAAATCTGGAGGCAGAGCCTGTGGACAGTTACATCTGGAAGATGGGGGATCCTTATCTCTTTGGGGAGCTGAGCCTGTGGTTTGTATGGTCACTGCATGGTCACCTTTGGGAGTGCAGGGGGTGCAGGCAGTACGTTCTCCTTGCCTTTGGCTTCCTGTGACAGCCCTGCTGTGTGACTGAGAGTCTCCTCAAAATCTAGCCTCCTCTCCCTCATTTCAGCTCACCCTGTAAATCCCAGGCCTTTAACAAGGATTCTCTTATCTACACAACAGCTTCCTGGGGTCTTTAGGGATATTGATTAGAAAAGATTTATGTTAATGAAGAATGAGTCCAGAATAAAGCATGCAGCATGGTCGAATCTCTCTGTAAGGTAAACAGCAGAGAAAAGTATTTCACTATTTAGAAAAAGGCTGGGACACACATTGTATTGTAAACTACAGGATTGCTCGATTGCTGGTCTGCTCCCATGCCAAGCCTGCTTCCTCTTGGTTTGAGCTCTTTGGCTTCAGTAGAGTTAAAACAGGAAGGAATTAAATTCCTGATTTGTAACCCACACCAACATGCATGTCACAGTAGGATTTGACCCCGAAGTACACCAAAAACATACAGATTAAATAGCTTATTGGTAAATAGCTTTTTTAGCAGCTTTTTTAAATTCAGGCCTAAATTGTCCAGTTTCAGGGGTGGCAGGGGAAGCAGAGTTCATGCATGCAATTTGGTAATCAAAACCAGGCCTTCAAGGCAGAGAAATTCCAGTAAAGGAGGAACAGAGATCCAGAGTTGAAGGCTTTGGGTCCTCCTGGGAGAGTCAGCATCACCTATCTTGTCTGCAGGCATGCATGTTTGTCCACAATCACACCATGCAAGAGTTAGGTAAGGGATACTTGGGACTGCTATTTTGGATTTGGCTGCGGAGCTAATTTTTGCAGTTCCCTTTAAGAGTACATGTCAAACCCCTGAGCCTACCTGAGATGGCAGGAGCAATGAGGTGGCCTGGCTCGGCCCCATAAGGAGAAGGATGTCCAGAGCAGTGGTGCAGGAAAGGGAGAGGTGCCCTGAGGAGGACTGGAGGGATGCAGCCTGGGCTGGGGGGGAGTGGAGGGAGGCTTGTTGGGTGGGAACAGCGTGGAGGCCATCAGTGAGGCTGGTACAGGTACAGCATCCCCAGATGGGCTGTCAGGAAACATTACAGGTCAGGGCTAAGGGCACATTAGCAGATGCGTGTGCAGGAAGGAAGCTTTAGTCCGTGAAATCATTTTCTTGCTTGCATGCACAGCATTCACTCAGAAATATAAAGATAAAATAATCCCTTGGTGTTCTGCATGCTGTATTCTTGATGTTTCATTCATAGCTTTATAGGCTTCTTCAAATATTCATGTATCATATCATAAGTGAAAGGGAGAAAAATTGTTCTTTTGCAGGCTCACAAGCAAATGGGAAGAAAAATAAACTCAAATCCCAGAGTAGTAGAATAACAGCTTTAAAAAACATGAGGAACCAATGATTTTTTTTAATAACCACAGTAGCTTAGGGGCCCAGCAATATTTCATTATATTACTTTTGAACGCAAAATTGACCCATTGTACTAATGCTTGTAATTGTAGAAGACAAATTAAATTTCTGCACATTGTCTGGAGAAGCAGAAGACCATGGAATAGTAAGGAGGCCACAGGGCAGCCTGAACTGCAGCAGGACAGAGCTGCAAGAAGACTCAAGATTCATGCTACAAGGGGCAGAGAGAAGCATGTTGGAGGCTTCCTGGCAGAGCTGTGTGGCAGAGAGAAGCATGTTGGAGGCTTCCTGGCAGAGCTGTGTGAAGCACAGGAGATGGTGTGGACAGAGCAATTATCCCATTGCTTCTTGTGGCTCAGTGGCACTGTACAAGCTGCAGAGCATATTCACAGGTTTTGACTCTCAAAATGAATTGACCCTGAAAAACAAGGGATGCTCAGCAAGGAACCTCTTCATTGCCCCTTCCCCTTTCACTGTGCCTCTACCTGCCTGCATGGACAAGGGAGATCTCCTAGAGCGTCCACAGTATTTCCAGCTGGGGAGATGGATAGATGGATGAAGATCTTGACTAGGTTGATGTATCTCTGCAGACTGTTGGGAAAGCTGTGCCAGTGGATGCTGCTCAATGGAGCAAGGAAGTGACTGGGAGTCAGGACTCAGGATTAGCATCCCTGGCTCTGCCATGGATGCACGGTGGGACCTTTGATAAATTGCTTAGGAAATCACTTTCAAATGGCACAGATACAATTAGGTGCATCTATATAAAAGTGCATGCTTTTCAGAGACCTGAACCGGCAAGTCTGGGAAAAGTAGCACTTCTGGACTCCAGCCCACTTCTGAGTTTGCAAAATGTTCCCTTTAGCTTCTCTTTGCTTGCTTCACCATCTGTCAAATAGGGCTGTTAATACTGACTCAGTCTTTGTACAGAGTTTTAAACTTCTGAGACTAAAAGTGCATGATAATAAGTGTTAGTAATTACAATACTGTCATCACATGCAACCAAGGCTTCAGGGACTGGTTTGCTGTTTGAAGGACAGGTCAAAATCAAAGCTAAGGTTCAGAGTTGGTGCTTGGCCTCTCTCAAAGAGGGTTTGCTATATGGACTTTTTGCTATATGGACTTTCCTGTAGCTAGTTTGACACTTGGATGTAAGCTGTGGCTTTCTGTGGGTAACACCTAAGAGAGATCCAGCCAGATATTTCTTTGTGACAGGTCTGGGGTGTGGGGAAATCAGGACAGGGGAGGGTCTACCCAAGGCAGGAAGGGACTTGGGCTGTGTCTGTATTGAAAGTCAGGGTAAGATCATCCTTTGCAAGGACCTTTGCCTCTTTCTCCTCCTTTCTTCCCACTTCAAATCTCACAGGACCACACAGTCACATTTCCTGGCAGGCAGTTGCATCCCGCTATGATGATGTTGAATGGCCTGTGTCCCTGCAGCACTGTCTGGCAGACCAGCAATTTGGAGCAAAGAGAGCCAGGAGGACTCAAACAGTGATGCTTTATGTGTGTCTATGCTCCTCTCAGCACCCTGACCCTCAGGGAGTGGTACCTGTCGGGTGCAGGATAGGTGTAGGTGAGCCAGGATGTCCTGGGGGATGATGCATGGCTGTGTTACCCCCTGCCCCATTTGACACTGGAGGCCAGCATACATTTTATCAATGCCTCCCTCTGATGATGTTCTTCTCAATGGTCTGCCCATCACCTCCTGGCCACCTTCTCTTCTCAACAACCTACAGGTTTTCTGGGTTTCCTCAGTTGTGCCAAGTCTCGCCACAGCCACACATACCTGGCCAAAGTGGGGCACCTCCCATGCCTTTGAGTCAGTTTGGGTTGTGTCAGGTCCCAATGGCAAGTGTAACTGCCCCTCTTTCCCCCTTTCTCTTTCCCTCCTTGCCACTCCCCAGCTGCATCCCATCCCTCTGCCTTTGCCTGGGGGGAGGGGGTGACTTTGGGGAGCCAGCACCCTGGTGCTCACTGGTGCACACCAGCCTCCTCTCCATCTTGCTGCTGCAGTGTCTGCTCCCCAGCCTGTGCCCAACATGCAGCCCTGGTGAGCTCGCACGCTGCCTTGCACCATGTCCATTGCTCTCTGACAGCTTTCATCTGCAAAACATTTTTTGCCCTTGAATATTAACTTTTTCCCTCTTTTTCTTCTCTCTCCCTGTCTTTCTCATGTTCTCTCCCCACAGCCCTGCTGCTCACCCAAGGTAAGTGCTTTTTCTTCTTTTCTCTGCCTGCCCTTGCTCTATTTTCATCCCCTTTGGTCAGACCCCGCCATGTTTATGTTTGCTGTGTTTGTGTCTAACAGGAACTATTTAAGAGCAATGCATTAAGAAAATAACAGTGATTGATTGACATCTAAGAGCATTTCCCACATTCCAGATTTTCTCCTGCAGTCTGGGGGAAATGACCCAGCCAAAGTCACAAAGCAGAACATGCAGCTCTGGCTGGTCTAAAGCTGTGACTCGACCCTCTTTTTGGGCAACTCTGGTGCTTGGGTTGTGCTGATGCACTGGGGTGCATGGGGCTTTTCTGCTGGGGGTGACACTCCTGGGGTGCAGGAGTTGTCTGGGGTGAGCAAGGGTGCAAGGCTATGCAGGTGTCCCCTTCCCATGGAGGACCATACATGATCCCTCAAAGCACCCTTGTGCTTTCTACCTCCCATCCTGGGGGGTTCCAGGGGTGTGCCCAGAACCAGGGGAACACCACCAGGACACGATAAGCACCAGCACCATTTCCCTACTCATCCTCAGCTCTGGCTCTGCACTCTTCATCTCCTTTCCCTGTGCCAGGATTTTATATGCATTAATACTGAGCCCTCTTCCTTGCCTGAAATCCCCATTACACTGGTCTCTCTTTATCCCACTGTGGTGCAATGTACGCCTCCTGTATTTTCATTATTCCTTCAATTCCAGATATGGTTACTGTTGAATTTGCACTGAAGAAATATTTGTTAGAAGGCAAGGGCGGGCATGCAGGGTGCAGACAGGAGCTTGAATCTGACACGTTTGCAAGCAGAGCTGAAAACCAAAGCATTTATGACGCCCAAGCTGTGCTGCAAATCAAACGAGCAGCATCTGCTATGCAGGCTTCAGTCTCTGCTCCTTTTCAGAGGATGCCAAATCTACTGCTTAGGGGATGTCCAGAGCCCATTGGATATTGGACTAATTAGAAAATTGCTAGTGGCAGGCAGAAATCCCCAGTTCCCCAAATATCAGCTTAGGGTGTTTATGGAAAACTCCTCAGAATGGTTTGGACGATTTCCTTTGTTACCTCTTCAGGTCCATGAGGACTGGAAATAAGTTGAGCACAGCCTCCTTCCCAGTAATTTCATTACCTTAATTCAGTAGCTGCCTAATTTGATCAGAACCCCTGGAACCAAATAATTTCTATTAAAATAACATAACTTTCCTCTCTCTGTTGTGATCCAATCTGATTGCTTTTGGCAGCTGTTATTGGAGAACTTGGTCACCAGCTATGGAAAGTTACTTTTCAGTTAATAAGGAAAAGCCTCCCCTCTGTCTGATGGGAAGCAGTCCCTGGGGTGCCCCCCTCGGTGAGCTGCTTCAGGGTGCCCTCTGTGCATGTGATGTGTGTTTGGCCCCCGGTTCAGGCTCACGGTGCTCAGCCTCCACATGTGGCTTCAAGCCAGCAGCCAGCCAGCAAGCAGGCACGTGCTGGAGTGTCACTCAGCACCAATCACAGCTAATCAGTGGGGAGAGAAGTGACGTCCTCGTTTAGTCCGTGTCATGTTAGATTTAGGTTACACAGGCATGCAGGAATCTTTGTAAAAAAACCTGCACTATTGAATGTTTCAGTGGAATCTGTCGGTCCCGCTCCTCATCCCCTCCCTCCTGGAGCAGCTCACACATCTCTTTCCAGGCAGTGCCCCTCTCCTGGAGCTGTGTCCCTGCAACTGCTGGTTGCCCTGGGTCTCCTCTGCAGACCTGGGGCATTCCCCCTCAAGTGGCATCCCTTTGACAGCCCCCAAGTGCCAGCAGCAGCAGAGCCCCCACTCATGGGAGTGACCCCCTTTCTTTGCAGAAGCTGTGGTTGCCCCAGTGGATGAGCCCAAGTGGCAGTGCCTCTCTTGTCCCAGGAGCCCATACCTAGGGGAAATGAGAAATCCCGGCCTTGGCCCCCCTGGCCTTGCAGAGCCCTGGGAGGGAAAGTAACTGGGAAGGGCACAGATTCAGCTCAGCATTTGTTTCTTCCAAATGGGCTCTCAGAGCCAGACTTGCAAGACCGTGCAAAGATTCTGAAAGCCTTGCTTGGCCATGTCCAATGCCAACTTGCTTGGCCATGTCCAACTGTCCAATGCCAGTTGTTCAGGCTTCAGAGGACCACTGTAGTATGGGATCACTGTGGAGAGACTTGAGAGTCAAACTTGGGTTGTTTTTTTTTAACTTCTCTGGTGTGTAACCTTCTGTTTTAACACTGGCAATGATCTCTCTGTATACTCTTTATACAGGGGAATACTCAATATCAAAGTGCACAGGTACTCCAGTTGTCCCCACCTTTGCTATCAGTGGATGAACTGCTCTGATGGTCTTTCCAATCCTTGCAAAAGTCACTGAAAGCCTGTGCAGAACCTTTACTTGAAAGTTCTTGGGCTCAGGTGATTCAGATTCTTAAAGGGATGCGAAATTACCCAAATAGTAGATACGTCTATATCCTAATTTGTACATACTCATCCAGATCAAAGAAAGTATTTCTAAATCTATTTATTTATGCATTAAAACTCCTGGGTCCACTTTGCAGTGGGAAAGACTGGGGAACAGAGACGCCAGTTGTCTGGCCTGTCAGGGACAGTTGTGTCAGCAGCAATCTCAAGGCAGAGCCAGGAGTGCAATAATGCTCAGTTCCCAGCCCTGTGCCTTAGCCTTCCTCTCATGAATGTGCAGCACTTCTCAGTTAGCATTAAGGAATGCTAGGGCATGTATACAGGATGTATCATGTCTCACAAATAGCTTTCAGGGCTAAGTAAGTGGATTCCTCACATTTTAGAAAGCAGCCCAGGCTGCCACTGCTTGTGTGTGTGCATGTGCTTCAGTAAAGGATATATTCATATGCTAATCTCCAAAGGCAGTGTGTCTTTTAGCCAGCAGTCTTCCCCACTTGTGACTGACAGCTTGACAGTGCTCAGGAGATAGGAACTCATTCATGCTCACTATTTACTTTGTTTAGCCAGGATTATATTTTACTAAACCACAACCAAAAAAAAAAAAATCCCATTTTAATTGTTGTTTTGATTTCTACCTAGCAGAATAGTCCCTAGAAGGGGTGACCTTCATACAGATACATGCCCACTCCAGAAATGGATGGAGACAAGATAGCTCAAGGAGTGTGAAATGGCCTTCATAGCAATCTTTCATGAATACACTCCTGGTTTTAATCCAATTTATTCAGCAAGTGACAGGGAATACCAACTGGTCTATGGCTGCTTGGTAGTCTTGCAGCACTGCCTGTGATGAGTGCCTACCTCTCTGATGGTGTTACAAGGCCTTCCCATTGCCTTTTTCAGCTCAAAAGATGCGGTGGCCAGATTACTCCATGGAAATTGGCTTTATCTAACTTGGATTTATGATGTGTCCAGGAGGCCACAGGCAATGTCCAGTTGCCATTTTGTCCCCCCCATCTGAAGGAGGTTGAGTGGGCATGCACCCATGTAGTATTCTCCAGGAGCAGTGCATGATGTGGGAACACTGCTTAGTGCTCCCCTTTCCCCAGAAGAAATACAAGGAGGAGGGGATCTCCTTACAATATTTTGAGTCCAAGAAACTGCCTGTCACGTGCAGATCTGAAAGCGCCTTGCAAATCACTGCAGCTCAAGTTCCAGAATGGCCCTGCAGACATAAGTGGAGAGAGACAGACTGAGAGACAGACACAGGATGAGAACTGAGGAGCGAGCATGGCAGGGACATGCCCAAGGCTGCAGAGCACAGCAATGGCAGGACCATAACCGGGAGCTGCCAAGCCCCCTTGTCTGTCATAGCTTTAAGGGTCTGAACAAGGCAGAGTACATGAGAGAGCATGGAATGGTTTAACCAAAAACCTCTCCTTGCTTTCTGCGGGGTCCAGTGCGTAGTGGGTGTCAGCTGTGGCCATTGCTACAGCCTGAGCAAAAGTGGACTTCATCCTCATTCTTCCCACCCAGCCTTTAATCTTATCAGACATGTTGTCTTCCCGGCTTGTAGCATCTCCTCTCTAACCCATGGGTTCCCTGGCACCCGGAGTGGAGTATCTTGGTGCAGCTGACACATCAGCCCCAACTTGCCTAGCCTCAGCAGCCTCTATGTGCTCCTGCAGCCCAGAGAGATTCCTAACACTTGATGGTAGCACACACCAATGTACCAGGGCAGGCAGGATTTAGGGGACCCCTCTCCGGCCACCTTCCCCTTCCCAGGGAGGAGGTGGAGGCAGCCCAGGAGGTCCTGGCAAGCTCCTGTTCTTGCTACGCACAGCCAGACCTTATCAGGCTTAATTGGGGTTGACAGCAGGGAGTCCAAGGAGTCCAGGGTGCAATCCGCATTGAAAAGTAGGTACTGATGCAGATACAAATAGAAATCAGGCTAGTTAATAATTAAGCTGCAGCTTGGCAGCATTCACCTTGACAGACTTGACCTTACAAATTAAAATCTGTCTCCCAACACCCAGCCCCCAACCCTTCCCTCTTTATGTTTTATTTATCACAGCCCTCAGTAGTCTTATTTGCAGGCTACTGCATGAGGGTGATGTGTGACACACCTCACAGATGCTCTGTCTCTGCTTCCTGGAGGAGCCCTCCAAGGCCCCAGCCCTACACCCGCTCCCTCAGGAGGTGGGGGCCTGTGGCTACCACAGACCATGTGGGAGCATCCCCCACGCTTGATGCGGGGACAGCAGCCTCCTGCAGCTCCACAGGCATCCTGGTGCACCCTGCTGCTGGCTAAAGGGCTTCCCTAAAAGGCATTGGGATTGTGCTCTGTCACTGGGATGTTGCAAGAGTTCATTCCTTCTCAGCTGTTGAGTCAGTACCCACAGGGTCTAACTCAGCCCTCAGCATCCCATTGGAACAGGCAGACCTAACAAGCCTGGAGCAGGTTCATCTTGGGCTCTGGTGTTTTGTAGAGGTTGACACTGATTCCTATCAAAAGGTGCTCATATGTGTCCTAAACAGTAGGTGGGGAGAAGCAGTGGAATCATGTAGGTGCTTTGTATCACTCTTTGGACGTGCTTAGCTCTTCCCCTTAACTGTATTGTGGTATAGGCTGGGGCAAGAGATGCGTCAGCTGGGCTTCTGAATTTGTCCTTCCTGCCACAAATGGCACAGCCTTAATTTCAGAGGACAGTCAGCAGCCTGGTATTTGGCACCTATGGGTCACTTGAATGAGTGCCTTGAGCAAGATCCAGCACAGTATTGACATGTGAGTCTTAATCTGTGTTTGTCTTCTACATTAGGATAGAGATTCAGTGAAAATATAATGGCAGCTTAAATGTTTTCAGATGCACCTTTGAAATTTGTTAAGTTTCTGTGCTTTGCTTTCCTGTTGCATGTTCACAAATGTAAGATAAGAAGGAATTACTTCCTTTCTTCCTTATCTGAAAGCTTCCTCTATTAACATTTCTGTGAGGTACCCATTTGGACATGTTACCTGTTCCTGTTCTCCCGTGGTTTGCTTGCAGCTGACATTTGAAAGACTTAGCTTGGCAGTCATATTCAATCAGGTGTTCCCATAGGACACCCTTGACAGGCTTTCTTGGGCACCTGTGTTTCTTCTCTCTGCTCCTCAGTTCACAAACTGGGGCAGTTTGTATGTACACACTGTACAAACTGCCCCAGTTCACCATATACACCACAAAGGAGGCCTTGTGTGTTGACAGCAGGGCCTCCATTATTCACGTCTCGATGGACATGCTGTCAGTAGGCTGAAGGTCTCCATTGCTGGTCAGCTTGTCCCTTCACTCTAGGTGGCCTACCTAGGGCTTGAAGGTGCCTCTGGTGGCACTTAGTCCACTAGCAAGGTGCCCTTGAATAGCAGGACACCCACTGCCCCTCAGTAAGCACCAGCACCTTTATTGTATGCAGTGTCTGGTGTCACCCTCATGCTAGCATGCAGCCTCTAGGCTGACAGAGCAATCTGTCCACTCTTGGACAGGGTTGTGTCACTTGACTTACTCTGAGAGCTCCCTGGCAAGTGGTTGCCATGTTCATCGAATCAGTAGGTGATCCACAAGTGCCTTGCAGAGACAATAAAGCCACCTGCTGGCAGGTGCAAGGTCCTGTGGACACACATGTTCCCATGCAGCCTGCCCAGCAGCCTTGGACCTGGCACACTCTGAGAAGAGATGCAGGAGATCTTCCTCCTTAGGGAGGGCTTCAGATACTGCACTGTCGTGCCTGGTGCAAGTAAATTAACCAGCCTGAGCAAGACACCAGGTTCCGGGATAAAGCTGTGTTGGATAGCACTTCCTATGTAGATGAGCAAGTTTTCTGCACTGCACGTGCTTAGAGACCTGCCGGCAGCTCAGCCTTGCCTAGAGGGATAACATTTGCACGAGGCTCCGTGTTCTCTTACCATGCCAAAGGCTTTTGTCAAATCAGTTAAATTAGGGACTGAGGTTTCATTGCATTATTTCTCCTGGAGTTGTGAAGCCGAGGAAATTTGGCCTGATATTCCCTGTTTTCAGAGCATCTCCTCAGATTCCAGACATTTGCTTTCTGCACTCTGCAACTGCAGCCAGTGGGCGGGAGCCCCAGGGACTGCGACCGCAGCTTTTCAGATGCAGTTACTTCCCAGGGAAGGTTGTAGTGAGTCAGACTGTCACAAAGTCTGGGCTGGCCGTAGTGCTTTTGCTCAGCTCTGTACTGTCAGCACATGTCAGCATGCCAAGCTGGGCTTTGCAAAGCTGAGGGTGCCTCCGCCCCTGAGCTTCAGGTTATGGGGAGTTCAGACAGAAGCAAAGCCATGTATGTGCTATGGCAGCTGGTGTATGAGCACCTGTATTTTCATCAATGGATACAGCTTGTCATCTTCATATGCTTCCAGGTAGAGGCAGAGACTGGTCTTTCTTGTTCTGTGTCTTAGAAAGAGATGTAGATTGCATCTGACTCCCTGTTCCAGTGAATAAAAGTATCTTGAATCTTGTTCTTGATAATCATCAATTCATGCCTACAAGTGTAGTATAAGGCAGAACATTTTCATAGAATCATGGAGTCATAGAATCATTAAGGAAAAGACCTCCAAGATCCTTGAGTCCAGGCTTTGACTGAACACCACCATGCCAACTAAACCAGAGCACTAAGTGCCACATCCAGTCTTTTTTTTATGTCTTCCAGGGATGGTGATTCCACCACCTTCCTAGGCAGCCCATTCCAATACTTAACCACCCTTTCACTGAAAAAATTCTTCTGCACTTCTGCAGCTCAGCTGCCTCCTCCACTCTGTGCTCACTTGGTCTTTGCCTGCAAATGTGCCCCCTATATCCCCCAGCAGTCTGTATTGCCCATCTTCTTCTCCAGGTGCTGTACTCCCCATCTTTGTCATTTCTTGTAAATTTATGTGATTCCTAAATCCAGACTATTCTGTCTTTGAGCTAGGCAATGATGGTGTGGATGTACGTCATCGATTTCAAATGATGGATGCAGCTTTTCTGCTTCTGTGATGGGTTATAATAATGTCACCTGCCACAAGAGTTATTATATGTTTTATAAATTCTGCAGGTCTTGCAAGGCTTACAGTCTTTGCAATCAATCTAGTTGGGCAGATGAAGAGAGAAGTCAGAGTTTATAAATAGATTTCACTGGGACTTCATAACGTCTGTGTGATTTTTGGTAGGAAGCATGTGATCTGCTGGAGTCCGTATGGGATTAATCACATGTGAGGCATTACCTGAGCATTTGTAACCTCTACAGGAAACCTTGGGTAACACCTGTTAGCCAGAACAAGATGCTCTGCCGGGTTCTTCAGAGCCCCAGCTCCTGCTCCCAGGCTCAGCTGAGCCTTGTATTGCAGCTCATACACCCTGACTGGTCAGACACAGGAAAACCAGGGGAAAACCAGCTTCTTTCGCTTTACCGAGACCCCATCAGCATGTGTCTGCACTTGGGTGGGTGGGTGGGTGGAAGAGGAGACCTGGGTTAGGGCTAGGGAGCTGCCTGGGCAGTTGGGATGCTCCTTCTCATCTGGGCAACCATAACCCTTTCCAGGCATCTTGCTGGGTTAGCTGGGACATCAGCAAGATGAGCCTGACACAGGCTCACCTCAGAATGCTGCTGACCTGAGGTCCTAGTTTAGTTTCCTCCAGCAGAAACTAAACATATAATCAGAGAATGGAATATGTTGGAAAGAATTTTTCATCTGGTTTCAACCCTCCTGCCATGGGGTTGCTGGTCCCTAGACCAGGTTGCTGAAAGCCATGTCCAACCTGGTCTTGAACACTTACAGAGTTGTGGCATCCATAACTTATCTGGACAACCTGTTCCAGTGCTTCACCATCCTCACAGCAGTATGAAAGAAAAAAGTACTTGTTTCATTACTTACTTATTCTTGTTCATTTTTCCAATTCATGTGTGGTTCATGTGTGGTTGTGACTGTGTGTTGCTCTGAGTGCTAGATCAAGCACTGAGTGGCACAGTGATTTTCTGCTCAGAGGGGAATAAAAAGATCCTGTCTCTTGTTCATTCAAATCAGGGAACACATCAGGGTGTTAAAGGTGTCTTAAAGGACACTTGTGCCTAATGTCAGGACAGATTGGTACCTCAGTCTCCCCAAAGATGTGGCTACTACAGAGGTGATGGGAGGGTATATGTCAGCCAAGAGCACCAGTGCAGATTGAAGAAAGATTCAAGGGTATTTTTTAAAGAAATTGAAAACGTGTTCCACTTGGGCCCTGCAGACAAGCCCCCATGGTGCCCTGGAGCTCCAGGGCTGCTGCCTACAGCTTAGTGTTGACCTTGCTTTCACAGAGGTGGCTGAGAGGAAGCTGACGGTTGAAGAGGAAGAAGCCAAGAGGATTGCAGAGATGGGCAAACCAATACTCGGCGAGCATCCCAAACTAGAAGTCATCATTGAGGAGTCCTATGAGTTCAAGGTCAGTAGGTGTCCTAGGGGTCTTCCAGGAGGGGGAAGCCATGTGGCACTGAGAGCAGCCTTGGAGAGTAGAACTGAGGAGGCAGCATGTGCAGGGAAAGAGCTTTTGGAAGAGGGAAAGAAGTATGTAATGTGGTAAAGGGTGGATGAAGTCTACAAGAAATGTCAGAATTAGCAGCTGCTAGTAGGCAAGGGTGGAGGGAGAAAGAAAAGGGAGCCCTGCTGTAAGCAGAAGCAGCCAATGGGGACTAGCAAAGCTGTCTCTGGTGAGGCACAGATGAGGGAGGAAGGAGCCTCATCAGGATTAAAGGGTGGGAAACAATCTGGCTCTGGTGAGGTTTAGGTCAACCAGTCCAGAGAGAAGGCGGGCTTAACTCCTGTCATGACTTCATCTGGCTGGTAGGAGAGTGCTTGTGGCACTTCCACAGTTTGGAAAGGGTCTGTGAGACCACAGTGCACTCAGAGATCGTGCTTGACAGCTAACAGCCAGTTTAACTGCTGTGCATCTTTATTCCCACAACAGAGCACCGTGGACAAGCTGATTAAGAAGACAAACCTGGCTTTGGTGGTAGGGACACATTCCTGGAGGGACCAGTTCATGGAGGCCATTACCGTCAGTGCAGGTGAGGGGGACATCAGAAATCCCATACCAGCATCCATAGGGTTCATGCAGCCTGGAATGAGATCTGTCTGGGCTCAGGACACCACATCTCCCTGGTCAGTGATGCTCATCAGTTGCATATGTGATGACCATCAGCAAAGCTAGTCCAGA
Organism: Lepidothrix coronata; assembly: GCF_001604755.1. Classification (NCBI taxonomy): domain Eukaryota; kingdom Metazoa; phylum Chordata; class Aves; order Passeriformes; family Pipridae; genus Lepidothrix; species Lepidothrix coronata. The sequence goes on from NW_016690362.1 coordinate 1,018,822, forward strand.
GAGCTCCTCTGCTCCACATAAAGTGGGCTTTTGCAGATACGTTAGTGAAAGGGCCAAGCAGAGGCTACATCTAACCCCTGTAAACTTGACCTGCCCCAACATGAAGGCTGGACCTCTCCTTCCATGTTGTTTGCAGCGGGTGATGAGGACGAAGATGAGTCTGGCGAGGAGCGCCTGCCATCCTGCTTTGACTACGTGATGCACTTCCTGACTGTCTTCTGGAAGGTGCTGTTTGCCTGTGTGCCCCCCACTGAGTACTGCAACGGCTGGGCCTGCTTCGTTGTCTCCATCCTCATCATCGGCATGCTCACGGCTGTCATCGGCGACCTCGCCTCCCACTTCGGCTGCACCATTGGCCTCAAGGACTCGGTGACCGCTGTTGTCTTTGTCGCCTTCGGCACTTCTGTACCAGGTGAGGCGGCTGCAGGGAAGGGATGGGGTGGGAGGTAACTCTTCTGATGATGCTCTTCCTTCCAGGGGAGCAGCTCTGTCATGGGATGGGGTTCGGGCTGGGAAGGGGATCCACAAAACCCTGTTCCTAGACAAGGTCTGCACTCTGCTTGGTGGCAACATGGAGTCTCTGGACCTGGGAGGGGGTTGTGCACCAGGAGAGGTCTGTGTCCTAACCTGGTCAGTGTCGCACCTGAGCCTCCGTTGTCCCCCAGACATGAAGCGTTGTCTGTTTCTCCTGTTGAAGCCCCCAGTGATTTCTCCTTCCCTCCTCCCTCAACCCCAGACACATTCGCCAGCAAAGCTGCAGCCGTCCAGGACGTGTACGCTGACGCCTCCATCACCAACGTCACAGGCAGCAATGCTGTCAACGTCTTCCTGGGCATCGGGCTGGCATGGTCAGTGGCAGCGATCTACTGGGCGTCACAGGGGCAGGAGTTCCAGGTGTCAGCAGGCACCCTGGCATTCTCCGTCACACTTTTCACCATCTTCGCCTTCATCTGCATCAGTGTCCTCCTCTACCGCCGGCGACCCCACCTTGGCGGGGAGCTGGGAGGCCCCCGGGGGTGCAAACTGGCCACGACGTTGCTCTTCGTCAGCCTCTGGCTGCTCTACATCCTCTTCGCCACCCTGGAGGCCTATTGCTACATCAAGGGGTTTTAGGCAGTGGAGGGATGGTGCTGCCGGAGGGAGGGACCCCCTCCTCCATTACCTCACCGGACACCGGTCCTGGAAGTGCGGTTTCACCTGAGGGTACAGCTGTCTGTCAGGGGCTGCCACTGCCCAGACGGTTAGACAGCTGGGTGCCAAGAAGGGCAAAACCATCACAGAGTGAAAAAAACAAAGAGACAAAACCCATCCAAAAATGGTATAAAAGAAAGCAACAATGGCAAGTATTGAAATAAAACACAATAAACCCAGCCACTGACCCTATTCAATGAGATTATGAAGTTTCAACCATCTCCAAAGGCCACCTCTCCCATAGGGGCTCGTCTCCTTTCCTGCCGAGCACCCCTCCACTGTAAGGAGATGTTTCCTTATTTTTACTAGTTGAGAATTGCAGAAGCCTGATTCAGGAATTTGGGGGGGGATTTTTCTTTTTTTTTGTTTGCTTGTTGCTTTTTGGTTTTGGGGGAGCACGCTAATTGATTTTTTTTTCTTTTTTACTACTTAATCAGAAAAATGTTAAAAATTTAAACTCTAAAGCTTCAAGCTGCCATCAGTGCTGGAATTGAACATGTGTATTTTATGAAGCCACAAAAGACTGTGACACAGTCAAAGAACTTCTTCACTATTACCCGTTCCCTCCCCCGCCACCCTCCATTACTTTCTTTTTTAAGAACATCACAAGACTGATATATTTTTAATACAAACACAGACACACAGTCACACACATTTAATGACAAAGGCTGGAGCATGTAGCATCTCAATCACCTGCCTGGGCTAAGAAAAAAAGAAGGAAAAAACCCCCAACCCTCTAATACAATACGTGTCATGTATATTTTGACTATGGCATTTCTCTTTGTATAATTAACTTTGAGCTTGTGGTACTGCAAGGAGAGAAAATTATGTTAATTTACAACTGTTAAAAGAAATAAATGGCCACCCAGGAAGAGCCTGCCGCACGGGGAGCAAGGGGGCCAGGGAAAGCGGCATTGGCTCCTTGGGATGGTGGTGGTGGCGGGTTTGCTGCGTGGTTCTCCTGCTCAGAGGTGGAAATGAATTCAGGAAAACCTGGATAGTGTGCCCATATGTTCCCAGTGCCATCTCACCCTGAGCTGTGGCATGGCTGCCCTTTTATTCAATTGCTCCCCCAGTTTTCACAATGCCTGTATCTTGCTGGTGGTCTTCAGGCCACTGACAGGTACAGGCTTAAAAACTGCCATCCACATCAGGACTCCTGTGTCATCTCAAGTACCTTTTAGGCACACCAGACAGACAAAAAAGCATCCTTTTCATTTGAAGTGCATTTCTTTTTAAGGAAAAAGAAAGAAAAAAACCCACCACCACGAGAATATGTCATGAGTTACATCAAAAGCTGAAAATTGAAATGTTGGGTTGGTAATAAAAATAAATAAAAATTATACCTATATCTATATAAACAGTGCTATCTAGAAACATATTTCTTAATTGAGAGCCCTGGAAGAGAATGTTAAAACCCTACTCTTTGTAAAGTGTTTTCAAGACAAAGATCATTTCTTCTATCAAGAAACAGGTGCTGTAAAGGCAACCATTTTCATCGAGTTCTCAATAATAAGCCAAACTTTGGGAGGCAGCAAGTAAGAGAGAGGCTGCTGAAAAGTACACCTCTGCCTGCTGAGGTGATTTTGTCTGCTCCGAGAGGCAGGGAGGAGGTGTCCATAGGTTAGGGAAAAAGCAATGGGAACAAGGTTGTCATGGACAAAAAGAGATGTAACATAGAATGTGACTAGGTGGAGGTGACGATGGTTCTTAACACCCAGATGAAGTATTTATTTTCATACAAAATGTTTATCAGATATTTATATCTCTATTTAAATGTGTATACATGTGAGGCAGAGAAGAGGGTTTCTTCTCAGAGGAGCAGCAGGAGCTTTCCAATGGGAGCCCACTGTGGGTGAAAACCGCTGGGTTTGAAGCTAATAAGCATCTGACATCCTGCCTCCTTATCCTCCCTTCTCCATACCTGTGGTGAAGGGCCTGAAAAAGATGGGCAAGAAACCCCGAGGCCAGGCTCCCACTGAGCTTGCTGGTTCTTCTGGCCTCCAGTAGTGCCAACAAGAGCAGCTGCTGCCACCGCCATGCTGCCCATCAGATGGGGACCCCAGAGCTCACACATGAGACACTGAAAGAAACATTACAAAAGCCCCCAGACGCTTTCGGGGGGGATTTAAATTGCAGCTCTCAAGGGGAGATTGTTACCGTTGCTGTTTTTAATTTGGACATATAGAGTATGTTGAGTATGTTGAGCTTTTATTTTACCCATGCCAGCATACCCATTCCTGGATAAAGCCCGGCCTGGAGCGCTGTTGTGCCGTTCTTCTGTTGCTTGTGTGTATGCACCATGTGCTTTTCATCCACTTCCTTCTCCAGCTGACTGCAGGGAGGGGGTGGGAGGTAGGACTGGCTACCATGAGGGCCAGCTGCATGGGGACCCTGATGCCCTCCATGCACAAGGGTGATCTGCACCAGGCTGACAACCTCTGTGGCATGTTTCTTTCTTTCATTTTTATTTTTTACTTCATTAAAAATACGCAAGCTGAAAAAAACCAACAGGTTTGGTGCCTTTGGGGATTTTTTTTTCCTGTAGCTTTTATGTTTCATTTTGGGTTTAGTTATCTGCTTGCTTCTGTTTTCCTTGGGGCAGGTGCCTGGACTTGGTTGCAATGGCTCTAGCTGGTTTGCCCCCTGATTCCCAGCCCTCCAGTTCCGTACTGCTGGGAGGACCCTGCAGCACTTGCCCCTGGCTTGCTGGCAGAGAGGTGGTTTTGCTGCTGGTTTTGTTGTCGCTGATCCTTCCCCTTTGTTTCTCTCATCAGCTTCCCATGGCAGCCTGCAATAGCAGCTGCTGGCCTCTCCCAGCAGCCTGTGTGCTTTGGGCTGCAGATCTTACCTTTCGGTCTCTTAACATTGTATGGGGACATAGTCTAAGGGTCATGCATGGTGTGGGGCCAGTGGTACCAATGGCTGCCTTCCCACCACTGTTGCCATGGGGGGCACCTCCAGCATTTCACAAGTTTTGCTATCCAGGTGATAATGCACTGCATGGGTGCTGGTCAAAAATCAGCCTTTGGGTAAAGAAGAGTATTGCAAAGAGGAGTCACTCACCTGTCCCCCTCAAACTGTCCACAAATTGCATCCCAGTTTTGGTCAGTACCATGCTGCCTCCTCACCCAGCATCTGACTGGTTTTTTCACTTGAATTTGGGTGCTTGACCCCCAAAGTGCCCTTCACAGCGGGCCTTGAGCTAGAACTGTTCCCACATGCCCTCTGCAGCAAAGGGGCAGCTGATGCAGCCCATAACCCCAGTTTCCCATCTTGCCTGCCAGCATGGGGCCCACTTATGGGGCTCCAGGGGAGACTGGGTTTTGGGCACCTCACAGTGCAATGCAGAATGTCAGGTGGGGTGGGAGAACTCCTGGGTGGGCACCCATGCTGTAGGAAGGGTTGCCCTAGTAGAGCAGCTGTGGGAAGGCTGTGCTGCACATTGCTTCCTTGGGGCAGCCAGATCTTGGCAAAGCCACAAAGAGACCACTGCCCTACTGGGTCCTGCATGCTCCCCCCCTCCACAGACCTGTGGGATCACTTCCCACCTCTTGCCCTGTTGGCTGGCTCCTGCCCACGGTGATCATACCTGTTTCTGATGCAGGGGGAAGCACACAAGCTCCCGCTCTGGCTCTGGGAAAGGCACATTGACTTTGACTCTAGTGAAGGGACGGGGGGGGCGCATGGGGGATGGTGATCCTTTGGGGCTGGCTTGCTGCCACTGCCGCACAGAAGCATCCTGGTCCCCACAGGTTCTGAGGCTTAGATCCAGGACCAAAAGGGGCCATCCCAGAGCAAGCTGGGCTGAGTAAGAGGAGTGTCCAGGCATCAGGAATCAACTGTGGTACAGGTACAGTGAGAAACACAGAAGTGTTTGTTAGAGACATTGAGCAAAGGTTTTAATCTAGGAAGGAGACAATTGCAGCTCTTGCACTGGGCTTTGTCACCTTTCTGGCAATTACCGTGGTGTTGGTGTCATCAAGACTATTCATGACAAGCTTAGACAGAACACAAAAGTATTCTGTGATACACATTTCTTCTGAATCCATGGCTGGGGCTGCTGGACTGGTTTGTAAGTCACTTGTCCTCTGGCATAGGAGAACCTCTCCACTACCCTCCATCCCTAAGTAGCAACACGATGTGTCCTCACAGCACCATCTGCAAGGAGAAGCCCCCATCAGCTGCACGTGCCACTTTAGGCTTCAGCTGCCCTGGCCCACTGCTGTGGTGGGATGATGCCTACCTGCATGTCTCCACCAGTGTAGCTCTTTGCTTTGGAAAAACATTTTGGAGGACACCCAGTACTGTTGTTGTACTGTCACTGGACACTGCTGAGATAAACTATAGGTAAAAAAAGTTTTGTTCACCTACAGTTCACCTCATCCACCTCTCCATAGCACAATAGGACATAGATACAGATCTAGATGGTAACAGAAAGGCATCAAGGAGATCTTGGCATGCTTGAATATGGCGCCATTCAAAGCCAGGAAATTTCAATCCAGTCTCACTCACATTTGGCATTAAGTGGCAGCAGGTCATTCCTCGTATCATTCACCTGGAATTGCTTTTTATCCCCCAAGGGGAAAAAAAAAAAAAAAGGACAAAAACTTTTTTTTTTTCAATTCTGCCAGGAAGCTGTTGCAAACCTGACCTTGATGTAGGACCCAGCCTGCACAAATGGGAACAGCAGTTGCTCAGCCCTGGCCACAAACTGGAAAGCACTTGTCACCAAGAATAACCTTTGTAGTATTACATGGAAAAAAAATGTTTTTAATGATCGTTGTCATCCATGTGCATGTGCCAGGAGCAGCCAGCTTGCTAATAACAGAGTTATGTGTGCCAGTGCTACTTAGAGCCCAGCAGAGAAGACAGCGCTCCCAACCTGCTTCTATAGCAGGAGGGGATTAAGTACCTCTGGTATCTAAATGAGTCATTTAAAATATGTAGATAATTACCACCATGAGTACATTTACCCCTCCTCCCTGCCTTCCCTTCACCCAGGGGGTCTGTGTTTTGCCCAGAGGCGTGTGGATGGCAGGGGCAGACCAGCCCCCTAGACCCACAGGGCATCCCTGCCAGCAGCAGAAACCCTTGGCCCCTTTCCCACATTGCATTTGGAAACCCAGTACTTCCCCGCATGTGGCCTGGGGTGGTAATTTGAGCTTAGACATGGAGCCTACAGGCATGATGTGAGGTGGATGAGCTCAGCAGATGTTCCCACTGCATCTAAATGTAAGCATTCACCCATGTTCCAGACTGTACCATTGCTATTGCCATGTACATGGCAAGCTGAGTGGGAGCTGTGCCTAAAGGAAAACTCATGACCCACCTATTACTCGTTGCTGGGCATGGCCCAGTTTCAACAATGCAATAAAAATCCCCACAGGCCTAGGAAGTACTTTGTTCGAATGATTTATTTCTTCAATTCACCTAGATTTCACACCCGTTTCAAAGATATTTTTTTTTTAGGGTGTAAGTTAGAGGTTATAAATGTACAACTTGGGGGAAGGGGGGAAAAAATCTCAAAAGTTTCAGAGGCTCTCAGAAAGTTCCTGTGGCAAATCCTTGGCACTAAGGCATATTGTACAGAGCACCTGAGTGTCTCTATTAACACTTTAAAAAGTCTTAAAAGGTCTTAAAAGGTCTTATAAAAGCTACCAAAAGAGATTTGATTCCCTCCTCTTCTTCTGGAGCATCTTCATAGAAACTAGCAGCAAACCCAAATGTGGTGTGTGGGGGTGGGGGGGGGTTAGCACTCTTAATTTTTTTTTCTTGTTTTATTGACTAGGGCATAAAAACAACTCATTGCTATCCTTACGGTAAGAAGATTTTGTATGTGGCATTGCCCTTAAGGTTCTCCACTTTCTCCTTTTCCAGCTTCTGAGAAGTCATTTCTACGGAATTGCTGCCTGGTGGGTCTTGCTTTGTGTTTGTGCATTCAGTCAGCTGCCTTATGGCAGATCACCCCATGCCTCTGCTGAAACTCATCCAGTTGACTTGGATTATTTCTTCAACCTACCAAGCATTCTGGTCCTACCCTCCATAGGTGCTGACAGACACTCCCCAAGCCCCCCAAAACCTCACCTCCTAAGTTAGATATCACCAGGAAAATTTTTAGCAAAACAATTTCCAAAAGCTGCTGCTTAAAATACCGAATAGACTTGGATGCTGGACAATCACTGGAAAGATTTCCCCAGAGGGCTCTCTGACTTTGACACTGCACTCAACGTATTGTGAATCTAAAGAGGTTGCGTTTCCTCAGCTTGCTTACAAGAATGTCTTCTGGGACAGTGCCAGAAGCCTTTCCAAAGTCAAGACATATCACATCTAGTGCTGACCCCCCTAGCCACAAGGCTAGTTATCCTGTCAAAGAATGGAATCAAATTAGTTTGAAACGATTTGTCCTCAGTGAAACCTCAACAAGCCCATTCCTGCCATTTATTTACAAACTTATAAATATATGTAGGGTATTGAAGAATAAGTGGTCAGTAGCTTGCTCTTTTAAGTTTTCACATACAGATATCAGGTCTGTAATTCTCTAGGTGTTTCTTCAGCTAGGTGATGTTGCCATGTCATCCTTAAATCCCCTGGCAGCTCACATGAAGTCTGAAATGCTCCAACATTCATCCCACATTTCATATTTTCCCTTCTCATGCTTCAGACTGTTGAAGAGCTCTTGATCCCCTTTATTGGTCTCTACTTATGCTCCCTTCATTTTCCTTGGAGCAGGATAGTTTCTTACTGGGACTTTGACTCCAGTTCTTTTGTCAGTCCCCAGATCTGTTTTATACTTCAGGAATCTCTTCACAGATCCTGGACACCAGTTTTCTGAATTCACTTATATTTCATATCTTGGTTTTTTGGAGTCTAAATACTTTCGATTAACTCATTTTACAAAGGTCTGGTATTCAAGTAGGTTTTGAGGAGAAAAAGCTTGCAGCAGACATTTGAACACTTGAAACAACTGTAACAGCTCAAGGAATGCAAAAATTGACATTCATGTTGGGCTGCAGGTGAACAAATACAGCTTCAGTCACCTTCATACAGCTTTGTCTGACGCAATGTGCCAGTTCATAGTGGGAATATCCAAGTCACTTCAGAAATAGCTCCCTCTCTTCAGCCAAATGCTGTGTCAACTCTTTTCTGACATGGTGAAATCAGCAGGGATCACTTCCATGGTCCCTGCCAAAATCATGACTGAAGGAGATAGCAGTGACACTTTGTGCTGTGCAAGGCCAGAGCTGAACTGTGTAATGGGATACTGGACATTCAAACTCTGCAGTTTTTAAGTGCTTGAAGCACAGCTCTGAAGTGCTACAGAAGAATGTGTTTTACCAAAGTGAGTCCTTCGTTCACACACCAAAAAGCAATGAGTTAGGGATCTGCCTTGTACTGGGACTGAATTTCTCTATTTTAGTAAGGTGAGTTGAATTCATCTGTACTTCAGACTCCCAGATGCTGCTACTCTGAACTCCAAACTAGGGCCACCTAATCATAAGTTGTATGCAGGAAACCTGAGCTATTCCTGCTGGCACCAGAGACAAGGGAAGGTGTGGAAACCTGTCTCCAGGAGCCACAACCTGCTGCCTCCCTCATCACTCAATGTACACCCTGTGCACCTCTCTGCCTGCAGCACAGTGCAGGTCTAGCCCAGGCAGGGAGCAGAGAGCCACCCATCACCACTGCCTTGTCTGGGGGTGCAGGCTGGCGAAGTACACAGCAGGGCCTCAGGTCCTCTGCCTTGGCTGAGAGCCAGAAGACCCTCAGTCCAGTCCCAGTGTGCTGAAAGAAAACATAATGTGGATAAATGTTCATTTACGCTTTTGCAGGAGATGGGGATATAGGTTTGTGATAAAACACACAGCACAGAGCTGGTGGTGCTTTCTGAATGAAAGCTAGACACTTCCTGGTGTGCACAGGCAAGGCTCCTTTGAAAAACAAAAGTCACCATTAAAATCAGTGAGCAGGCTCTCAGATAGAGAAGGACAGAAAGCATAATTGCTTCCCCAAGTAGTCAGTATCAGGTTTTCTGGCAAACACTCCATACAAAACCCTTGCTGTTATACTCTTAGTTCCTGAAGTAGCATTTCTTAACTCACTTTGTTTTCAAGGTGTTTTCCAAACTAAGGAGCATCACTTCTGCAGATCCTGCTGTCCAATTTAATAACAGCTTTTGAACAGTTGCCAGGTTATTTTGCTTGAAATGGCTTGTAAGGGCTGCCTGCTGAGAAGTCAGAAGGTCGATGTTCTGCATGTGGATTTTGTTACTTATGTCAAAGATAAGGAGAAAGGAGGCAGAGGAAGGAGGAAGAAAAGTCTTCTGGCCATATCACTGTTGGAAGCAGAGGCAGAAGCAAGCCCTTTATAGCCCTTTTGACTTGCTTACAGAATGACTGCACTGCCAGGGAAGGGTGAAGGCCTCTCAGACTACCTTATATTGACCTCAGAAACAGGAAGCATGGCCAAAGAACTGGTCTTTTGTTTTTTAAAATACCCTTTTCCTATTTTTAATTAAGTCTTGCAGAACTCCAGAGATGACAACTCCTGCTCTTCCCTTAGCCCAAAAACTTGCCGTCTTGGTAATACAAGGAAAGTAGTTTGGTTTGTCAGTTTATTCTTGACAAATACACACTGGGTGTCACTCATCCCTGCATTTTCTTCTTTTATCATTGAATTTGCATCTAAAGACAAGAATCTTGTCAGGGCTCTCTCTGACCATCTGCAAACAATCCAGCCTGTTGACTACCATACAAGCAGAAAACCTTCTTTGGGATTGCACTTGCCTCCCTTTTGATGTGCAATAAATGAGTTGTCTCCTTATTCATCGCAAGAGAGCTACATGTAAACAAGTGAAAACACAGAGACGTGATAAGAAAGCTGGTCAAATGCACTTGAAGCAAACAGCGTGTGGCCTCCTCTGTCATGGGCTGGGTGCTGCAGCCTCTGATGAATGCCTCTTCCTTGTGGCCTAGGAAAAAGCATGTTTTATAATAACACAGCATTCTAGTGTGGTTTGTTACTTGTCATCTCTGAGGATTACAAGGTTATGGACAACAGCTATTTCAGGCTCCCATACAGTGAGGGATGACCTGCAAAAGTATGAAGGCTCTCGTGAAAGGGAGGTGCAAGGACATGTAAGGTGCAGAGCCTGACTGCTGCACTGGGTTTGGGGAGATGGTGGTACAAGATCCCACCTGGCTGTGGGTCCCACCTTCTCCAATCACCTCTACACTCCTGCTGAAGCTTCACAGTCTTTCTAAGCAGCCTGCATAGATCAGACAGCTGTCATCAAACAGAGACACACTCTGGAGCATGTTTTAATTCAGCCCGAAGGCTTACACACAAGAGAGAAACATCACAGACTGCAGAACCCAACCATAGATTGACACTTGATTCTGCAAAGAGGAAAGTCTCCTTCCCTCTCCTAAGCACTGCGGGGGTAACAGAATATTATGTAGAAGAGAGTAGTCCTGGAAATCAAGATTAAACAAGAAATCACCACAAGACACTGGAGCAAAAGTTATCTATTTTATTACAAAACCAAAACCAAACAGATGCCTTTCAGTTTAACAAATGATGCCATAGGCAAAAATGTGCTGGGGTAGGGTAAGTTCAATATAAACTCAAGCCATGGAAAGCAGTGCCTTCACACATATGAATCCCACCATAATGCAGTTTCCTCCAACATACTATGCCCTTGGAGGATCAGCAAAAAAGGAAAGATTTTTTTCTTTTGGCAGGAGGAACAGATGACTTGCACTGTGGGGTCCTGGTTCTCTTCTCTGCTGTTTTCAACTGTCATTCAAAGTAGAGCTGGAGAGGCCCAGGAAGACTTGAAAGATGAGGAGACACATGCACAGTGTCTGTCTACTTCCAGACACAATACTGACATTCCCCATGTCCCAGCTTCAGTAAAATGCTACTGATGCAAGGCAGAGCAGAAGAATGCTTACCACCACCAGATAAGGACACATTTGGCCTGGCAGCCACATGGACTGGTCAGCTTTTTGGCAATGAAAGCAATAGGGGAAGCAGGCAGCTGAAGATCTTCTGATGAGTACAGTGTTTGGACAGCTTATAGCATGGGTTGTATTAATCAAGACCAGTACTGTCTGCATGATCCTCCAACACAAAACCAGAACAAGTAACCTAACATCTACTTGGACATTACACAATCATGCTTTTTGGGTCTTCCATGGCAGTGTACAAGTATTACCAGAAGCTGCTCAGAGACCCACACAAATCAGGATGCGGGGACTTGGACTTGTCTTGTAAAAGGGGAGCAATATAATGCTTGGTCCCCGATCCATCCATAAAGTCAGCTCTAGCATAGCAACATGAACATCCACTAATGCCAAAGCTAATCAACAGCCACCCCTTGTCTGGCTTCCTTGAAGAACTGACCCAATTTTAATTGCAAACTTTACATGAATGCAGGCCTCTTGGAGGGGAAGGACACGAGGATGAGAAAAAGGAAGTCAGCAGAAGAATTTATGTGACAGGTAGGAGTCTTGGTTGGGTGATTTATTTACACTTCCAGAAGAAAAGATGCCGTGAGTTTTAGCAGCTCTGTAGTCCCCCCACAATCCTGTGGGGCATTGCCCAGCCCCAGTGCCTGGCTGACAAAACTCCTATAGGCATCCAACTGGTTGCTTCTGCTGATGCAACTATACATTAAAAAACAAACACACAAACAAACCAAAAAAAACCCCACCCCCCCAAAAGACCCCAAAAACCCAAACCACCAAACACCAACCAACCCAGCAGCCAGATCTTTAAATTCCTAAAACTAGCATATTTAAAAGGAGAGGGGTTTTTTATACATTGGATTCATTCTTTACTCCTACAATAGAATTAGTGAGTGTGACAAGGACATTTCTAACTATACACTAAACCAAATTATTTCAACACACAAAAGATATGCCCTGGGCATTTTAAAAAAAAAAAGGAAGGAAAAAAAAAAACTGAAGAAGCAATCAAGAAGGTGGGAGCTTGCAGACCAGAAAAGCACATACATTGTATGTGAGAAACCATGAATATCCAGCAGCAGGATCTGCTCTTGCTAGAGAGACGAAATCTTTTTGTTATGGTGGTGTGATGTATATTTCAGAGACTACTAGAGGTGTTTTCAACCAAGCTACATGTTTTAATTAGCTCCAATCTACTTCCCAGAAGTTATTACTACACTTAAACAGTTAATTACAGAACTATTTTTGGCTTTTTTTTTTTTTGTAACTTTCCATTTTGCCAACAATCACTAACTTAGTGCATCAGGACACTTTTTTTTGTAATGTATTTATCTAATACTATTCTCATGATGACATGACACAGTGAAGATGCTTTGTTGTAACATCTTTTACCAAAGCAACAGGGATATAGACTCAAAGAATGACTCCAGTCTCTACAGTAACCCAGTGCTGTTGCAAGCAATTGTTGGTGTGATCTCATTAGCATGGCATATCATCATCTCTGACTACAGTTTCTTCTAACAGAGACAAGTGGCATAAGAGTCACCAGGTCTGAAGTGGGAGGCTGCTCAGAACAGGTGAGTGCTGCCAGTGGTTGGAAATACATAAAGCAAAACACTGTCCCATCACACTCTGCCCAAACCTAGGACTGCTGATATGGGTGCCCCTGCAAAAGAAACAACTTTGGTAAAACTTCTCGTTGTTGAAAAAGCCCCTGTGGCCTCCAAGAACACCAGACTCTTCAACTCCAAGCCTTCACTGTTATTGTTCATCAAACTCCAGTGTCAATTAACGCAGGTAACACTGGTAACAGCAAATTAGGAAGAGTGGATACTCTAAGCTAGGCAGGCACACCACTGTGCAGGAGGGAAGCTTGGATTCACAATCATCAAGGACAAGAATAGTCATTTCTGACAGACCAGTGAGCACAGCCCAAGCTGTAGTGTTGAAACATAAGTAAAGCAGACACTTGGGGACCAGCAGCATGATTGTGTCTTTCTGCACTGACAGCTATGTTCTTTGCTCTTCAGGCAAGCAACAGGCAGGCTAATGCTGCTTTTAGCAGGATTCTTAGTATTTTTATTCTTGTATGACATATAGATGAACACTTTGTCAGAGAGGAAGATGTACAGCTTCCTTCCAATGACTCTGCTAGACCTACAGCTCCCACATCATTCCTACAGCATTAGATTCCAGAGGCATGGCACATCTTTCCTAAGTATATCATCTGAGCCTGGATAGCAATGCAATTGTAATTCATTTCTGTCCAACTTGCAACAGGTGCAGAAACTACTTTTATATGTCCTTAATACAACCCTTTTCTATCCCTACTTTAAGCAGCTTTGCAGTGCACCAATACTTACATGAAATCTGTGCTCTCAAAAGCCCAATTGCCTGTGAGTTGCACAGGCTTTACAGTAAGAAAGGGGGTTCAGATGCTCTCAAGAAGCATTTGGTATCTGGCACACTGTGTGCACATCTGCAAGAACAAGTCATGCTGATACACTGGCTCCTTTCTGCATGGGGGTGTTAAGGTTTGCCACTGAATGATGGTTTGGTGGCAGAAATAAATGCATTACTGTAATCCAGTAAAGGCAAACTGTCTCTCTAGCCGTAACAGCCTTCAAAAGCAAAGGGAGGAATAGAACAGTGACTCCAACCCTGTACAAGACAACTGTACAATTTACATATATATTTATATACAGTATATAAAAGTCTTTGAGTCCCAGTGAACTCAATTTTACATCATCAGTAGCTGTTCCAATTTTAAAAAGTCATGATCCTGCTTCTCTCCACTCTCCAAAGTATTAGATTATGGCATTGAAAAGCAATTAAAACCAAACCCAAACCAATTATTAAAAAGTGCAAAAATTCTGGGTGCCACTTCTGCTACGGTGGATGTTGCTGATGCTGCATGCTTGCTTACAAGCAGCAAGGTGTCTGTCCATCTGTCACTGGATCTTTCCTTCCTTTGGGTCAGCTCCTGCCTTCCCTTCCCGTCTTCTGCTGCTACACCAGGCGACCTACTGAAAGGGTGGGGTGGGCAAGGAGGAAAAAGACAAACAGAACAGAAACAGGACAAGTGAGGAAAAAAGGCAAATTAAAACGAAAAGACACCCGATTGATAAAGATACAGAATAGCCTCTGCTGAAGCCATGGCCCCAGAAGGCTGAGATCCCAGAGTAAGCTGTGAGGCTGAAAACAACTAGGGGCTAATGAGACAGCCTTGCTGAAAAAAACACTGAATGATTCACACAGAGCCTTAAGGACTGCCATATTTTTAAACATAAACCACCACTTTCCTCCCCCTCCTTGGAAATGGACATGCAGCTAGGGAAACGACTGGTCTCCCTCTGCTCTTCTGCCTGCCACAGCTGATGCAGAAGCCCACTGCTGCCAGGCTGCCCTGCCACCATCTCCCTCAACGGCCACAGCCAGCTGTCCCCTCCCCTAGAAGACAAGCAGGTCTCGAAGGAGGCCTTTCTTCAGAAAGCTTTTGTTAAGTCCCTCATCAAAGATTCTTAAAGAATCAAAGCTCTTACAGGATCAGAGCAAGAGCTCTGTGGATTAATTGCAGGTGAAAACACACTATAGAGAAAGCAAAAGTATGGACTTGATTTTCAGAAATTAGAAGGGTTACATCACTGGGAAAAAAGGCCTCACTGGGATCAACGTGCCCTGCCACAGGGGGCAAATACTGTCAGATGCAAAATTACTCCAGATAGTCATATTTGAAATTGACTGCACAGCTCTGCAAACAGCAATTGCAGCGCTCAGTGAGCAGCTCATAAAAACAGTAGATTATCTTCAATGTCCATAAATGCAACACAGCGTGTGAGTGGGGATGACTTGTCCTACACTGAGCGCTCTGAGTGACTAGGAAAGAGTCTGAAGCCACAGTACGCACTTGCTTGAATGCCTCTGCTCAGCTTTTAGCGGCAGACAAAAATCAGATACATGCTCAGAACTGAGGACACACCAAGAAACATCACTACATCAGTGTATAAGGTTTAATCGATCTTTATCTTCAGTTCTCCATTCAGCCCATCTCAACCAGGACCACATACGGTCCCCAGAAAGGTAAGGAGGACAGTAAGAGGTATGGGAAGACTTCTGTCCTTAAGCAAATACATAGCCTAGGTCTTTTCAACACAAAAAGGAGCCTAACCAGATATATGTTGGATGGCTATAGAACAAGTGGGGGAGTAGGCAGGGGAGAACTGCTCACTGCTTCTTACAGTCCAAAATGAGAAGCACACAATGAAACCATGAGGCAGCAAGTCTAAAAGCAAAGCAAATAATGTTGTTCATGCCTGATAAAAGGGTGCAATTCGCTGCCAGAAAATACAGAAGAAAGCAGATCTGCACCATGAAGAGTATAGTGTCTTCATGGAAACTTGTCCATGAAGTAATATAATGTAAACACAACAAATCATCTAAATTATTGCTTGCTAGAAGGGAGAATAGAAGAGGAGAGTATTCATCCCATAGCTGCTGTATCCTATCTAATTCTTCAGCAATTTGTTGTCTGCTCCAGCTAAAGACACAGAGCTGGACTTGGAGATGATGCAGTGGAGCTGCATGTTGGTATATTCACACCTCTTATGAACAACTTTGGTTTCCATCTGTTTCTATATTGCTGTTTGTGAACATGGGAGAGCAGGGGAAAATTAATTCTGATATACATGGGTATCACAGAAAAAAAGGAACCATTTTGACAAGATACTCACTGAAAGGGTTAAGGCCTTGTCTTTTTCCATTGGGCAAACTGCTCAGGCTACCTGTAAAATCCAAGAACCACATTAAAGGCAATAAATGCTGTGGCATGACAAAGGGGGCTCCTTGTTGTCTGTTGCCAGAGGGTAGGTTCAAAGGAGCCCCCCTGAGCATGCTCACAGCAAGTCCTGCCAACACTCTCTTAAGATTCACATGCAAGAGTTTGACTAATATGCTTGAGATGACAGATGTTAAATACCTGGTGTTGTAGTAGCTGAATGTCACGAAATCCAGAGGTTTGGTGGGGCAAGAAATAACAATTACAAAGTTAAATTGAACTGTGGAGGGAGAAAGAAGAAAGGAAGGACACAAGTACTGTCACGAGGTTTCCCCAAGCAAGCAAAATAATGCCATGTAGAAAGAGGGCAGCCAGAAAGAGCGAAGGTGCAGGCAATACAGATAGCCCAAGTTTATTAAATCTTTCACTTGAACCAAACAATCAAACAGGTGCCTAAAATCAAAGACCTGAACTCATAACTGGCGGAAAGGCAGAACTGTGATTGTGTTATGAGATAACAGGCACACGCACCCTATACCAGCTGGAGCTCATGGCAAGGGCCTCTTACCTCAACAATAAACCTGTTCCTACCATGTGTTGGGTACAGAGAGCTCAGGGATTACAGGAGGTCTCAAAAGCATGTCACATTTCCTCCTAGCTGCTTGGTCTGATTTCGGAGAGGGATTAGCTGAAAATGGGAACTCCAGCTCCCAGCCAGCAGCAGTAAGCCTATTGACACCCTCCACTCTGCCCAGCTGAAGACTTTGATTTGTGCATGCACATGAGTTGACTGCACAACTTGCTCTGCACATTCAAGTACTCTGCACGCCAGCAGCCACAGCACACTTTGCTCTGTGGAGAGACGAGATGGGCAAAAGCTCACAGGGCGGGGTGAGGTGGGGGAAGCCCCGGGGGTGGGGAGGCTGGGCTGCAGGATGGAACAGAGCTGCTGGGAAGGACAAGAGAGGGGGAGAGAAAGCTGGTGCTGGCCAAGATTGAAATGGGTCACAAAGCACAGCCTCTTGGCTTTAGAGAGCATTAATACGAGAAACTGTGTAAGCACACCAAGTTATTCGAAGGCCTCTGAACACCAGCCTGGAACCAGCCACCTGCCCTGGCATGATCAGCGGAACTGCAACTCGATGATACCTGTGCCCAGGCGCCCGCGTGCGTAAAACACCAGAGGCTCCACTGCCGGGGCAGAGGCTCATCCCGGGCTGACCAGCACTCACAGCCTGGGGATGGCAACTGCAAGCCGGGCCCTTTACAGGCTGCCGCCAGGGCCCTGGAAGGTGCTGCCAGGCCACGCATCGCCATCCCGCCCAGCAGCCTGGGTAAGCCAGAGGGCATCCCAAAGAACCCTCACCCCCCTTTAGCACCCAGAGCAGGTAAGCCTACAGCACGGTGCTGGGAACGAGCACTATCTGACTTCAGAAAGAGGTGAGTAAGCACTATCTTTGGAAAGAGGCGGGGAGCTCCAGGTCGGTGTGTGCAGAAGGCAGGAGGATCCCTCGGAGTGGAGCACGCCCCCATGCACCTCCATGGGGAAGCCACACTGAGGCACTCAGAGAGCATCGCCTTCAGCCAACTGCCTGCCATATAAAGCCAGGCCAGCCATGTATACCTACGAAAGGCAAAACCCTGCCACAACAACGCTGCACAGAGCAGAAAAGAGAGGAAGGAATACGGCAGGTGGCGACAGTGGGTTACTAATAGATACTTGGGAAGACCTTGGGCATTACAAGGTAACATCCCATCACTCGGTAAGTTTCATAATGGAGAGTATTTGCTCAGCCTCACAAGTACACTGTTTTGAGTAACAATTCTAGCCACACTGGTTTAGGCCAGGTGTCTTTCAAAAGAAAAAGCTCCAAGGAAACTCCAGCAGCTTTTTACATGAAGAAATGATTCCTCAGACTTACTGAGCAAATCTCTCACCTTTTGGGGAGAGAACCTTGCCACCACCAGCTTTGTATTCTCAATACATTACTGATGTCCTGATTCATCACTAACTTTTGTCAAGATTAAAGGCAAACTACAGCACCGCTACAAAGCTCCAAAGGGGGATATCCAAACAAGAAAAATAAAACCAGGCACTGAACCAGTGGAGCTCCTTTGCATTCTAATCTAATTGTAACTAGATGCACTTTAAATTTCCTTTTTAATTCGGTCATTACCTGGTTATAGTTTTCTCATGGCTGCTCAGACTGTTGTTTTCTACCACCATTGGTCCAGAGGCATTTCCCAGGTGACTGCTCTTTCCTACCTTCTCCCACACAGCTGCTTGCACAATAGTGATATAGAGTGACATCAATCTCAGCCTCCCAAGCATACAGAGAATCAATTACTTCTGAAGATACCAATAAGAAAGGTCCCAAGCATCATTGAATGAAATCTGCTGTTCAGATTGTCTGTTACTTTTCCTTCTTTCTGTAATATTTCCTCAGATCCAGTAGAAAGAGACATGCTGTTTAATTACACACACACACTTTTAATGAAGATATTTAGATCCTGTTTCTGGACTGCAGTCTTGGTGGCTGGGTTCCACCTCAGAAGTCCTCATGGCCTGTGAAGCACGCCCAACACCTACCATCTGACAAGCTCTTGGACAGCAAAGCAATCACGGGATCTGAGCTGGCAGAAGGGAACTTCCCATCAGCTGGCAGAGGGATATTTCTTCCCTGCCTATTCCCTTAGCTTCTCTTTAGGCAGGCACAAAATGCTGACTTGTTCTTCTGAATTTGGAAGAATACAGAGGCAAAACTCAACTCCAGCATTTTGCAGCCAGCACAACTAGCATAAGCCTTACTCAGATGTACAGCCCTCCTCTCCAACATGACTGGACTCCAACTTATCTCGGGTCCAGTAACTTTCCAGCAAAGCTTTGCAGTGTGTGTCTATCTCCTCTCAAGAACCCTGCCTTTTGACTAATGTAGAGAGCTAAATTTGTTCTTTGATCACAGATGGTTCCTCCCTTAACTCAGGCTGTGCAGACTGCACTGAGGAATGCTAACTTTTAACAGTCTGTTTTCCTTCCACAATTCCTCAAACAGACAATCCTAGATCTAATGACGGTAAAGACTGTTTCTGGCATACTCCAAGCTAAAAGCCCTCCCTGCCTGTTCTGCCCCAGTTTAAGAAACTATTCGCAGGCTTCTGCAGATCCTCAAAGGCTGACTCTATGTGGCTGCTCCATTCTGAGATTCAGAAATGGCATTTTTCCATGTGAATGGCCCTTGACAGAAACAAGTCAGGTTTAAACAGAGGGACAAGAGCTGTGCAAAGTGGTAACCAGACCTAGCAGATTTTCCAGCAGCTTTCTAGATCACCATAAGGATGGAATAGGAAGGGTTTCTGACAGACTGGACAACTACTTTCCTCGCTGAAGAACCACTGGCTGGCAGTACCCACATATTAAGTTACCACAGGCATTAAGAACCTGTTGAAGAAGGGAAGAGAGAGAGAACTACGCACCTCGCACAGATTTGATCCTAAGCTGGAAAGAGCTCAGGTTCAGGTTTGTCCTTATGAATACCCCAGCTGAATCCTCACACATAAATCTCATTTATTTAGACTCTTTAGTCCCTGAGAGGCATATAAAAGTAGTGATTTATCTATGCCCTATGCTTCCTTTAAACAACACTATTTCCACATTTGGATGAAATTGGCCACAAAAAATGGCGAAACGCTGACAAAAATGCATAACACTTAATATCTCTATTCCTCAGCATCCCAAATGCTACAAAATTTGTATTATGTTTTGTTTTCAAAATCATTATAAGTACTCAATTTGCCGAGCAGGAGGCATACTCACCTGGAATGATGACCCACTTAATTTTAGTCCTTATGCTACTGAATACCCAACCACAATTTGGAACATCTGAGCTAAGTTCATTTGTAATGATGTATATCAAGGGGAAATTATGACTTTCCTTGCCTCCTTCCAACCCTTCCTCATCCAATCCAGACCAGAAAAACCTTTCGAACAAAGCTTTTGTTAAAACAAAAACATCTCCATGAAAAGTTTTGGTTTCATCTGATGGCAGTTTACAACTGAAAGTACATCATCAAAAAGGTTCCCAACTAGCTCTTGGCTTGAACCTACAATGACCTCAGCCCCAGCAGATCTTTGGAGGCCATGGTACAGAGAAAGAAACAGACAGCAAATACATGGACTAGTTGATTGACTACATTCGCCCATGATCAGGATAAGGGAAAGTTAGAGAAGGGGTAAGATCGTAGAATCATAGAATGGTTTGGGTTGGAAGGGACCTTAAAGCTTATCTAGTTCCAACCTCTCTGCCATGGGCAGGGAACCCTTTCACTAGACCAGGTTGCTCAGAGCTCCATCCAACCTGGCCTCCAGGGACAGAGCACCCACCACTTCTCTGTGCAACCTGTTCCAGTGCCTCACCACTCTCACAGTAAGGAATTTTTTCCTCATACCTAATCTAAATGTACTCTCTTTCAGTTTCAAGCCATTTCCCCTTGTTCTGTCACTAAATGCTCTTGTAAAAAATTCCTCTCCCTCTTTCTTGTAGGCTCCCTTCAGGTACGAGAGGGATGCAATTAGGTCATCCCAAAGCCTTCACTTTTCCAGACTGAACAATCCCAGTTCTCTCACCCTTTCCTTGTAGGAGTGGTGCTCCATCCCTCTAATCAACATTGTGGCCCTCCTCTGGGCTCGCTCCAACAGGTCTGCGTCCTTCTTGTCCTGGAGACACCAAACCTGGATGCAGTACTCCAGGTGGAGTCTCACCAGAGCAGAGTGGAAGAGCAGAATTCCCTCCGTCACCCTGCTGGCCACGCTGCTTTTGATGCAGCCCAGGACACGATCGGCTTTCTGGGCTGCAAGTGCACATTGACAGCTCATGTCCAGCCTCTCATCCACCAGCACTCCCAAGTCCTTCTCAACAGGTCTGCTCTCCATCTGTTCATCTCCCAGCCTGTACTGATACTGGGGATTGCCCTGACCCAGGTGCAGCACCTTGCACTTGGTCTTATTAAACATTGTGAGATTCCCATGGGCCCACTTCTTGATGCCATCCTGTTCTTAGGTGTGTCAACCACACCACTCATCTTGGTGCTGTCTGCAAATCGGCTGAGGGTGCACTTGATCTCTTTGTCTGTGTCACTAATGAAGATACTAAGTAACACTGGTCCCAATACAGACCCTTGAGCAACACCACTGGTCACTGATGCCCATCAGACTCTGACCCGTTGACCACTACCCTCTGGATGTGACCATCCAACCAATTCCTTATCCACCAAACAGTCCACCCATCAAATCCACTTCTCTCCACTTTAGAGAGAAGGATTTGTGGGAGACCATGTCAAAGATGCCGACTGTTTCTAAATTTAGAAGTTCTTATGAATGGAAAGCATAGAAAACTTCATGATTTCTTAAAAAAGATCCATCACAAATGTGCTTACTGAACCTCTAGAGCATTTCCCTCAGTTTTTTCCTACACAGTAGTACCTGCTCCCTGCACTGCCCCCTCCACTGCTTTTTTAGTCCTCATCGTCCTTTAACTTACCCATTTATCTTTGATCCTCAAGGCTTATCAGGCCTGTAGAAGGTATGTGGAGCTGTATGAAAAAACAAGATCAGAGCCCCTTTTTGACCACAGTCCTGTCCTCACACAACAGAAGAAAACATGAAAGGTCAAAGCTGCGTTCCCAACAAACAGTTGGACAATTAGGCACTCACAATGTCTCTCTGCTTTCTTTCCCCTTAATATGGGCTCAAAGTTTAACATTTTCTTTCTTTACATTTGATTTTTTCCCCTTCCATAAACTAAATTTTGAACAGTCAGTTGGCCAAGGCAGCAGATTCCAGAGAGTCTTATTCCAGGCCAAATAGCAATAAAACTCATTTGGCATATCCATCTTATTGGGAAGGTAATAAAATTAAGGATTGCTATTTTGGTATGTCATTCCTCAGTAAGGTACTGATGACTATAAAAAATCTTCCACTGGGCTACGGAAGCTGAATGCTTCTTACAGCTGACAAGTAATGCAACATGCCTATTATGGAAACTAAGATGTTTATAAAGCACCTAGAAAATGCAACTTCCCAACACACAAATGTACTGACTCCCTTCCCACTTGTGCTAAACCTGAGAAAAGACCTAAGGAAATGTTAAGACGGGACAAAGAAAGCTACCCACCCTTCCCAACTAGCATGACAGTTATAACAAGAGCTGTCTGCAAAGGCAAAACACCTGCACAGGATATTAGTCCCCTGGAATCTCCCTGTTTGCCTTCTCCTGCCAAGCAAGTCTGCCCACAGTCAAGAATGACTGATAATTATTGAATTTGGGTTGAACAGTTTCAATTCATAAAATTTCCAAAAATACCCATTTGGTTCAGGTCCCAACAGATGATGAGGTGAAGATGAAAAAGCAAGAAAAGGCAGGAGGGTGGGTTGATTGCTCAGGCACTAAACAGAAAGGAAAATAGATTATTCACATGCCTTATTTCTCCCCCAATCTTGAAGTACAATTTAACTCTGAAAAAGGGAAACAGTATATCCCTGTGCTTTCTTTCTAAGTTGTTCTCTCCCCATCATCCACTTTCCTGCATGCTGAATTTAGCAATGAAAGTAAGTATTATATCTGTTAGTCAACAGGGTCTCCAGAGAAGGCTGGGTCTGTGCTGACTCGTACATCATCCAACCTTCATGGCTGAGACAACCCAATACTGTTAGCAGGGTATTGCTCAGAAGGGTCTTGATCTGATCTGAACTACAGTTTCCAAGGACTTCTACAGTACAAAGCAGAGTTCTGGTCAAGGCTCATCTGTTGCCCTGTTTCTGTATAATCTTAGCACAAAGGTCTGTAATAAGGGATATAAGATGGAGCCATAATGCAAATAACGAACTACATTTGCATGGCAAGGTATTAATCCCAGTCATTTTCTCACACAAACTGTGGCGCTTTTGAAACAGCTGGGAGAAAACAGATTCCTGAGTTTGTCATAACTCCGTGTCAGTTTTTATTGTCATGCAATGGGGAAGAAAAGGCACTCACCTCCTTCCTTGCTGACTCCCAAACACCCTTTCAGTTCCTGAAGCGAGATCGACTTGTCCTTGTTGAGATCACAGTAGTCAGTGAAACGTCGGGCACACTTCTTGGGCTTGGCTTTCTTCTTTACATAACGTTTGAAAGGCTTTAGTTCCCGCTTGTTGATATCATCACTGCTGTTGTTGTCCAGCTGGCTGAAATACCAGTGTACCACTCGCTCCTCTAGTGTGTGGCTGGGGTCTGGCTCAGAGAACCTGGAACAGAGGAAGCAGAGGTTCCCGAAAAATGGGTGCTCTCACCAACACTGTCAAGCATATGCTGAGGAGCAAGAGCTGCTCATCAAATCAGGCAAGTGTTATGCCATATTTAAAGAAGGCAAAAAACACAGGTCTTCCAACCTCCTCCTTTTAGCTGGGCTCTATTGAGAGAGATAAACTTTTTCTGAAAATGTCCTTTAGCATTAACAAGTGGTGTCAAGAGAATCTTGGACTCTGATACCCTCAGTAGCTCTGGTTCTCCTCACACCAGTTGCTGAAACTCTGTCTAATCCTGGAACAATCCCCTTTAGAGGGTAAGAAGCAATATCCTCGGTCCTTCTGACCCTTGAGTTCCCATTCAAGTTACCAGCAGGAGAGCCATGAGTGTCAGCTGTCATGATAGTTTTTGTGACAGCAACATCTAGACTTCAGGAAGGGAACAAATTAATTTAATGCAAGAGACATTCGCTATTTGGAAATGTCCTTGGTAAGATACAGCATCTCCCTGTATCTGTACTCCTGTGCTGTATTTTCAGCCTTTTTAATGCTTTTCACGTGGCTGATTTACACATAAGAGTTCCACAGCAAACACCACAAATCCATTAAAAGCAACACTACAGATTTGGCAACTTCAGTTTGCTTCACTTCTTACTCATTGTGATATTACAAGCTTGATGCTGTTTGGCTCATTTTATTTCTATGGAAAACAACAATATCAGAGAGGAAGAGAAGAAAAAGAGGAGGAACAGCAACAGCTATAGATGCACAAATAGAGAACACTGACTTTCAACATCAAGCCATCACTGAACAGGCACCGTTATGTCATACCATTTAAGCAGTGTCTAGTGCTCTGCAGCAGCAGTAGGAAAGGGGTTTTTCCTCAGTGATACTGAGAAACAGGGAAGAAATTCTTTCTAAGCTAGCCTGTCTTTTCTCCATATGATGAGCATGCCAACAGAGAAAGCTGAAAAGATGCTGAAATGAGGCTTGAGACTTAAGCCTTTTTGCTTCCAAGAATAAAGCATTTCAGTGCATGGAAATTAGTGGATAGGTAGTCAGACATGGTACACTGGCACTGGTTGCTCTGACTTGTTCCAGGAGACATACCCAGCTGCTGCCTAAATTCCTTCCCCAGGAAGGAAAGAGGAACAGTTTCATGCTGCAGGCAGCCAGATTCTCTGTGTGAATTTGGAGTATTCTAGCTGATGGGGAAATACAAACCCCAGCACCTTATAAAATGTACTCTAAGACTGTCACCAACCTTGTTTCAGAAACTAGTAGGATCTATATTTAAATGGTCACTAAAAATTTATTTGTTGGTAACTAGAAGGGAGAAAATTCTTTTCACTTTCTGGTATGACCAGTTTTGCCTTTAAAACACAGCTACAGAGCCTGAAAAGTAACCCCCCACCCTACCACCATGGTAAATTAAATCATTAGTGATGAGGAATCTATAACATGCAGAAAGCAAGAACTGGCACTTAGATGGAGAACAGAGATCCTCATTAACTTTCTCTGATAGCTTTTACAAATTACCTTAGAATATAGAAAGATGGCCCCTATCCAGAGATCCATGAATCCTTACAACATGTAAACACTCACAGAAGGGAGAGGCAAATAAGCTGCACAATTTTCCCAAGGTTTTCCTTGAAACTATCTCTATCATTTAATTATTAGCTGAGAGGCAGGCTGGCATTCAGTCACAGAAGCTGGTCAGTGAACAGCAGAATAAACACTGTGCAGGAGAAAGAACAGGTTAGGAATAAGTCTGGGGGGTTTTTTCTAGCCAAAATACCAGGCAAGCCCATAGATTCACCTGTGGACAAGCAGAAATTACAAAAATCTCCCCAGGAAGTTAAAGGAGTGCCCAGATTTTCAAAACTGTATATGTTGACCAGGATGACAGGAGAGAACAGAAACACATCCTCTGCCTGGTTTTTATGACATTTATTAACATAACTATTGGCCTCTCTCCCTTTTGGAAAAGAGCTGGCTATCATTTGAAGACTAGCATGTTTCCAACAGCCTCAAGGAAGTTCTGTATTGCCAGGAGCAATATTCTGCTTTTGCTGAGATAGAAGAATAAAACATGAACTTTTACATGTAAGATTCCCCTTGTCCACACCTTGGCTTGCGCTTTGTTTCCTGAAGGCCCACAACTGGGGAAGCAGAAATGGAAAAAGTAGCAGAGCATCTTAGAACCAACATCAGAAAGACAACAGATAGGAACACAAGCTTCTTACTACCTGCTGAAGAGACACTCAGAAGCAGGACTTAAAAGTGCCTCTTTTCATGAGGAACACCAAGGAAGAGCTCTTATGAGTTACCAAGAGAAGCAACATAACTCTCTTCAGCACTTCCATACAGAAAATCAGGGAAATCTACAAGTTAATACAAATACATTGACTCATGAGGTGATGATAAATCGATCTTTGCCATTACAAACAGGCTAAGAGCTCATGCTGAAAACTGCAGCATGCTAATACAACTAAAGGGAATTAGTTTAACATCTGTGACTTTAGGAGGAAGGAAGATACAGCCATTTCTGAGTTTATACCACTTCCTGTAAGCTGCCTTAGCAGGACTGGAATTCCTAAGATGTTTGCCTGCTCTCTCTGATTATCATCCAGAATTCTGGCACAGGAAGCATCCACATCATCTCAGTTCAGCCATACCTCCCTGGCTCATGAAATCATATGATACATTAATGAAGGCTGAGGTTACCATACTTTGACTTTGACAACTGCCCGTGCAAGGCACTTAGGCAACACCATGAAACATGAATTCATGCAACTTTGTAGCACTGCTAGGCCACCTAGCTTTGATAATATGCATGACACCAACCATACCTGCTGGGTCAGCTGAAATAAATCTGGGGCTCTAATTGCCCTGCAAGCACAGACTTGGCAAGAGTATTCCAAGGGAATTTCCTTCTATTTGCCCCACCCCACCCCCCCTTACTGTTGCAAGAGAAATAAATCAGCTCTCAGATGCAAACTTCATCTGTTGGGCTGCCTCTCTACTCATTCAGACCATAAAGGAATCATAAACACCAAGACATAACAAAGCTGCCTTGTACATTCTCAGTTTCCAACATCTCTTGCTTTAACACCAGTCACACTAAAATCCACTGAATTCCAGTACCTCACTTCAGTGCTGTAGCAGCTTTGTAAGACCTAGTAAAAGCAGACATTACCAAAATATAGATGGTCTTCTCAGGTTGACTGCATTACAGCTGTACTTGCTTTTTTTCCTAATTGTTCCTCTTTAGCACTCTGTAGCAAAACAATCAACCCCAAAGAATGAGTACTAGGGTAGCAAGGAGATCTGTGCAAGCTGCTTTTCCAAATGTTACCTGCTGGACTGCTTTTGTACACAATCCAGCAGGTTTAGCTCAATTAGCAGCATAAGCCCACCAACATTCCAACAGTGAGGAGAAGCATGGTCTGTCAGTAACAGCCTAGGACAGCAAAACTGCTTTCTCAGTTGTCTTACAAATTTATTAGCATCAAGTATATAGTTGTCTCTAAGTAGGCTTTTGCTCCTCCTTGTGTATAATGTGCTAAGAGGTCTGTCATAGCAGAAGAATACTTCGTTCTTAGGTGGCTTATGCTTGGAGGTATGTGAGTTAAGGTACTGTGACTTTTAACAACACTATCTTCCAGCTGAGGCACGCTTCAACAGAATACTTCACATCATCTAGTGTAATTGGGATACAGGCAGAACACACAGAGGCTGTGAAAAATCATGGGTCACTTGACAAAAATCACTTTTGTAAGCTGTGCTGAATTCTGAATCAGAGAGAAGACTGCTAAAATATCAAATAGGCAGCTTGAATATGCATTTTGCATGCCATCTGTAATGCTTTCCAGTCCTCGAGGCTCCTTGCAAGAAAGGAGGAGTTAACTAGCAGGAAGGACCAGGGAAGAAGGGGAGATAAATACGGTGTGCAATCACATTATCCTCCATAGAACTGTGCTGTCAAAGGGTAATATGACTGCCTAAATTTTACCACATAAATTGAAGTCCATTCCTGCCAAAGGTGATCCTTTGCTCCCTGAACACTTGCAGCCCCATTGCATCCCACTGCACAGGCTGCATGGCCCCACAATACTGTTGCAGTGACAAAAAATCTTAATTCAAACTACTGCTTTCACAGAAAGCAAGGTTGCAATCTCTGAAGTACCAACCAGATGATCACCTGTTTGAAAACTTTTAGAAAATTTATTCTTCTGTAACATAAACTTTATGTAGCAACATTAGCAGCTGAGGCAGAAGGAGGGAAGGGCAGTAAGACCAGCCTAACATCACCTAGATGGACTGCAGAGACTACGGACCACAGGGTTTCATCATTCCAGCATGAAAGAACAAAGGACAAGAAACTGCTAGCACATGCAACAATGTTAAAAAAAAAAATCAAGTCCAGCTTTCATTCCTAACATACAAGGCACATTTGTGGTCAGGATGTTTACAGGAGTTTAAGTTGTAAGTTTCTATGACTTGACAATATTTTGCAAGATGGAAAGTGACTGACCCTGCCAGTCAACACCCATGACTGCATTGATGATGTCCACCAAAGTGCCAGCAGGGAGCAGTGGAAAGCAACAAGTTTAACAAATTGAGGTAAAATCCATAATTGTTCTTTCTCTGCTTCCACTTCTTATTCCCCTTTTGTTGTTCTTTGCAGTTGCCTGTTCTAAAGTTAAAGGCTGTAACGGTGGAACACTGTTTGAATCAAAGAGGATTACTCTAATGGAATTGCAAAAGATCCTGTATTTGTTTTCCTATTCTCCCTTTCCTGTAGCCAAAGAATCAAGAAGCCAACAAAAAACTAAGCTGTGTTCAGACTAAACAAAAGTGTACTAGGCAGTCCAAATTCATTAGGGGAAATGCATAATTCCTCTACAGTTAAAACTTCAGTTATCTCCCTATTACAGTTTCTTCCTCTCCTCTGGCTAAGTTGTACATGAAACATTATTCTCAACTTTTCTGAAAACTGTGGGATAAATAATTTAGAAAGTTAAAAAATAACCTCCCTTCACTCATCATTGACAGCTCAAAGACCCTCCTCTCACATGAGCTCTCCTGTATCTTTAATTAGGCTAGAATTTCAATAAGAGGACAAAGAGAAGTTGGTATCCAACTTCAATTGAAACACAACATGAATTGAGCATTAACTTCCCTGTGCTGTTTGAAAGTGTCAATCTTTATTAAAACATGGATTGACTTCAGAATGCCCTGGAGTTGTGCTGAGCTGTGCTTGACTGCTTCAAACTGCTGAACTACAGCATAAAAGGGAACCTCACAGGCATTTTCTGAAGTATGTTTTGGGGGTATTACATGGGGAACAAGTGGCAACTTTAAATGAAGGGACATAGCTGCTGTGTTACATAATAAGGGTGGCTGTTGTAAGCTGCCCTTTTACCCTAAATTCCACAGGGCAGTAATATTTTTGCTGATAATGTATCAAGCCATAGTGCACACATTTTGGCAACTAAAACTCATTTCTGAATCAGCAGGGACCAAAGAGAGTTTCTCGGATCAGGGAAACCCAAGCTGGGATTCCCTTTGATCTAGTTTAGTTTAGGCCCTGTGTAATATGAATATATCAGAATTAGAAAATAGACTAAAATGTACTAAAGCAAAGTATAAATTTTTAAGTGCTGCTCCTATTATATGCTATTTACATGTGAACAACTTCAACAATGCTTCTTTTCAATACGGATACCAAACACTGGCTAATAAACCAATTTCCTACAAGTGCTCCCTTAATTACTTTGAAAGCATACAGTAACAAGATGTGCCTTGGAATTATTACATAAACTTAAAATCAAGAATGAATTTTACCAGAGATTTTCTGTTTCAAAACTCTAAATGAAGTCTACGTGGCTATTATGCTGTAATATAAACCTGGGCCACAAGGAAGGGAAGTTCTCATCTCATTTACATTATTGTAAAGCAAGAGTAACTCAATTAAAGTCAATAGCTTTGAACTTTCTTAAACAAGACAAGACCTATAAGGGATTACAAGGTTGTTTTAAGCATGCCCAGTTAGAAAAAAAAAGAGTCTTATCAGGTTTTATTTACATGGCCTGCAGGAATTCAAGTGGTACTGCCTCACTTTGCTGCTACTAGATTGTTTTTGGGTGCAATTTAGCACAGCTCTATGTAGTATTTTAAAAGCAGATCTCTAATTTCTCCTCATGCTCTGCCCTCACTCCCTCCCCACCATCCCTGCAAAAAATAAAAAAGCTAATATTAATTGCAAAGCCACAGACAGCTTTACATTATAAATAGGTAAAGTCTTGAAGACAGCAAACACAGGAAGTTTTCACTCACATATCCAGATCCAGACTGAAGGCAGCAGGGTAATCTAATCTGATTTCCTGTATATCATACTCATAAAATGTGAATCAAATTATTCTTAGGACCATAACTCGGGTTTGACTAAAGCAAGTCTTTCTGAAACACAACAGGCCTAAGATGAAAGCCTTAGAGAGAGGGAATTAGTCACCTCCCTCATGACTTCATTCTGCCTTAGATTTGCCCTCACTTTAAAGAAATTTTGATCATGAGTTTGTTTATATTCAGTTAATCATGTTCTTCCCTGATAGATTAAAGAGCCTGCAGAGTCTTTGTCCCTGTGGAGATACTCAGATTATAAAAAATCTTTCAATCTTTTTTTTTGTTTCTTTTAATACCCTGAGGAAGGCTGAGCTCCTTAAGACTCTCACTGTTAAGCTTTTTCAGTCCTTGACACTTTGGAAAGGCTATTCTCTGCGTTTGGTCCTATATTTTAACACTGATGCATAAAGATGCATATTGTATGTTTGTATCATCTTCCTGCTGCCACGTAGAAACAGGAATACTCCCCCACCTACGCCAAAACTCGTACATGCGGCTTCTCTGATTAAAATACATAGGCCCAGTTGACATGGGGGTACAGCTTGCTGTTTGCCTGGTCTGCCCCCTGTATCAAGCATAAGGTTTGCTGCTGATATGTTAAAAATTTACCTTGGATAATTAGATGCACTTGTTCAAAACCTAAAAAAGGCCCAGGAGAATAAAAAGCTGAGCTCTATTAAGGAGCAGAAAGAGGGAAGCTACAGAGGGAACCAGTGCATGTTTAAATACAGAACCTGTTCTGCCATCATTATGGCAAAGATGGAGAAGAGACTGCAAAAGTGAAGCTTGCCTCATGAATAAGGAAAATTACATTAAGACATTAAAACTGACATGACTGATATTAAGAAAAATCAGATAGTGACATCTTTAGCTTTTCTTTTCAACAAGAACTGATCAGTAAACATGGGCCAGGGAGATACAGGATAAGCATTGTCATAAATACAGTATTTGGTTAGTTGTTAAGGCTGGAAATTAATTAAACATACGATTAACACAATAGGTAAAATATCCCTTCAGCTTGGAAAAGAGCTTTCCGTCAAGTTAGGTCACCTAGACAACTTCAGATATGCATAGAATCATAGAATTGTTAGGGTTGGAAAAGACCTCCAAGATAATCAAGTCCAACCATCAACCTAGCATCACCACCATGTTCACCACGAAACCACGTCTTTGAGTTCCATATCCACATGGTTTTTTAACACTTCCAGGGATGGTGACTCCACCACTTCCCTGGGCAGCCTGTTCCGATGCTTTGCAACCATTTCTGTGAAAAAGTTTTTCCTAATATCTAATCTAAACCTTCCCTGACACAACTTGAGGCCATTTCCTCTCATCCTGTCACTCCCTACAACCTCCTGTAAGGTAGTTACATGGAGAAGTAAGGTCTCCCCTCAGCCTTCTTTTTTCCAGGCTAAACATCGCCAGCTCCCTCAGCTGCCTCTCATATGACTTACTCTCCAGACCCTTCACCATCTTCATTACCTTTCTCTGGACACACTCCAGCATCTCAGTGTCCTTCTCATAGAGAGGGGCCCAAAACTGAACACAGTACTCAAGGTGCAGCCTCACCAGTGCCAAGTACAGGAAGACAATCACTTTCCTGGTCCTGCTGGCCACAGTATTGCTGATACAAGCCACGATGCCATTGGCCTTCTTGGCCACTTGGGCACACTGCTGGCTCATGTTCAGCTGGCTGTCAAACAGCACCCACAGGTCCTTTTCCTCTGGGCAGCTTTCTAGCCACTCTTTCCCAAGCCTGTAGCACTGCATGGGGTTGTCGTGACCAAAGTGCAGGATGTGACACTTCACCTTACTGCACCTCATGCAACTGGCCTCAGCCCATTGATCCAGGCTGTCCAGATACCTCTGCAGAGCCTTCCTACCCCCCCACTCAGCATGGTGTTATCTGTCGACTTGCTCAGGGAGGACTTGATCCCCTTATCCAGGTTGTTGATGAAGATATTAACTAGGGTTTAATTTTTTAATCAATTTTTATCCAATACTGAGCCCTGAGGAACACCACTTGTCACTGGCCACCAGCCACTCTCTGGGCCTGGCCATCCAGCCAGTTTTTACCCAGCAAAGAGTACACCAGAAGCCAATTCCTGAAGTGAGGACTCAGGATATTCCTTCCCTTGGGACCCTTGGAAAGCAGGACTCACTGCAGAAAGGCAGCTTCCCAACTCCGCAAAGCCATATGAAATGAAATATGTATTGATTAAATTTTTATACAAGTACAAAAAAATCCTTGAAATTACCTTTAAAAAAGAAATGGCCCCATCATGGCATGTTGGGTTGGAAAAGCTTGACATGTGTACATGCTTAGCTTAGCTGATGCACATGGAAAGTTACATCAGAGCAGTTATCTGAATTTAATCATGGTGGTGGGCATGCACAGTATTTGGGTGGTGGCAGTCTTTCACCTTACCAAGGATAACCTGCTCAAAGATTTAATTTTCCCTCACAACTGGGCTGCTGACATTGGAGTGGAAAATAAATCGATGTGACAACTATGTGAAGACCTGGGCAGCGAAAAATTCCACCAGAAAGGCCTCTATTGAAAGCTGAGAATTACACAAAGCTTAAGGAACATTAGGAATCAAGCCTGCTGGTTTATAGAAGTGCAGAAGGGGCATACATCTCTGGTCTCTACAACATTGGTTTATACTAAACTTTATTTTAAGAGTAATGATTTACATTAGCTGTGTTTCAGTCCCAGTGCCAAAGATGCCAAATAAATATCATATACTCTCCAGGGCTTTCCACCACCCTTCCCCACTGCATTTTAACCATGCAAATTAGACAGAATTGACATTGGAATGCTTAAGTCTGGGAGAGAACGATGGATTTCCCATCCTTGGGGCATTTTTCATCCTGTTTATATGAATACAGACATGCTGGGCATATACTGCTCATTAGACAGGTTACAGAATATTCAGCATGCAGGCACTCAGTCGCTGGCCTGATTTGTAAGGTCCAAAGGCAAAGTTAAACCCATATGAGTTCACAAGCAGTTCTTAATGAAGCCAAGGGACAAAGAGGTACCACCCAAGACCTTGAATAGTTCAAAATGGCACTGATTCCTTTTCCATTATGAAAGAGGAAAGCAGGGGATCAACATTACTCTCAACATGTTAGAGCAACACCCACAGAAGTAACATATGCAGAGGCACCTCCATCTCTAGACTCCTATGAACATAAGCACATTAGTCATTGTGGCATCCCTGAATGCTACACTAATACTGACTCCTTTTATGGTCAGGCGAATCCAGAACCATAGAAGCCTTGCCTAGCCAATGTAGCACTTCTTAAATCCATCACAGTTCATTCTCAGTGGCCTGTCCCAATACAGCACTGCAGCTGCTGAGCTGAGAGGATCTGCTGTTATCAAGCAGGAGGGGGAGACACAGCCTCAGCTTTCCATCAGTTTCCCAAAACCAGAGTTTTTTCAACAGGCCTGACCTGTTGCTCTTTCCAAAAGGGGTGGACAGGCAGCTGGTCAGAGGGGAGGGCCATAAAAACCAGCTCCTCTCCTCATCGGCGGCTGGCTGCAGCCTCACAGCAAAACCACAGCACTGGTACTGCCAAGAATTCAGTTCACATTCTTCAATCCCTGTGGTAGCCACTAGGCCACACGGTCTCCTTCAATGCATTTGCATTTTATTAGTTTTTTTCATGCACCAAGGGACAAAAGAACAAGCCACTTCCTCCCACTGAGCTCTCATTTCACACTTCAAATGGTCTCTACTAACCTTTATGGTGAAGCAGCTGCCAGGGAGGAGGGGCGGGAGAAGGCAGGCAGTGCTAAGATGACTGGACAAAGCAGTCTCTGAAGATGCAGCCTCAGATCCTCTCCCAGCAACTCAGAGGAACCCAAATAAGTCAGAGCAACACCTTACCCTCTTGCCCCCACCTCAGGGACACTCAGACCTCTGCAACCACCTGAGTGGCGTTCAGCCAGAGTGCTTTCTGGACTCACCTCCCACCCCCAGTAGGTGCTGCTGAGTTAATAGCCTGTACCATGTCTGTTGTCAGAGCATCAAGTAAGCTGGTAATAAATTCAACTTTCTTCCCTTCTGGGCAGCCTGCAAAAAGAAAAGAGGAGGTTTAATGCAAGAACACATAGGCTTGGTCTCCTACCCCAATTCAGCAAGGATCAGCCAGAACCTCCTTTGTTTTTAGGACGACAGCCATCAACACAGTCCCTAAGGAAAGGCAGAAGAATCCCTCAGTGGGATTCTCTGCGTGGCAATTTGTCCTGCAGCTTTTCTCCAGGCACATGCAGGGTCATCAACAATATCTGGCAGGAAGACTGTGTGGTTAGCTTTATGGTCTCATCCAGTTCTCTACCAGCAAAACCAAAGGGATGTGCTGGAAGCACCTGATAGACAGGAGTTCCCATGGTGACACTTGCAGAGAAGTTTACAAAACAACTCATTACCTCCTGGGTCATCTTGCAATGCAAACATGGTTGTTCTGAGGTCCTAACTGACATGTTAAAAGTCTGATAAGAGTACTTTAAACATACATGCTTAAAGCATCACAGAGCACAAAGCAAGGTCTGCCGCTTGCACTCTCCTCTTCAGGCACAGAGAGCACTGCCTACCAGCACCTACCACAATAATTCAGTTCTTTGCATGATCACATTCATAGGGAATATGTTAATCTGAGTCAATATGTGGCAGTCACCCCCAGTCACTGCTGGCTTAAGCAGGATAAAGCAGGTTGAAGATGAGCTTGGTAACCATTTCCATTACTTAGTGAGGAGGCCACCTAGTTCCCCACCATCATAACCGCAGACTGACAGAGCCTCCTATCCTAAACAGCACCAGTCTGTTATGATGAAAGTCTCCATCTCCTTACCTTTAAAAGGCAATCTGTGCTGTTTCCTTGCATTCTTAAAGCATGCTTCAGTTATTACCACATGAATACTGTAACAATTGCTCTAGCCTACCACAGAACAAGCATGCTTAACTTCAACCCACCACCTTCGAAACTATTGTCCAAACCCCATCACCCTCCCATCCTATTATCTTCTCTTGATGTGATAGAGAAGCTATCACTACATCCCTCATCTCTTTCCCCAAACCACCATGCACTACACCAATTACTCGGCTGATTAAGGCAGCAGACATCAGAAAACAGCCTCCCACAGCAACATATAGCACTGTCAACACTTTCTGCTTTTCTTGAACAAGAGAGAAGCACATGTACCCCAAAGAGAGCACCAGAAACTTACTGTCATCCCTTGACAGCTGAAAGCAGCTTGCAAACTGATCTGACAAAACTCTCTCCCTCCTTTGCAGTGTTACAGGCTCTGTTCTCTGCAATAGCTAACCAACAGTTCTTTGCCTGTCTCCGTATTACGTACATTACACACACGCACACCCCTCAGCACTTGTTTGGCACATGGTCCAGAAAATGTCAGCATTGAATGGGTAAGCTGCTATTGCAGCCAGAGTAGACCACTCACTTAAAGGAGCTTATTGTTGAGGTAATGAAAAGGATGAAAAACTGCTTGCTAGAAGTCATTTCCCTGGGGTCACAGCATCTCACAGTCTGCAGGAATTAGCAGCTTGCCATTTGCTATGTACAAGCAACACTTTCCTTCCTTCTTTCTTTTTTTCTTCTAGCCATAGTCATGACAGTTTCTGAAGAGGGTATGTGTACGTGTGCAAGGATCTGAACTTATGTCTTCTTCACCTTGGCCTCTGCAGGGTCTCTCCACACAGGCCAAGGAGCACACTGCCTGCAGCACTGGGAGTCTTAAGAATGGTCAAACCTCCAGAAGAGGCATAAAGTAAGGGGTCCCCTGACAGAACTGAGTGCAAATGGAACAATCAATCTCAAATTAAAGCAGGAGTTTTGCTTAAAATTCAGTTCTGCTAAGAAATAAGAGCAGAAAAAAACAGAAAGAAACATTCTCACCCCCTGCACTTCTGAATTTTTGCATACAAGAGCAGTTAATCAAACAAACCTCAAGACTGCATTAAAAAGATCATGCAGCACAGCATCTCTCAGGTAGACAAATCAGCATTAGATCCTCCATCTCCTCATCTCTCCATAGATGGGTATTTTCAGTGACAGGAATCACCACAGAATCACAGCATGTGGTTAGGGTTGCAAGGGACCTCAAAGACCATCTAGTTCCAACCCCCCTGCCATGGACAGGGATGCCATTTACCAGATCAGGGCCCCATCCAATCTGGCCTTGAACACTTCCAGGGCTGGAACATCTAAAACTTCTCTGGGGAACAATCATGCCAACCAGTGCAGCCAAATGCAGAACTTAAAGTCTACTTGGGCACGTAAAAGTGGCTTGAACTGAGAGGGCAACTCTCCTGCAGTCTAATACCAGGACCAGACCACTAAGCTACAGAGCATCCTGTGTCTTCTTCTGCATCAAGCAGTTCCTGTCCCCTTGTCTGGCTTCAGTGGAGAAGGGAAAGGAGAAGGGAAATTAAACCATTCTGTCTGAGATCAGCAATAGAGTCTCAAAGAAAAAGCCCATAAGCAAAGGATTTTCACAGAGGAGCTCTGGAGAGGCAGGGGTGAAGTGCAAGGACAGGCAGTAAAGCAATGGGAGAAGGGGAGGGGGAAATCAAGGAAGTAAGGTTATTCTATTTTAGTGTGATTTCCTAAGGAAATGAGCCTTAATGCAATCATTTAGCTGGTTTCCCTCCACCTATCATCCAACTTAAACCAATTGGTCAAGTTC
Organism: Lepidothrix coronata; assembly: GCF_001604755.1. Classification (NCBI taxonomy): domain Eukaryota; kingdom Metazoa; phylum Chordata; class Aves; order Passeriformes; family Pipridae; genus Lepidothrix; species Lepidothrix coronata. Next base: position 1,055,163 of record NW_016690362.1, read on the forward strand.
CTTTGAATGTGAGAAAAAGGCAGATAGAAATTTCTACATGACTTGTGAAAATGAGGAGCTGCACAGGAGAGAGCCCTGCTGATGGCAGAGTTGCTAAGCAGAAAGCTCTGGGGTCTGAGGTCAGGAGCCAGCAGGAAGAGAATTAGAAGACACAAAAGGCAGATCTGGTACAAATCTCTTTTCCTTTGTGAACATGCTCAGGAACAACTCATTTTATGCTAGCCATAGAGAGGACCAGCAGAAAGTAAAGCAGATCCAGAGCTAACAGCTCTTTCTGCAGAGTTATTGGTCTCCACCACTCCCTCATGGTGGAGAGGGACCCACTGTAGCTTCTGTTTTCAAGCAGTCCCCACCCAGGAGAGCAATGGTTGACTCAATGTCAGTGAAGACCCCCTCACTCTGCTCCTTAGAAAGGCAGTAGGAAGGAAAAACCAAAACACAGGCAGGTGGGATAGCATTTTTAAGAGCCACACAGACAGCTATGCCCAGCAAATGTTCCTAGCAGAAAAAAGGCGGGCAAACACTAAATTATGGTTTGTCAGGGAAAAGCAGAATAGAAGACAAGCAGCGCTGGGAAATAAAGTGCAACCCCGGCAGAAAACAAGGGATAAAGTCCAGCTAAGCGAGAAGCCATCATTAGCTAAGGGATTTTAGTACACCAGGAATGCTGTCCTGCCTGGTCCATGCAGTGTCAGGGAGCAAAGTCAGTCAACTAACAATTGCCAATTGTGTCCTCTTTCATAACTCAAGGGGCACCAAGCTGCTGAAAAGCCCTACTGAATGGAAAGGGTCCTGTCCTGGTCAGAATTTGAAGAACATTCAATGCTGAGCCCATTCTCCCCTCAGGGTATTTTTTGGCATCCAGGTTTCTTTCCTGGCAGACAGGCAATAAACAGGCCCCCCAGGACACTCCCAGCCTTTTCCAGCTCACTGCTGAAACCGGAGATAATCCAAAATAACACAGAACAAACCCCACAGTAAAGCATGCATGAGGAAAATCCCCCATCTCCTCAACAATATTCTTGACCTCTTAAAGAGTCCCAAGGTGAGACAAGGTAAGAAGGGAGAGACAGTATCTTGTTCCTCTGACCTGGAAGTTCTCTGTCCTTGAATGGATCATCAACCTCTGTGCTCTTCGATCTGGCATCACTTTCACACACTGGAGTCTCATAGCTGAAAAAGGAAAAGTTCAGAAGCTGAACTGTGTGGCACAGCTTTAGTGACATCACAAGATCACTAGTGGTTTGTCCCTTATCTGCTTACTGCAGGGGAAACCAATAAACCTGCAGAAGAAATACCATTCTCAAGCATCTGTTTATGGACAGTCAGCAACAGCAGCAGAAGTGGAAAGAGAAGGAAGAAATCCAGTACCAGCTACCAACTGAAACCCACAAAGAGGCACAAGGCCCTCTTCCATTCCTCGTGGGCATAGGCTGATAATTTTTTCAAAGCTGTCCATGTTCTGCAGAATCACTGTACCTGTCGGAATTTAGGTCCCACCTCCTACTGGGCTGTTTTTACAGCTTGCCAGACCCACAGTTTGTTTCCAAACCCCAAGTGAGAAAAGAGTCCCCAGGTAGTTTTAAGATAGAGAGTAACTGGGGAAAAAAAAATAATCACTTGCTTAAAATCTGCTAATGCACAACCAAGCAGTCTTCTATATCCATACTGATCAGGATTCAAGTGGCTACAGCATGGAATTATAAAGCAGATGATAATGCAAAGCCACTTGTCTTTTCACTGCTCGTGCCCATAACCTGTACTGAAGCAAAGCATCAGTTCCTGATACCACCCAAAAGCTTCAAGCCACAAAACAAAAAAGGCTGTTTTGAATGAGTACTTAACACAGAGAAAAAGTAAGGACAGTAGTTTCTATCCAAATCCTATGGAGAGGGAGATGCATAGTAACACTCAACAGGGAACATCACATATGGCATCGCTCACTCTAAGGAAGGTAGTGCAGAGCTGACTGCTCTAGAGTGAGAAACTGATTTGATATTGCACTAGCATTTTTTTTTATATCTTTTCTTTCCAGCACCTCACCAGGCCTGCCTATAGCTCTTACCGAGTGGAAGTACCAGGCAGAGGACGTCCTGTGTCCACCAGGACACACCAGCAGTACCCAGTAGACTGGTGGCATTGCACTGGTTTGTAGAGTCCTCCAGGAGCACACTCGGGGATGACAATACCCTCGCGGGGATTCTGCCTGGCCTCCTCCAGGGCACTCTGCCTTTCCTGGTCGCAGGAGTGAACTTTCTCTGAAAGACAGAGAGGAGGTTGAAGGGAATGGGAAAAAACCCAAATCGAGATCACTTTCCTATGCTCAGCAGGATATAGGTATCCTTCACATCAGGAGCCCTTTGTGGCTGTTTCCCTCTCATCAAACACCAGTATGTCTACATCCCCAGGAACTCAGAGCCTTCTACATTGAAGAGCTTTCTCCTACATTTAGCTGTGACACAAGATTATGGATTATAGACATTGACTGCCAAGTGCCCAGCATGTCAGAAACAGCAGGAAACACTCTTCCTGATCACTTGAGTTCTGGAACTGAACTATCAGATAACAATAATTCACTATTATTGCAGCCACGAGGTGAGCATTTCCCACATTATGTTTTCGCAAACTGATGGATCCTAAATTATGACTTGTATTTTCCAGTTAAACAAAGAAGGCAAACACCCTGCCCTACCCCACACTCTTCCCTCTCAACCTGCTCCTCTTGGGATCATGTTGGAGAGATGCTATTATGTTTTAACACCTCCTTATCCAGTGCAGAGAGCACCTGCACACACCTCAGCAGGCAACAGAATAGGAACAGTTCTACCCACACTGCCATTACCTCTCCACCCTGGAAAACAAAGGGCACCCAACACTGCTTCCTACCGAGGGGTAGGTAAGGCCCAGTCCCTTAATAACCTATTAAACAGAAAAGGTTTAACAGGTTATCATCAAACAGAGAACAGAGTACAGAGGTGGTTCTTTGGCAGGAACCCAAGAACAGAAGAAGCCCAGAAGTGGCTTCTGCAGCCAGCCTGGCAGATAGGGCCCTAAGGCCACCTCTTCAACCATCACCTGCAGAGCACTGATGGATGCATGGAGAGTGCCAGGCTGCTGCCTCTTACATGGACCAGCCATTTAAGGGGAAAAATAAGTACAGAATAAATGTGGAATGCTAAGATCAATTTGGCTCAACAACCAGAAGTTCTCAAGTATTCAAGCATTCTGCCCTTTAATGAGTAGGAAAATTATTTCACTACTGAAGGTATCACAGTGAGAAAAAAGCAGTCAAGGCAGCTGATCACCTGGTTTAATGCATGTTTAAGTCTAGGGTAATAAAAGACAACAATCTAACTTTTATCCTTAGGAGAGTGATGAAAAACAGAAGCAGGAACAGTTGTCCTCTTCTTCCCTAGCCTTCCTCTCCCTTGCAGTTTACTGTGTTTTTTCTTTTTTTTTTTACACATAAGGCACAAGACCCGTAACTCCTTGCCACAGGCAAGAACTCCCTCAAGTTTTAAATACAGAATATTCTTCAACATGGACCAGCAATGACACCACAGGTTCATCCCAAATCTTTAGATGTTTGCACCATCAGCCAGCAGACATGGCATGACCTCAGTATGCTGCTCCCAGGTCTGGCTCAGCATACAGCTAACACACACTCACTGTTTGCTTGTATTTTGCCTGCCTGTCTGCACACCGTCAGTTGTGTCTTTTATTTTGGTGATAAACTATGGTGTTGAGAGTAATTTTTGTTCCATATTTGGGGAGCAGAAGGGGTGCCAATTCACAGCTAGAATTCCTCAGCTTGGTGGTAGCAGGTGCAACAAAAAACTCCAGCAGGTCTGCGCAGCATCACCTGAGTACAGCATGCTTGGGTACCAGAAGAACATTTACTGGTTGAAATTGAACTGTAGCTGAACGAGTCTTAAAATCCAAAATGGCCTCAGCTCTCCTCAGCGTTTCAGATCACTGTCAAGGCTGGGAATGTGAAGGGCACCTAAACTTTGCCACACACAAACCCAAAACCGTGTTATTCAAAACACAGAACAAAAACTTTGAAGTGCGGCAAGTCTGACTCAAGCAGAGAAAAACTTGACCAGGAAGGAGCAGGAAGGGATAAAGTCAACAAAAACTGAAAGGGAGCTCAAGCCTCAGCTGATATTTAAGCTGACTTCACTCTGCTGACAGACTTCACATCTGAAAAAAAAAAAAAAAAGACGCCGCAACTGTTCCCAAGCTGTACGTGGACAGAGAAGGCATTGAGTGAGAGGCTTGCAGGCTCTCTAACAAACCACTTACATCAGAGGCCCCCTCTTACCCATAGTCTGCCAACAGCAATTCACACCTTGGCCATCAGGTGAGGCGAATCATTCATGCAGCTTGGGTAAGCAAAAAAACAGGGGCAAAATTCCATATCATCTTTATACTATAAGCAAAAGAAAAAAACTGCTAAAAAGAACTACATTCCAGGAATTTTTCTATCTAAATCCCCAAAGCTTCCTGAGTCCACAAAGTCAAAACAAGATTTCTCAAGTCCTTTGAGTCTTGCAAAACTAGCAGTAAAATTACTCTGAAACAAAATAAAGTGGGTTTTCTTTGTCAGAACAGAGAAATATGCTACTTTTATTAAAATCAAGAAAAAAAATGTCTTTAATGAATTAGTATCTTATTTTACATATATTTGCAGCTAGGTATGCAAATTACACAGAATAAATGTACATATACACACATTTGTGCTATGTCATAAAAAAAGAGAAAAAACACTCTGCACATATTAACAGAAATTTGTGGGAATTGAGTAGTCACAACATTTATTACCAGAATACATAACTAACTGGTAGTTGTTTCCTGTTTGAATGGTGTTTAAAGGCTAAGTGAAACAAATCTTAAAGCCTTTGTTCAGTTGATATCAAATCAGTTGATATCATGCTGCAAACTCTGACATTGTCACCAGAATTCAGTGGCCCATCATTAGTAATGATGCAGTACAACTGAAATAGCAGGGAGATCACACTTTTCTCATTTCTGGTATACATCTAGAAGCAGCTGCTATGAAAGTTCCTCCCTGCATTACAGATTTCTACTTCATCTCTTTTACATGCTGAAGTGTCCCAGCGTGTCCCAGTTCTTCTCTGAACCCTTTCCAGATCCACCATACCTTTCCTGAGCTAGAGGAGATCAGAATAACAAACACATTGACACTGACAACAGCCTTGTGGAAAGTTCCTTCAGTGACATCTGTCTAGTAAGCAGAATGTATTAATTAGTACTAGCCCCTGGAGAAGCTCTTTCCTCCAGGCTACCACTCTAACAGCATTTAATTCCCTTAAAAATAAACATGAGTATTAACAGTTGGGGTATTCAAAAGCCAGCAAAATCAGCTGGGAAATCCATACCATCAGCTTCCCTAGAATGGGACTTGGCATGAACTGCATGCACTGTCACCCTGAAAGATGGTCTCCTGAGTAACGAAGGGACCATCAAATGCTATCCCAGCTTCAGGACACTGAAGACTGCCTGTTCCAGTCAAACTGCTTACTGGAAACTTTGCTGTTGTTGCCAAGGTCACATTCATGGAGAACAGTGAAAGCCTATGGCCAAGCTAGAAAGCTTAATGCCAGGTATGAAATTAGGCTGTCATCTTAGAAAGTAGCATATATTTATTATACTCGCAGGGTATTTAAAAGCCTATTCCCTGTTAATGGGAGTTGCAGGCACAGAAAGATAAAGAAAGGTTTTCCTTCTTTCCCTAAACTAAACATTTAGAGAAAGAACATTTAAAACAGCAAGGTGGACACAGTCTTCCTGGGACAAAAAATAATATTATACCCATTTATTTCTTTATTTTAAAGGCACTGCCACATTCTACTGTTTTCTGCCATCTCTGCTTGTCTGAAGACAACCATCAGCAAAGAAACTAAGTAACACTTGCCAGCTTGCTGTTGCTGGGGAGCAAAACCTTTGTAAATCAGCAAATCTAGATTACAAAAAATCCAATAACAGCAAAAAAAAAAAATAGGGAATGTATGCACTCATACAAAGAAGAGAATTGCTGGCAGAAATCCAGTTTACCTTAACTGCTCAGCTCTAAAATGCTAACTGTTTGTTCCTTCTTACTCCTGGCTGCTCCTAACACTTACTAAAATATATTTTTAAAGTAGTACCTCTGAAGTCATGAGGTATTGCAGGAAAACATGGCTTGGACATCTGCAGTTGCACATTATTTCTGCAACAATTTTCCCCTTAGTAATGGCCTTCTGAGAAATACATGGTCAGATTCATAAAAAGGTCTCTCATTCCTGGTCCCTTAAGTACACACATTCAAACATATATCTAGTGCCTGCACAATAAAAATAAAAGTGATGGATGAGGTAAAGGACTCATCTGACTGTCTAATAAACTATATGGTTATTAAAGAGATGGGGTGTTTGTTTACTCTACAAAGCTGAGAAGAGAGGGTGTCTAGCAGCATCTAGCCAAAGGCTTGTGCTTAACAATTCTCATGCTCAGCTTGCAGAGCTAGATGCAGCCAACATGCTGCTCTGGGGACAAGGCAGCCTCCTCCAGCTGCTCTCCTGACACATTAACTCTCATTGCTATCAGAGCCAAAGAACTAAGCATGATTCACTGGGGTTGTGAGGATGCTGTGGATGATTAGGATGGGACAAAAGGAAGATCTGCTATCCAACCACAGCAGATTACTTTTTGAATATTGTTCTTTTGCACCCACAATTTTTTTTTTAATTAAAAGAAGGAAACACTGTGACACCAAAATCAAACACCCGTGAAAGTTCCCTACACCCTTGAGACAGGATTTCTTCTTCCAAACTGGGCAAAAGAGAGGATCTAGCCTTCCTCCGTGCTTCTGCCCAGCCCCAATGAACCTATATAAATAGCCTAACCCCAAAGCTACAGGCCATGCCAGGCAGGGCAGATTCCCTTCTCTTTCCCTCTCTCATTTCTTTTGACCAGAAATTCTGTCTGGACCAGAGAAACTTTTCCCATGGAGTTCCCACAAAAAGCTTCAGTTTTAGTGAACAAGCATTCATCACAAGGGGAGGAAAAGGTCTTTTACTGAAAAATTCTTGACCAATCAACCATTGTTAGTGCTGCAACAGGAACCTGACTTCAAAATACTGTTTCAAAAAAATAGAGCACATCTTCCCCAAATTTTTTTTGTTTAACTCCCAACTTTCCCCTCAGTGAGCAATTAGTGCAGCACAGATATCTAGTGCCAAGTTCCTATCGACATCCTGTGCCAACCCAAACATGTGGACTAAGTGTCTTTGTGCCTCAGTTTTCCTCTCAGTGAGAAAAAAGTGTTTGCCTGTCTCCCAGGGGAGCTTAATTCAGACAGGGTTGATTTCTCATTTTTACTTAGCATCTTTACACTGCTGTAGAAGAGAACAGGAGCCTTGAATTGGTTATTTTATCATAGCATGTATGCCAGTTTAAAGGTGCTTTTACATCGTATAATGGAGCTTTAATGTGAACGGGATCCAGGTCCACTCCAGGAGAAAAAGTGCCTCATCCCTGTACAGAAATTACAAAAGCTGTGGCCAGAAAGTACAGCCTCATTCCACAAAGGAAGTTCAGCACAGGTTATATCAGCAGTCTAAATCTGCATCCTTTACACCTCAGAGGGGAAAGAGAATTTGAAAAGCCTTGGGTATGCACATGCACAAGTGTTAGCAGGACTAGCAAAGCAACGAAGTGAATAGGCACTAGCTGCCTGTTCCCTGAGCAGGGCTGTGGGTGGAGGGAGAGAAACAACCCCTTCTGTGTTTACTAGGAGCACAATAACAGCTGAGCAAATATGGCTCATGGGGATAGCATAAATCTCTCCACACCTCTGTTAGTCATCAGTGCTGATACCCACTCCACCCTGTTCTGTCTGGAATCATAGTCCCTCCAGAGTATTCTGGCTAATATAAAGGTAGAAAGAAAAATAAAGCTTGCAGGTGCTCCCACACTGTACCAATTGAGCAGTCCTTGCTTTACCTTGGTACTCACTCCATTTCATTTCTCAAGGCATAGGCTACAGAGGAAGCAGATGCTACATGTTCCAGTGCTGAACAAGTACAATGCAAAGGTTTAACAGGTGGGTTATAATTTTAAAAAAGACATTATTCCAAGTGCCTCATTAAACTTCAGCTATCCAGGAACACATCCCTCCCCTGCCATTTTATTCCTGCTCAAACAGATAAAGCTGCACTGCATTCCCACCAGTGTTACATGACGAGAAGTCTATTCAATATCTAACCTCTAGCTTGAAATAAGGAGGACTGGCTGAAGAAAGCACTGTTTCAGGGATTAGAGGGACTTTCTGATGCTCAATTTGTGCTCACTTAGCAGAACCTGTGGTGCTGCCCAGTTAAGAAAGGAGTCTGCTCCACGGGGTTTCCAAACCACACAGGAATAAAGATCCACACCCACTCATCTTGAAACCTGTCAGTTGAAAGCTACCTGTCCTTGCAATTCTAACTCAACTGCCAAGGCAGGCCGTGGACTCTTTTTACCATCCCATCACAAGCAGTTAGTCACACAGGCTAGTTAGCCCTAGCCCTCCTAGAGCTGTAGCCAGACCAGGTGAAGGACAGCAGAAAGAGACCAATGCCTTTTTTACAGCTATAGTACATCATCCTAGGAAAAAACCTGCAAACACACAATGCATTAAACAGAGCTCTGCTTAAATTCTAGTTCATTAGAGCATATTATAAGTTGTGTCATTCTCACAAGCAAACAAGGAAAATGCAGACTGTATACAGTTACCATGAGATGTCTAACACTGCAGGTTAAGAAAAATACACTCTTCGAGATGAGATCTCAAAAGTTCTCTTTGAAACAGTCCAGTTTAGAAAGCTATCGTGAGACTTGTATCAAATTAAATGACCAATTTGGCTAGGGGAACAGAGCACCCAATTTACAGACTGAACTTCAGGAAAGAATTCAAAGTCACCTTGATAAATGGTTTTAAGTCAGTGTGATCACAACTTACAAGTACAAACTATAACAACCAGCAAGGAGAAATCCAGTGCATTGAGAGAAAATTACTGGTGAGACAGCAAGACTTGGAAAAAAATGGTCAGGAGCTTAGGTAGACCACAAAAAAAGCCTGCAAGTTCCTGACATTACAAACAACAACAAAAAAGTCAAAACAAGAGAGTCTAGCTGTGGGATGTAATGACAGGGGCTTCACATAAGAAAGGGGCACTAAGGACTGGTAAGCCTTTATATCAGCCCTGTGTACAAGCTCTGGGCATTGCACTTTGAGGGAGAGGTGGACCATTTGGCAAGAGGGCATGAATGAGCAAAGGGAACAGGCAAAGGTCTAGGAAACTTGATCTATGAGAAAAGGCCGAAAGAATTCACTTTGTTTAGTCTAGGGATGACATTCAGTCTTCTGAGACATAAAAGCTGTTCTATAAAAAAAAAAATGATAGTCATAGAATTTTTTTTCTTCCATGCATAGTTCAAGTAGCAGACAGCTTACTTGGAGAAAGGAGATTTATGTTTGATATAAAAAAGTCCTGGTGATTAACTGTTCACTAACTGGAAGAGGCAGTGGGATCTCTGTTGCCACATTAGAAGCAGGTTACATGTGTCAGAGCTGCTATGACCCCAGGTTAAAACTGAGAGAAAAAAATACATGATCCCTTCAGGTCTTTTCCATTCTCCTCACACAGGCTGAGAAGCTCCAGCAGATCCTCAATGAGTGAAGCAACCTCTTTGCTAACACAGACTAAAATCTTGAAGATATTTGATCTGGTTTAAGTTTCCAGATTTTGGGTTCTGATCCCCCCCATAAGGACCTAAATTCTATATGACAGCTGTAGCTGTGCAGTACCTTGACACTGACAACAATTTCCACAGTCTAAGGAGAGAAAGTTTGTCATCAAAATGCAGCCTCTTCAGTTCTTGACATCAGGATGGTTTCTCAGCAGTAGAAAAGCTTTCAACCTTAGACACTGTCCTTGTCATTTTGATGCAAAACTACACAGTCTATATTTTTTGTTCCTTAATACCTCTTTTCCATTTCACACAGTTTCTAAGCACTGTGAGCTTGAGGTATACTGAGTTTTGAGATAAGCCACCTGTCTCTGAACACATTTATTTTCCTTATACTCCTTTTCCACTGCACTCTTTCCACACTGAGGAATACTGTTCAATAAAACAAGAAGCAATAGGTGTTTCCACTGGAGCCTTAGCTTTACTGGGAAACTATTTTCACTTCCACACCTGTTTTTAATAGTGCTTGGAACAACTAGCACAGCAATTATTGGAGAACTTGACTACCTCTGCTGGCTAGAGTATACAAGCATGCTATTTTTACAGTATTGTAAGTGTGCAATTATAGGACACCAAATAGAAAGCTTTTGGAAACTGTCACAGTCAGGTAAAAAGCAGTTCAGACTGGTCTTCCTACCTACAGCAATGTTCTTTTTTTATGATACTACGGTGAGTAAAAGAAGGCAAAAGAGATAGGTTTATAGTGTGATGGGCCTTTTCATGGAGTGATAGACCAGCTTTTTCTGGTAATATTTAGCACTTTACAAGGAGGCAGAGGGAATTGTCTCTGACAGTAGTGCTAGCACTTACTTCTGGATATTTAGCTTGAATCAGCTGTCTCTGGGCAGAATATACAGGCTTTGGAAGTTCATGATAACATGGAATTCAGACATTAGCCATGATGAGTTTTCACTTCATCAGTGTCACGAGACGGGTATAGCCCTCTTCCATGCTCTGGCTTAAAAGGCAAAGGAAGTACTACAGAGTGATACTATAGCTGAAGTTAACGCTCCCAGCAGGATTTCTCTGAATTGCAGCCTTACATAGGCAATAGCCACTCCATCTGTGGGAGTTCCCATTGACCACTTCCTTATTTTGGTGGTCTGGCAAAATACAAAAATGAGATAACCACCAAGAAAAAGGGAACATGAGGATGGCAGTCCCACCCTCTCTCCAAAATATACACAGGATTCTAACAACACGGTTCACAGCGCTGATGACATCAGTTTGAAAGTAAAGAGAACACAGTCAACATACAAAGAGGTTGTAGTAAGGCAGGTGTTGATCTCTTTTCCCAAGTATCAAGTGAGAGCATGAAAGGAAACAGCCTCAAGTGGCACAAGGGGAGGTTTAGATTGGATATTAGAAAAAAAATTCTTCATCAAAAAAGTTATCAAGCACTGGAACAGGCTGTCCAGGGAAGTGGTTGAGTCACCATCCCTGGAGGCATTTAAGAGATACATAGATATGACAATTAGGGACATTGTTTAGTGGTGAACTTGGCAGTGCTGGGTTAATAGTAGGACTTGATCTGAAGGGTCTTTTCCAGTCTAGATGATTCTATGATATTTTCCCATGCTGCTGCTCCACAAGCCCTGCTGATATTCCTGCGGGGCCTCACACATTTCTCTTATCTACTCACTCCATCTCCAAGACCCACCAAAGCTGAGAACCTCTTCACCCTAAGCCTGGCACCAAAAGACACCTTCATGGGAGGAGTAAGGTTTTCCAAAGTTCCGGAATGCAGTTCTACTGCTTCACAGCCTTATGCTGTACTAGGCAATATCCATGGCCTTCTTGGACAAAGCTGGGGGCAACAGACACTCCTAAGGATATACTGATCTGTGTTCTGAACCCTTTTTTTCCTTCAGCTGTCTCCTTGCAAATCACTCGCAAGCCCCACCAGGGCTTTTGGTTTCAGGAGAAGCCTAGGTCTAAACATTTTCCAGAGGTTATCTAGGAGCTAGTAATGACAGTTACTTTGAAACATCTTCTCCTTAATTGTAGTACCTCAGAAATGTTATGAAGTTGACAGGAACATTTCAAGAGAGGCATGAAGGTGAGTGATCACGTGCAGTTTATCTGCAGGTATCAACTGGATTCAAATGGATGTCTGAACTGCAGATCCACCAAGCCTATGCTGAATGCTGCTATTACATACAACAAGGAGCTGCTATAAAAATATTTAAGCAAATCAATGCAGCCCCTTCAATATGAACCAGCTTCTGCTAAAAAGCAAAACAAACTCCACAAAGTTGACCACACTCAGTTTGTCCCTGTATGTCCAGGTAATACCTGGTGCTGGACTTTATTTCCTTTCCCTTCCCCACCTAATCGTCAGTGGTTTTAAATGCAGGGTTGTTTTTTATTTCCCCTTTTACCCCAGATTCTTATATCTTTGCCCCTTTCCTACTGCTCCCCATCCACTCGCCTTAACTGGCAGCTGCAGAGTAGCAGTGTTGACTCCACGTCTAAAGTAATTTGTTTTCTTTCTTTGGGGGATAAGGAAGGGGGAGGGACTGAATTCTTTGGGAATGATTTATTGCACAGCACTCAGGGAGAGCTTCATTTATTTTCCTAGCTGCATATGGTTTAACACCTATGGTTGCATGCCGATTATTATACAATGTTATTTTTCCCACTTGTATACTTTGCACCTTTTCATAGAGCAGATTAACTGGTCCCCAATGGCACGTTATTTATGACTTTGTTTGCTGGCTGTCTGGGAAGGGCCCTGGTCTAGATTCTTCCATTCCCCCTGCCTCTGTTCTTCCCTACATACTCCCTTCTTCACCACACACACCTGTCACACTGAGACATGGGAGAATCACACTTAGGCATCACACATATCATACCTTCTCAGAACTTCCAGGAGGAAGACAGAGACAGAGGCCTCCCAGGCAGCAGCCAAGACAGGAAAGGATACCCGAACCACAGCTGGAGCCGGAGGGAAGGGCAGGATAAAAAGTAAGGAAGAAACATCACATTTTGGCTTGCAAGGAAGCAGGAACTCAGCAGATAAGAGCATAGATATTTGTTGTGAAAATGTAATGGAATTAGTAAGTTTTCATTTCATACTCAACAGGAGCGAGCTTCTCTTGAGATTGCTTCATTTGATATCAAGCCAAAATCTAAATTAAAATTAATTCAAAAAAATCCCAAAACAAACACTCATAAAAAGAAAGGGTGGGAGGAGTAATACAAAAGTCCGAAGATAAATAGTTGTGGCAGGTAGGACAATGAAGTCATAGATTTTTAGCCCAAGAGTTTTGACAGGTCAGACGAGCACTCTGTTGGGAGGCATAGACTCAATACGGAGGACAAGAGCCAGACAGGACACATTAAGAGAGGATAGTAGAAAAGGCAAAAGCTTTCTAACACTCTTTCTTTCCCTCCCATGAGCTCCTGTTCTTGACACCATCATTGACACGTTTTTCCTCCTAAGCTACGGAGAAATTCAAAAGCCACTAGCTAATCCCAGGTATTATGCCCAGAGGAGACAGAAGCACCAAAACATTTATCAAGAAGGACTGCAGTCAACATTAGAGTATCATTCACAGGCACTAACATTTTCCAGTTCAAATTCTGCCATAACATCTTTTTCAGATGTTGCTAAAGCACAATTATGCCTGACTACAGCCCCCTTTCAACCAACCGGCTTTCCTGCCAAAGTGATAGCCACCTCCTCCACTTGGTATCCTGATTAACACTAACCAGCCACAGACTTTGGGGAAGAGCCTACAATCCTGTATGAGACATTTGAACAGTAACATTAAAACAACTGGCATGGAGAGACAGTAAATTTGGAACTAGCACAACTAGTTTAGTAGTAGCAGAAAGCTGGAGCTTGTCAGCAGGACAAGCAGAAGTCCATGGCCTCACGCGTCTTCAAATACTAAGGTGGAGAGAGCCGTGCACCACAGTAGGACAAGACAGCTAAACAATAAGGCTGGAGATAAAGCAATAAAGACAGGTGAGAAACTGCCCCCATTCAAAACACTACTTTGCTTTTCAGGAGCCATCTGAATCTACCTGTGGCTCCTTATTCTCTGCAGTGTTTCACATTTCCAAGGCATGAGGAAATTTGCTCCAACTTCAAGTAACTATACATTCAGTGCAAATAGGTGTAATGTCTCCCCATTCTGGAAAATAATATAGGCATTCAAGCTCCTTGGGTTTATCCTCACTTCTGAAAAGGAAAGTCCTAATAACATATTAAGCTTTTGTCCAAACTTGGCTATTTTTGGGGTATCCCACCAATATTCCTGCCATATTCCTTTTCCAGGGCAAATCAGCATGCTCTATATGTATATACATATATGCTTATCAGCATGCTTTATATGTATATATCCTGCTGTATGCTGGTTGGGCTCACCTGACTCAAGAGGAACTACACTGATATTCAATATAGCCAAAAACAGACTCCTTTTTAATGTATGGAATCCTAGAAAGCCTCCATTTGGCTAAGGCAACATATCCATGAGTATATTCCCCCTAGAAGCAATCACTATCCCTGATCATTAAGAAAGGCATGCAGCAAAAATGGTCCTAGCTGAGTACTAGAGAGGGGGTTTTTTGGAGTGCCCATGGGTGTTTTCTTGCCTTTTCTTTTTTTCCTGCAAGTGAGAAAAAACTTAAAGGAACACAGACAAACCAGAGAACCCAAATCCTATTAGTACACTTGATGCAATCACATCCCACCTCACTGTGCAAATCTCTGGAGACAAACTGCACCCAACAATACAGAGCCTCCCTTCAGGGTGGATGGCAGGGTATATACAGACATGCAGTTTTCAAGTTTTTTCTCCCTTTGAAAAGCCCTTAAGCTTTGACTCCAAGTGGACTCAAGAAAAAGAAATGTGAATACCACGATTCTTGTTTTCAAAGCTCATTCACAATTATACTCTGTCCACTAAGAGCTCCTGAGAGGAGAAAGTGCTATCACTGGAATGCCATCATGAGATGCCTGTACAATGCTTGGGTGCCAGAGCTGAACAAAATAGGCCACATGGAATTGGTCCCCATTCACCAAGCAAGATTTTGAAATAAACAGCTGTGGGTTTTTTCTTTTTTTTTTTTTTTAAAAAAAAACTAGGCACACACACAAACCTGTCTTCAGCTGCTAACCTTAATATATTACTCATTCTTCCTTTCAAATAACGTCATTATCAAAACCCCAGTGACTGCAGAATATTTACTTGAGGCTGCTACTGCTGGTTTCTCCAGAGCTGTTTATTTTTCCATGCATGCACTCATTACATCACCCTGTGGTTTTCTTAAAGGTTGTCACGGTAAGCTGGATAAAGGCTGGAAATTCTTGCTAACTAAAACCAAATCACTAAATAGCACAAATGATTTGGAGATAACCCAACTCCAGAAGTGAGGAAAACCCCTGGATTCCTCAGTGGATATGGGGTGCTCCTAAACAAGCAGCCATTACATTTCTTGAAAGTAGGAAACATTATCAAGTGTTTTCCTAGATTAAGAACCGTAAAAAAAATAATTTGGACTATTGCAGTCTGGAATGGGGGGGAGGGGAGGGGTTGAAACAGTAAAAGCAGAATGAAAAGAATGAAAAGACAGTTCCCAGCCATGCTGATTAGAGAATGGCCATCACCTCCTGCTCTGGCAGTGTTAAAAATGACACACCACAGAGGGGAGTGCTAAATCACTGGCTTAGTTGGCTCAGGATATCCATGTGTATGCATATGTGGATGTGCATGTTTGGGGAACAGGAAAAGGAATTAAAAGCAAACATCAAAAAAATGTTTTTGTCATCTTGCCACCGTAATATTGTGTTGATCTAGACCTTTCACTTGCCCCCAGACAAAAAACTGACTTTGGGGCAAAAAAACCCAAAACCCTGACAGATAGATGACACAGTTTGTAAGTGTAAAAAACCAACTTTTCTGCTGTTCAATAGTTCATATGTTCATATTTTGGTTCCTGCCTCTGGCTGAGAAGATATGAATCTACATCTTACCCTACTGAGAAAGGCATCTAGTTGTCATTTAATTCTTTAAAGTGGGCTGGGGTAACAGCACTAGCAATGCCTCCTAGCAATGTGGTTTTAGTGAGAGTAGAGAAACTCACTGGACACATACAGATTCTCAGTCAAGTGCTCTAAGAATCACCGGACTAGAGTCATTCTCCTTTTTCCGATCCCTAGCTTAATTAGGATTTACACATGCCAAGCAAAATGTAAATGCTCCAAAAAAAGAGATCAGTTTCAGGAGAATCTCTTCTGTTTGTCATCACTAAACAGAAGGTGGAACACTCAGATTTCAAATGCAGTTCTTGAGATACAGGCTGCATACGCAACATGGGGTATTTACCAGCTCTGCGATGCTCAGCTGCCTCGTGAGTGGTTCACCTAACATTGACCAGAGACAATGAGAGCAAACTAAAGAGTCTATTTGAATCCATACAGTAATTCTTAAATTCTCCTCATGGTTGATATAGTGACAGTGCTTGCTTTCCAAGTTGCCCAATATCAGTGCTAATTAGAGAGCAGAACAGGTCCTCTGACAGTAGTATCTGGACTTCTCTTCACTGCAAAGGACAGTGCTATTTAACTAGGGCAGGGAGGAGTTACATCAGGGTTAAGCATTTCACTATACAAACTCCAAGAAATAGAAGCAAAAGTTAGGTTGAATATTACAAAAAGACAAAACCTGAAATTGAGTTCAGAGAACAGAGCAGCTTCCTGTGGGAAGAAGTAAAATCTTTATTATCTAAGGCTACGCTTAATTTATGCTACACTAGAAAATGGTGCTCTTTGTACAGTATAACATTCATTAGCCCTAAGGCAGTAGATTAGATGACCTACTAGGTCTTTTCTCACCTCCAGTTTCAGTGATCACTTTAAACTACTGCAAGAGGATACCAGGCTATATCTGCTTCAAGACTGTAAGTGTAAACCCAGATAGACAATATAGCTGAGGCAACACCAAACCCAAAAATCCAAATCTTATGCCAGTAAAACTTACCTTAGCCCTTTAAAATAAATGAAAAATCAGAAATGTGCCAAGTATTAATATTCCAAGATGATAAGGGCCAAAAGCAATTAAAAACATCCCCCAACTTTGCATGCCCATCTCATGACAGCTGTTTCATCATCTACAGTCAAGACAGACTTGAAGACATTTGAAGAAATGTGATTCTAAATTATAATCACCACCCCAGGTCTCTACTGTTTGATCCCACCTACCTTATATTGCCTTTTAATATATATGACAAGGGATGAAAAGAATGAGATATCAAACAAGGGGACTAGGCTTCACTAGTTGAAAGAAACAGTTCGAAGTAGCCCACACTTAACGTCAGTTAAACAACAGCTCTAGGCAGCATTTCTTAATATCAGTAATTTGCAAGAAACTGAGATGTTTGGGTATTTGTATGGCCTAACATGGAAATTTGGGCATAAAAACTGACAATCTAGTCTCTAATGAGAACCTACAGTAAATGAGTGTCAGAGCAATCAGTAAGTCTGGGTCAGGTGAACCACACATCTCCTTTTAGCTTGCTATATAAACCGCCTCTCACAGAACTCTTGAATTTTCCAGAAGATCATTTGTTTTTCATTTGTAACATGCATCCACAATAATTTTGTTTGAATAACAGAATTGATATCAGAAACAATTGAAAAAAGTAGACAAAAGCAAACTCACAAAAGGAACTCTCCCGTGGACAAAATTCCAGTTCATATCAGGCAGCTCCCTGACTAAACACTCAATGATTGCCTTTACAACATCAAAGGCAGCCTACTTTGGCTCTGTCAGGCCAAGAAAGAGTCTCCAATAAAAAACCCTCCTGTTTCCAAGTCTTTTTGTAATCTCTTAGCACCGACTCTTCTTTCCATTGCAGCTACCAGGATTGCTGCATTACTAGAAAAGTTGGTCACCAAAATAGGTAGGACCCATTACACAGGATTTTAATACTAAACTGTCACTTTCAATTGCCCTGTGAGCTGCTGGTTGTGCCAGAAGCTCACAGAACAGAAGCTGCATTTGCTTTCCCCTGAAAGACATCCTTAAAGAAGGATGCTGATACTCATACATCATCTGAAGCTTCTGGATGATTCCCACTGGCAGATCTTACACAGACCACCCTGCTACAAAACCAGTTTGGAGGTGAGGCACAAGACACTTGTTAAAACTGTGGTCTGGACAATGATGGACATCTGCCTGTTAAGAGATCTTCTCCACTCTGCAGCAAGAGAATTTCACCCAACCTAGGACCAAGTTCACCCTGCAGCTGGGAAGTGGCATAGGAAGGCTAAAGGAACTGTCGTGAATGCTCTCTAGCTAGTCCAGAAATACCAGGTGATGAGACACTTCAAGATATCACAATCTACCTGTTCAGGCAACTGGAATTATTCCCAGCAGCCAGTTCTAGGCATATTTGTTTCATAAGATATGCAAAATAGTAGCATCTCCTATTCAAACGTTAAAGTAAACCCATGGCTTCTTATGGCAATTTTGTTCTCTTATTCCCTTTAATTTCTTAATTTCTCCCACTACAGTTAATATATATCAGACAGAAACCATTCTTACTAAGAATCCATAACTTTCCTCATCAGAGTCTCCAGTTTCTTGTGATTTCAATGACTCTATACCACCATTTCACCCTGCTCTCCAGTCTCAAGTTTTACACCCTAACTTCATATCTTCCTGCTTCCCATTTTCCCACTTATGTTCAGGATCTCTTCTTTGCTGTTTTTTATGCTATGGTTTTCCCTCATCCACTCCATTACCCACAAAATAATCTCAACATTTTCTTAGGCCCAGACATAAGTAACCTACTTTCAGTTGTGAAATTATCCAGTTATTTCTCTATCAAAAAATATCCCCCGCAGAGAAGAATCTTGAATTTTCTAGAAAAGAAGCCCCTTTCTATATTTTTGCAACTGCTTAGACTAAAGCCACAGCCCAGATCTTTGAGCCAAATGCATCAGTTTGTATATCCATGCTGAACAGCAAACAGAATAAAGATGACAGATGGCTGGGGTGAACTAACAGATCAAGAAAGTAGAGATTCCCCAGTTATGGTCTGTGGAAACAAACACCCTTCATCACATATTGACTATGGTCATCTGGACACAAATAAGGATGTTATCTGAAATTATTTTATAATCGGACTTCAAGTCCCACAAGCACCATGATAGCTACCATGAAGAAAGAACGAAACAAGAACAGATGGTAAGAAACTGCAGACTAGTTAAAATAAATTTTTTTTAGATGGAACGTTACCTGAATTTCTTATACTGGAGCTGTTCAATTTGGAATCTTTGATGACCAAGTGCTTAATCCAAAGGGTTGGTGCTGTGATTTCTGAAAGAGAAAAAATAACATCCTTAGAGAAACTACAGCAACTAGTAAATACACATAGTTGTTAATCCGACTCATATAATGGTTTGGGTTGGAAGGGACCTTAAAGATCATTTCGTTTCTACCCCCCTGCCATATGCAAGAACACCTTCCACTAGACTAGGCTGCTCCAAGCCTCATCCAACCCAGTCTTGAACAATTACAGGGATGGGGTATCCACAACTTCTCTGGGCAACCTGTTTCAGTGCCTCACCACATTCACAGTAAAGAATTTTTTCCTTATATCTAATCCAAACCTACCCTGTTAGTTTGAAGCCATTAGCTCTCGTCCTGTCACTACATGCCCTTGTTAAAAATCTCTCTCCAGCTTTCCTGTAGGTTTACTTCAGGGACTAGAAGGTGCTATCAAGGTTTTCTCAGAGCCTTCTCTTCTCCAAGCTTGACAATCTCTGCTCTTTCAATCTGTCTTCACAGAAGATAAAACATTTGCTACAATCATGCCTTAACTGATCCATCATCTTTGTAGAGACAGGCTCATCTTCCTGGTGAGATCTTCCACCTTTTATGAACCACCATTCGTAAATCTTCCACAAGGCTATCTCATTATCTTCCCATTCCAGGGAGTACCTCTCTGCTGGCAAAACATTTTTATTAAATCCCTCTATCCCCCACTTCCTAATTTCTCAAGTCTAAAGCCTTTCTCTTCAGGACTTAGAGATCTCAAAGATTATATTGTGTGCTATAGTATATTTTGTTTCTCCTGAAAGTACATATGAAACCCATATTTTAAAATAAGTCAATCCAGACCTTAAATATTGCTCTAACAGCCCAAGAAAAGCTGGCCACAGTCAGTTCCCTGAAACAAGCAACAACAAAATCCGAAATAAATAGGCAGAGACATGAAGATATTTCTGGAAAGACTTGAAAGTCAATCTATTAAAGAAACAAGTCCTGGTTAGAAAAGCATGTCTGATGCACTAACCGAGACATCTAAACATAAATTTGTGGGGAAAAAGTGCTTAGAGCACCTCCTCTGAGGTGTGTTATAATCAACTTTAAAACACATCGGAACCTGCCCTAATCCACAGAAATGATACAACCTCAGCATTTGACTAGAATTGAACAAAGCAATACTTGATACCATTGGCTAGAGCACCTCAAGTGGCATTTTCAAAACTGATACTTTTTGAAAAAAATTTTAGTTCCCACAAGAACACACCTTAAATAGTTCCTCTAAGAAGTGTTTGCAAAAGTTTTTCCTACTCCCTTGTTGACACTTACATGGATCTGCTCAGCAAAGGGAGAAGCTAGCTGACTACAAGAGAAACTGATTATACATTACAAGAGCATGAAGGGAAAAAAAAAGAAATTTCTCCTTCCTAAATATTTTCAGCTATGTTTATTGCAGGCATTATGGTAATTGTGTTCAGGGCATTTTTTTCCACAAGGAAATATTAGTTGAATACTGTTAAGCAAACTTTTGTTACTGCTGGAATATCAAAAATTGTCCTATCTGCAGGTTTCACTACACTATTTTAATGAATGGATTTATGGATTATTTCTATTTTTATGCTTCTCCCCTTCCTAGCTCTTACCCAGTGTTTAATTTGAAGTAGTTCTCCCAATAAAGGGCCAAAATCTGGGATGAAATTTAGCACTGACTCTGCACCATATGGACTGGATATGTCTGTAGCTGAAAAAGGAGGGACAACCAAAGTCAATAGATGCTGAAGAATGAATAAAGGCCTTTAGAAACACAATGGTGCACATCTTTCAGTGAGGTTGAAAGGTGCATAAAAAGGAATTCTGGGAAAAGAGGAGAAAGAAAAAGAAAAAGAAATTATTCCTTTGGAATCTAGCATAAAAATGTATTTTTAATCCAGTTAACTTGGACATTATTTTTGAATACAGGCAAGCAACACAGACCCGTCTGAACAACAGATATGTGGACAGAGTAGACTACCACTGAATTAAGAGAAAGAAAAGGTGTTTAAAGAAGATATCTCTAGGAAATTACTACACCTTGCATATTGAAACTAAATAGAGGGTGAATGCAAAATAAACAGAACCTAGAAGTGCAGGAGGGAATACAATTTTTTAAAGCTATAGCAGGGATATTAATGAAACAGTCTTCAGCAGAGGAGAATCTTGTCCTAAGATTCACTATAAACACCTCTAAGACCTGCATTGTAATGATATGAAATAATTTTAAAGAGATGGCTGATTTATGATTTAAACCTTGGATGGCAGAATTTAACTTATCTGATTTACATTATCTCTGGCACTGCTCTCTTATGCCCTCAGGAAGGATGATATGGAGTGGGAGGAGAACTTATCCCTGAAATGTGAATTTTCATTATCCTCTAATGTAGGTGAAAAGATGAGAAAGGTGAACCTTCGTCTTGGAGATGTTGAGGTCCAAGAGGTATCACACATTTCAGGGGAAGCTGAGTGTATTAAATGCCCTTTGAAAAAAGTCAGTCCCTTGTGTATTGAAGGTGGGTGACCAAAGGCAAAACATGAAAAAAAATTCACATTTTTATTGTCCATTCATGTTGCTATCAGCTCCACCCTGACTGCCTGACTTTGAATATATAGGCTTACAGGAACCCATCAGTTCTCAAACCCAATGAAATGGTACAGGATCTGGACTTCAACTCCTTTGAACATCTGTGAAGATTCTAGACCTAACAGGTGAACTGATAACTCTTTTGCCCTTTTCTGTCATCTGCCATTTGTGTCAGACATGAAGTACAAGCTATTCCTCAGGAAGACCTAGCCAGGGCATTGGGAGAGTATTCTAGTGAAGTATCGCGACATGTTTGCTCACACAGAATCAAGGGATTGTTCAGGATGACATCCTGAGATGTCTAGTCCAACTTTCTGATCCAGATAGGGTCAGCTAGAAGAACAGATCAAGTTGCTTAGGATTTTAGAATCATAGAATATCCTGAGCCGGATGGGATCCACACAAATCAAGTCCAACTCCTGGCCCCACACAGTACAGCTCCAATGCTCCTAAGAGCATTGTCCAAATGCTTCTTGAACTCTGGCAGGCTGGTGCTGTGACCACTTGCCTGTGGAGCCTGTTCCAGTGCCCAACCACCCTCTGGGTGAAGAACTTTTTTCTAATATCCAACCTAATCCTGCCCTCACAGCTTCATCTTGTTCCCTCTGGTCCCATCACTTGTCACCACAGAGAAGAGATCAGACCCCACCCCTTCTCTTTCCCTCCTGCAGAAGTTGTAGACTGCAATGAGGTCTACCCTCAGTCTCCTCTTCTCCAGGCTGAACAGACCAAGTGACCGCAGCCACTCCTCATACGGCTTCCCCTCAAGGCCCTTCACCATCTTTGTTGCCCTCCTTTGGATGCTCTCTAAGACCCTAATGTCTTTCTTATAATGTGGTGCCCAAAACTGCCACAATATTCAAGGTGAGGCCACACCAGTACAGAGCAGAGCAGGACAATCACCTGGACTGGCTGGTGATGCTTTGACTGAGGCACCCCAGGACTCAGTTGCCAGAGCCAACCTGCCCCTGTGCTTTATCCAACTGGCTCAGAAAGGAAGCACAGAATATCACTTCTCTGGGCCATCTGTTCCACTACCTCATTGTCCTCAGGGTGACAAAGTTTTTCCTTATATTCCGTCCAACCATTATGTTTCAATTTGTGACTGTTGTCTCTCATCACGCATTAATATGAAGAGCCTGGTTCTATCTTCTTGAAAAACTTCCCTGGAGATACTGGAAGGCTGCTATTAGGTCACCTTTAAAGTCAAATGCTTCTTACTCTTCCTTGTCCACCCACTTTAGCGAACTGTTGGAGGCAGCATGCTCAAAACATAGTGGATTACACAAACCTTTGGTCAGGCACAGAATGGGTTTTCTTGTGCTTATTGTTACAATCACCAGTGAAATCTAGTTAGTCCTATTTTACTGGTAGAGATGACAAAAATATAGAGTGACAAACTTAGAAGAGGTTATTCATCGATGCATAGCTTGATTAATCTGCCTGTCAGTCTCTTCTCCCTAGTCATAAGGGACATCACTAATACAATAGGAAGCCATTGCATTAGTCATTCTCACTCAAAGTCTAGTAGATAAGGTCTTGCATAATATATTGTAACATTTGTGAGAGGCAATCTTTCATCACACAGTCCAAGCCCATTTATCAGACTTGAGTCCACCTACAAATCAATGTAAAGGTTTTTGATTGAAAATGTTTTTCATAGAAGAGAGGATAACACTTTTTTTCAGACTCTGCCTATCCCCAGAAGGACCAGAAAAGGTCTGTTCACCATACCACTTCAAGAACTTTGCCCAGTTCATTTGACCAAAATGTTGAGCCTCTACCAGAAGGAGCTTCTGAATAGGCTGTATTAATCACAATCTCATTCCTGCATTCTACTAGCACATTCTTTCCTTTGAATATCTATGAGCACCCTCTCAGGGGAAGACTTAAAGGTCAGAAGTTTGTAATTACAAACAGTAATTTAATACAGTATCAACTTGCTGCCAGGAGGAACTTTCTTTTGAGATAAACAAGAGATAGTCAGCATGGCTTCAGTCTCCTTTGTTTATTTGAGAATGCTTTTTGCTCTGAGGGTTTTGCTGTTTCTTAAAGCTCACAAGAAGGTTCTTACAAATCTATGATCACTAAATGGAAGTGATAGGATCACAGCATCTTGCCATTAAATAAGCTTATTTTAGCAACAATAAAACCCCACCCCATCACCTATTCTTACAAGAAGGCATAAACTATCAACAGTACAGTACCACCTACTTTTGCTCAGTAGTCTCCATTTCTGACTTTGACCCAGTTTAAAAAAAAAAAGTGAAGTACAGCAGATCACTATGAAACGCATAGGCTTTCCCTCACTGCCTTATGATCCACAGTTTCAGATATGTCACAGAGTGGTTCATACTTTGACCCATAGCTTTACTATAATGGCTGTGGGTTTAAACCTGCAGAAAACATGCACTACTTCTAAGCAATATGCAAGATATAAGCAGTTGCTACTAGGCCCATTCATTACCAAAGGACCACTATCCCCATGGGTATTTATGTTTGTATGTGTAAAAGGCTTGAACCCTCTGTGATGACAGCCATTTTATCCTTGTATAAAGGCTTCCGGTAGACTGAAGTCTGAAATTCCCTATCCAAAATAATACAATTGCAAGATTGCCCGTTTGAGAAGGAAACTGCCTGGGTGGGCCATGAATTAAGTGGGCCTAGGACAATGACTTCATTTGCTTAAATAGTGTGTGCGTCAATGAAAGCAATTGCTAAATAAAGAAACCTCCCAGCAATTTTCATCCAAGTCAACATTCACAAGCTGTGGTTTAGCATTACCCTTCCTTTTGTGAAGCTGTAACACACTGCAGAGGTTATGAAACTCCCAGCATTCGTATTATGAAGGTGGAGACAGTAAAGGGGGAGACAGTAAAGGGGTAAGGACAGTCTAAAGGAAGTTGCCATTTCTGACTTGATGCACCTTTCCTTATTTGCCCTGACACTTTTTACTTGAAGATGATGCCCAGAATCTGGTCAACTGGTGTTATTGTTGGATTCCAGAAGAGTAGGGAGGATGTAAAAGGATTAGGGAAAATGCCTGAGGTCCCAAGGGCACTGTGAAATTTGGATAACTTATGAGATTCACTGGCTTTTCTGCTTTGCAGGATAAGAAAGCATTTAAGCCATAAACCCTAGAGAAAAGGGAGAGGGAAGTAGCTTTTTTTTTTTTGTTATTTTAAGGGATGTTCTTACCTTCTCCATCGAAAATAGGCTGGGTTTCCATGGTAGGCGTTGGCTTCGAACCATCATCTGAATTGAGGGTTAAAAAGAACCGAAAAGAAACTACCATTATTGAGGTAAATACTATCTACTCTCCAGTACAGTTGAATGATTGGGATTTGTACATGGCCCGGCCAAGTCCAGAAGAGAAAGAAGACAGACAGAATGAAATCACTTTATGCTAACAGCAATAACAGTTTACATAAAACATGCATCAAGCACTATCCTTAGACTTTAAAAGCCTCCCCCCTCCCTCCACAAACCATTGGTATTTGTCACCTGGTAGTTTCCCCTTGTTGCACTGATCAAGCAATCAGCTTTTTAGTTTCAAGTCAATTTAGTTTCACACAGGCCATTTCCTGAGACAGCAGAGGTCTGGAGATTGCTGTCTCATTGTGTCTTTCTCCTCATTCCTTTTGTTCAAAAGAAAAACTCTTCTGAAACTTACCTGTGTAGAACCTGGAACCAGTATTCACTGCAGAGCTGTTAGAAAGGGATGGTCAATAGCATATCTTTTTTCTTAAAATGACTGCATCAAGGTGTTCTCTCATTGTAATGTGGTGACAATATCTTCTAATTGCAAAATTGTGGGAAAATTACTTCTCTTACATTAGGTTTCTCATGTGCAAGAATGCTCCATGTCTTTTGACCACAATTCTTTCATAATTAAAAGCTTCAACCAAAAAAATGTTCCACAGGAAACATAAATCTTGATATTCAGAGATTGACGACAGAGAAAAGTGTTCAGTTTACAATTTCTTTGGCTTAGTACACCTATCCATCATATCTACAGGTCCAGCCTGGATTCAGGCTGAGTCTAATTTCCTCAGGGTACAGAGGGACCCAGATTTCAAGTCCCAGCTTGGAGCATCTTTACACAGCACTAGAATATTGGCATAGCTTTTACTGAGGCAAAATTTTTGACTGTGAGCAAGTTTAACTGGAAAAAGCTGCAGAGCAAAGTCTCTTATTACAATGCAAGATTAGAAAATAGAATGTTGTTGGTAGTTAAACTAAAAATGAGAATAGCCTAGTGTATTAGGTTTGTGTGGCCAGCTTTTGGTAGTGAGGGGGGGCTACCAGGGTGGCTTCTGTGAGAAGCTGCTAGAAGCTTCCTCCAAGTCCAGCAGAGCCAACGCCAGCTGGCTCCAAGATGGACATGCCACTGGCCAAAGCCAAGCCAATCAGAAATGGTGGTAATGCCTCTATGATAACGTATTTAAGACGGAAGACTAAGTTGTTGTGCAGATATAATTGCAGCCAGAGAACAGCAGAGTGAGAATATGTGAGGAACAACTCTGCAGAGAGCAAGGTCAGTGGAGAAGGAGGGGCAGGAGGCTCCAGGTACCGGAGCTGAGGTTCCCCTGCAGCCCGTGGTACAGACCATGATGAAGCAGCTGTGCCCCTGCAGCCCATGGGGGATCACAGGGATGCAGAGATCCACCTGCAGCCCCTGGAGGAGACCCGTGCTGTAGTAGGTGGATGCCTGAAGGAGGCTATGAACCTGTGGGAAACCCATGCTGGAGCATGGTCCTGGCAAGGACCTGCTGACCCATGGAGAGAAGAGCCCATGCTGGAGCAGACTTTCCTGGTAGGATTGTGGGCCTGTGGGGGACCCACACTGGAGCAGCCTGTGCCTAAAGGACTGCACCCCATGGAAAAGTGACCCATGTTGCAGCCATTTGTAAAGAACTGTTGCCCATGGGAGGGACTCATGTTGGAGAACTTCATGGAGAACTGTCTCCCATAGAAGGGACCCCACACTGGAGCAGGGGAAGGACTCTTCTCCCTGAGCAGCAGCAGGAACTTGTGATGAACTGACCATAACCCCCATTCCTGGTCTACCTGTGCTGCTTGGAGGCAGGAGGTAGAGCTCAAAAGGAAGGAGGGATGGGGGAAGGTGTTTTTAAGATTTATTTTATTTCTCATTATCCTGCTCTGATTTTGTTAGTAAAAAATTCAGTTAATATCCCCAAGCTGAGTCTGTTTTGCCCGTGATGGTGATCAGTGAGTGATCTCTTCCAGACCTTATCTCAACTCATGAACCCTTCGTTATATTTTCTCCCCTGTCCAGTTGTAGAGGGGAGAGAGCAGTTTTAGTGGGTGCCTGGTACCTAGCCAGGGTCAACCTACTTCACCTGGAATTGTTGAGGTTTTTTTTCCTTTTGAAATACAGGGACTTAAAACTTGCAATTTCTTGTAACTATTTTTTGCACGTGTTATGGGCAAAAATGACACTAGGCAACAAAGTGGGCAGTAATCCAAAATGTAAACTTACACAGTGAAAATCTGTTGGAAGGAGGAGTCCATGGCAGAAAAATTAGGCTTGCCTCCATCTCCAGGGCCAACAGATGCACAGGGCAAACAATATTTGGAGGAAAGGTACATGGGACAGAGGTAGCAGTAACTGCCCTTAGCCTTCCCTTGTATCAGTTCCATTCACAAAAGTAAGAGACCATTGGAACAGGAAAGAAAGGGCAGAGGTGGAAAACAGAAGCTTGTAGATTTTTTTACCCATATCTGTATTTGCAGTTTTATAAAGTGAGCAAAAGTCTGAACACCTCTTCCACTTTTCCTTAATTTTATGCATTTCCACATAAAGTAATCTGATTCACAGAAAGCAAAAACATGCTGATGATTCCATTTCAACCTCAGAGATACACTGAAGTAAAGGAGGTTGACAGAAATGAGCAAGAGACACCCTGTTGTCATTTTCCCTCTTCATCATTGTATTTGGTTTTATGCTTAACTGCAAACATAACAAAAAATACTTGGAGGAAAAATTCTTACCATTCCTCAGTCAACTCTTATTCTGAGCTTTCCTGTTATTGGGCGTTGCCAGTTACATGGATAGGCAGTACTTTTTTTTTTTTTTAAGTTTGAGCAATTGTTTTGGAAAAAAAACCTGAATATTGTTTAAATTACAAGGAGAAAGATTCTGCCCTTTAAAAAATCTTTGGATAAAAGTAAATAGCTGATCTTGACTTTTTTGTTAGAGTAGGCTGCTCTGCTTCTGCAAGATTCCAGAAGCCACAACTATGGCTTGTTATTTATTTAGGATGACACTTTACACTGTAAAAAAGCAGTGAAAAGTATGTAATTAGCATGATTGGTTTTACAGATTGAGAAACCAACCCAAAACTGCTGAAGACACTCATAGAACAACTGTAAAGTAAATAATTCTTAAGTTATACAAAAAAGGAAGAGACCTGACATAAAAAAGACCAGTATGATAATAAGTTTCTTCTTATTGTTCTCATGAATGCTTCTGCACCAAGTAATTACAGAATTGCTTTTCAGATTTAAAGCAGCAACCCAGAAGCCAACAGTGGGAAAAAATTAGAAGTGGATTTGAGCCACAGCATTTTATCCAAACCATTATGTGAACTTCAGCAGAACTAAGGACACTTCGGGTTCAGGGGGGTTCTTTTAGATTTGTGTATGTGAGAAGAACACAGCAGCAATTACAATTTGTGACATACATTCTTCTTAAAGAAAGAGAATTTTGCAGCAGCTTAGGTACGAAGCTAGGCATTAAGCTACTGAAGTGTATTAAATAAACCCCTCAGTTAAAAGCTACTGTTTAAGATAATCTCGGTAAAATGGCTCAGTGAATTACACAATCATTTCCTTACTGGGCTACTAAGACCAAATTGTCACTAAGTCCACAGTGTAGCAGCACCCAGTACAGTATTAAGGGTTTTGCAAATATAGGGAAGTATAATTACTCCCCTGTTGTTTAAGCAAGTACAGTTCTTTCATCACATATACAAGAAAAAAATGCAATAGACAAGAGCCCTGTAATTACATTCACCATTTTTCAAAAATCAAAAGCCAAGGATATTTCTGATTATTTTTTAAAGGTCATGAAATAGTCACATAAAAGACAAAAATTGCACTTCATTAAAAACACCATGCTCACTTCCCAGGTGCCAGCTTCTTACTCTGAAATTACCAAATCTTTTTCTTAAACTGGAGAATTCTCAGTAGGTCTCAGTGTTTCAAGCCAGCTTATGGCAAAAAATTTCACTGCTGTTCCCATTGGGCAGAAAAACCACCCCAACACTTTTCTACTCTTATTTGATTTTTCCTCTCATTCAGTACTCTGTTTGTCACACTGAACATTTGTTCCACTGGCCTGTTGGCTCCTCATAAACAAGGAATAAGTTCTATTTTACATACCTGAAAATTTTGAACAAACAAACACTATACAGAGTATCTCTTCTTGGAACAACATTTTAAAGCTACAAAACTCCTCTCCAGTGAGTTTCCTTTTCCTAGGAAACTTGTAACAGTTAAACAAATTTCTCTGGCTCAATTGCTGTCAACTTTAAAATGGTACTTTTATCTTGCCACAGGATAAGAGTAAAATAGGCAGGTCAAAATGAGATTCCGTAAGTCATTTGCATATTAAGACAGCATGGCTATAAACCAGAAGCCCACTTGCACTACTGCTGTCAGAAGCTCATAAGCAAGAACAGTTTTTATTGCATTGGCCTAACGATAACTCAAAACAGGGACAATTACCTGCATGTCCTGATCTACTGCTAGTGCTGGGCAAGAACTTCATACTCTCACCAGGATTCCCCTCCCTTAGCCTTATCCTTGCAGAATAACTAGCAAGGATCCACATCTGAAATGACTGCAGCATACACTGGGGTTGAGGGACAAGGAGATTCAGTTCATGCAAAAGACAACTGTCAAAGTGATCTTTTTGCTCTGAATGACAAGCTCTGAGGCCAAGAGCAGCTCTTAATGTCAGGAGAAAACTAAACTCCCTGACATAAAAAAAGGAGTAATTACTATGAAAAAATGTGAAGTAACTGCCAGCTGCTGTGAATCAACTTTCTTACCTCAAGCCACCTAATGGAAGCCAGATAAAGGGGAAAAGTTAGGAGATAAAAGTGATGTATGGAAGGTTGAGGTTGCTTAGGAAGCATATAGGTCTTAGTCTATTAATGTGATGATGCAAGTATACAGATGACTTTTGCAGTGGGTGTATCGTCCTGGTTAGGAGATGTGATATGGGAATTTAATTTTGTGTTCTCAGTGGAATCCACAAGACAGTCTGTAAACATTTCTTCCATTTTGAAGAGCACAGGTGCTTACAGAGTCAACCATCCAGGCCTTATACAAAATTTGGACTTTTTTGTAAGTCTACAGCTTGCACATCAATAGCTCCCAGACTTGAGTCAGCCTGACAGAATAAGCAGATGAAAATTTTAAGTGCATGGCTCTGCTGGGAGGAGGCAGCCTTTTTCCAGTGTCAAGTAGTTCCTTCACTTACCGCCTGGTTTTGGCTGAGCTATTAAAGAGCATAGCTGAAGCTAGATAGGTAGAGCACAGAGAGCAAGGACAGCAAGCAAGTTCTTAGGATGTCCTGTTCAGTGCAGCAAAGTCCACCTTCAACAAACCTGTCAAGTCAACACAAAGGAAGAAGAGCTTTCCTAGGCCTCAGTACCCCTGAATACATATTCATTTCTGCAGCTTTAGTAACTGTGGTCAGAAGAGCAAAGACTCCATAGGCCAACTAGGCTCCCTGTGTCTGTGCAGTTCCTGAATCTCAAAGATGCGGTTTTACAACTTTGACATGTCTGTGTATTACCCCTGGGTCTGGGGGTGTTTTTTTTAAGGATTAAAAAAACCCAACAGAACTTGTGTTTGCACTACATGGGGTCTTATGCAAAAATACGTGTTCCTTCCAGTATTGTAGGGGAGGAGCAAGTTGTTGCCTTAATCACAATCCTTCCCTACATCAAAAGAAAAAAAATTCATAATTAATTTAATAGTCTATGCAACTTTTATGCAGAGACTTATACTGCCAATACAAGTGCAGAAAGTTAGCATTCATGCAAAAAAATTATGAAACTCTTACAGTCCAGCCAATCAAGATAATTTCTTGCCAAGCAACTGAAATGGAAACACACCAGTGCAGATAGACTTCTCCACCAAGTTTTCACACTCCTTTCCATAGAATTATTTAGGTTAAAAATGACCTTTAAGATCATCAAGTCCAACCACTTCTATGTATGGAGATCCCACAGCTGTTAAGAAAACCTCAATTTTTTAAACCAAATGAGCAAAAGCAAGTTCTCACTCTTTATTGCCTTCATTTTAAGAAACAGCAATAATGTGCTGCCTTTGGATATAACCACCCCCAAACACTTGGACATGGACCAAAATACAGTAAAGTTTTGCTTAAAAAGGTGAAAATATGCCTAAGTGCTAAACATTCTCTCTATGGCTTAATGATCTCCTAACTGTAAAGGTTGACTTGCACTGTCATTGCAGTAATTTTTCTCTTCTTACATCAACTATTCTGTATGCCATATGGATACAGGCAGCCTTTACATCAGCATTGCATTCCAGATAGGATGAGTAGCCTTCCCCTGTGCCTTCTGGAAGGCATTAGTTCCCCCCACTTCCTTCTCACATC
The DNA here is from genome assembly GCF_001604755.1 of Lepidothrix coronata. Lineage (NCBI taxonomy): Eukaryota > Metazoa > Chordata > Aves > Passeriformes > Pipridae > Lepidothrix > Lepidothrix coronata. The sequence continues at coordinate 1,086,517 of NW_016690362.1, forward strand.
TCCCTTGCAGGTGCATCAACATGAAAAAAGCCACTCAAGCCCCAAGGACTTTGTGGTCCAATGTAGTCAGTGTGTTTGTTTGGCAGCACAATTCTTCACCCTGCAAGAAAGCCTATCCCATGCACAGACAGCTGGAAGTAACTCTGACCCCTGTGACACAATTCAAAGCCTCCTCTGTTTGGCTTTTTGATTCCTGATTGACACATTCACTGCCAGGCGGAGATAAATGCTGCTGGGAGGACAATGTTGATCTGCTCCAACTATTCTTGTGAAGGATTTTTTCAGAATAATAAACAAAAAACATTGGTGTGCTTAAGTGCCTGAATAGAACTGGAGGTAGACAGAGGGGAGTGGAGTGCTTTATAGAGGCTGGCGAGTCGATTGAGGAGTTAATTGTTTGGGTGTACAATGAGTTTATTCTGCCCACAAACAAAGAGCTCCCTCTTCCTGGGCCTGGTCCTTCAAAAGAAAATGTGTCAAAAGGGCTCTGGAGCAGCACTCTGTTAATATAATGCTCTAGTCTCTGCGATTCAGCGGCTTTAAAAGTGTTGAATCTTAAGATTCAGATAGAATCTCTCTGAAATCTAAAGTCCTTACTTACTGTGTGAAGTTCTTAAGGTACTTCAGTAATTAGCCAAAACAAACCTGCCTTCTAACCTCTAATTCTTTGCAGCTTTTAAACAGCTTCTTTTGAAAAATAAAGACAAAGTAAGTTATTACCCTTCAGAGATAATGCTGTCGACACCTTCCTCAACATAAAATCCAGTTTTATATTATTTCAATTACACATAATTTAAACGTGGTCCTGAATGTCTCATATTTGGAAAGATGCAGAATCCCAATCCACAGAGCTTGCACCATAATAGGTCAAACCAACACAATGTCCAAACACACCTCCTGCCTCTGGGAAAGTTTAGATCCAGATTCAGATTTGAACTTTGCAGGTTGAACCAAGCCCCATGGTAATTACCACTTAAAATACCTGACTCACTTCTATAAGTTATGCAAACCTTTCTGGAGAAAAAGATCTTCCTAGTACTGCTGCATAGAAGACAAGGCAGTTGAAAACTGAGCCATTACAGTTTACCACTTCGATGGTAGCACTCTCAGGGACTTTGGTGTCAATGCAGAGATGCATATGTTACAGGAACAAGCAGCACCCATAAAGCTCAAAGAATTAAGCTGAGTTGTTTGTGAACTTTCTGGTGATGCAAATTTGCTTCACTACTTGTGAAAAGTTGTTGTTTTAACACACTCAGAAATGCAGGTATATGGGCATGCTTCCAAGTGGAAGACAAAGTACCTTAAAATTATTAAAGCCATTATTTTAGAGCACTCACCTAATTCAAACTTGAGACTCACCCTTTGTTCTCCCCTTTTTCAAGCAAAGATCCCAACTATAGTACGATCGACTAATTTAAGAGGACAGCAGGGAGCCACAAGTTTGTGTGATCTCTCTTTTGTTCTAGTGAGTAATATACGAGAGATTCAAAACCTCAAAACCTGTGAAATAAGATTTCTTGGTTTGCAGCCAGTTTCGCTCCAAATCGTAAACAGCAAACCACAGTCTTAACCAATTTTGCAGGCTTGGAGTTCTGGACACGAAGCAGCAGTATCTCCACCTAGACTGAATACAGATTAATTCACAACAAGGAACCTGCACAGAGTCCTGTTGTTTGGAACTAGAATTCTCAGTTCATTTTTGGGCCAAAGTCCAACACAGAGATGATCTCTATCAAAGCAATTTATACAAAAGACATGGGTTAGAGAAGCAGAGGATCAGATTTTAGTTTAATACAGCATTTTTGAGGTCAAATGCAAGGAAGCCTGAATGGAGAAGACCTGTCACTGTGCATAGGTTTACCTTATGCAGAGTTTTACAGTTTGCAGACTTCACAGCCAAACTCCTTCAAAAAGGGCAAAACACGTCTCTTTGAAGATTTGGAAGTAATAAGAAAAATAAATGCCTAAGGCCAGATTTGAACCTTATCTGTTAAAAAAGTGAAGCAGTAATAAAGGTTAGGTTACCTTGAGACCATTTCCAGTCCAGAGTCACACAACAATATTTTTGATCAACGTGGAATCACTATCAAGATGTGAAGACAATGACCCCCCCATGTCCTCCCCCCATTTTCAGAGACTTGTTATTCTCACCCTCTCCTAGCACTCCCTGCAGCAATTTCATTGGTGAAGTCTCCAGATTCTGCTTGGGTCATCTGGTAAGTTTTTCAGACAGGATCACAGCTTGCCTGTCGTAGCAGACCGATGTTTCACAGCTGCTAGCAATGTTCTCCATGGCTAAAGAGATGAATCTGTAACCACCATGGAGTGTGGTTCTTCTCCTTATGTACCAGCCACAATTTCAGTGGCGTAAAAAGATCAGCTACAACAACACATGGGAAGGCTATTGGAATGCTACAAACTAAAGAACACATACAGTCTGCAGAAAGAGGCTCCTGAGGGGAGTAAAGAATATTTTTCATTCAGCTGTGTACTTAAGCTGTCCTTTGAAAGTCTAATGCCATCCCCCTACTGATACACATACCCAAGGAGAAATGGAGACACAGCTAAAAGAATCAGGGGGACTAGATGGGTTTTTGGACTGGCCATAACATATAGCACCAAAAACTACCTGCTACCAAAAACCATGACTACTTAATGCTTGCTGAAAAATGATGACATTTACAAGTTGACATTGGCAGCTGGCTGTAGAGATGGCACTCAGTTTCAAAACTGAGTCTCTGAGACTCATTTGGACCAGCAGACACCTTCACGGGTCAAATAGCATAGAAAAGCTTTGCTGTGGTAAATACAACCCAGAGAGTTGTAAATCCAGTACTGTCTTTTTTCTCTACAGAGAAGGATCAAGATAATGAAGATGAGAGGAAGAATTGGAATAACTTTATTTTTCAGGAAGATAAACAACCGAAAGGAAATAAAACAGCTGTAATAAACAGTGAATAAAGAAGAATTAGGCCTTGTATCTGTGTAACAAAAACTGTATCCAAATGCATATCAATATAGGCTACAAACAAATTATTTGTAAAAGATCATGCCAATCCATAGAAGAGATGTTGGGCCATCTTGTCCCAAGAGGGAGTACTGTCTGTAGTTAAAAAAAAAAAAAAAAATGAGGAAAGGGAGGTGATTTAGAAGAGGCATTGTGATACATGGCTGCTCCAGACAGTCCTGGCACTAAGCTTCACAGAGAAACTGGAGAGAAGAAGTAGAACACAGGAAAACAGAGTAGCAATATTATAAGGTAAATCACAATCCCCCTTTGGCAAGAGTTGGAGCATACACTATAAGGAATGTTTGTTGGTGTGTTTTGTTGTGTTTTTTTTCTTTTAATCCAAAGTAGAAACACCTCCAAAGTGTTAGCATTACTTACACTGCAGAGTGAGTGATGAAATCAAGGAATCAGCAATACCCAGCACTGAGAATGTTTAAAAACAGAATGATGGAGGAAAAGTACAGGAAGAGATGCTTACCTTTTTATGACTCCCTACTTGGTAGAAGAATACATTTTTATCTCACCCTGTAAACACTACAAGTATTATAGATACTGCAGGATTTTAAGCTACAGTATCTTAATTTTGAACCATCTTCTGTTTGGCTCACTGCCTTGAGTGATATTTGACATAAAACAGGGAGCAAAAAAGTTTCCGCACAAAGAAATATTTTGCTTAAGGCACCATATCTCATAGCAAGATTTTTAGCACTTGACATTGCCCCAAACTTGGAGAGAAGTCTGCAAAAAGCTCTACAGCACTGTCAACAGCTGCCTGTTCACCCCTGGCAAAAGCAACAACCACCACATGATTGTTTAGTTTAGCTTCTCTGGTTTTATTCTACCTACAATATATCACATCTTTTTTCAGGACCCTCTGCTTTGATGTGAAGTATTCTCTGTTTCTGCACAGCCTCCCACCCAAGACACCCTCTCCTCAACTACCTCTTCTAAAAGGCTGCTCAGAGTCCACAATCAACTACCACCTTGTCACTTCTAGATTGTGTAAGAGCCCATATACTTGTGGAAAAGGGAGCACATCTAAAATGCCCACAAGGACATTGTGACTCTGATCTTAGACTGCTTTACTGAACAAGGGAAAAATATTAACTATTGTTATTCAAGCTTTATATAGTAATAACCAGATCCCTAGCTGTAGGAACATTTTAGAAGTTACCTGAAAATATACAGTGACCTGGGGCAAGGGGCACGAACATATTATTAGAATATCAGTCTCTCTTCCATCTCTCCCCAATATCACGCACTCCCTTTCACTCCTTTCCTTCCAGCTCTGGTCTCTTGAAGGTAAAGACTATAAATTCCCCCACATCTTCAAGGCCTATAAGTGGGGGATGGAGACAGCAGCAAATTTCCTAGATCAATGGCCATTTGAAATTCAGACATATGGCTGAAGCCCTACAGCTGCATGTGTTAATTACCACACGTGTCCCCTGTAAAGCAGTCTGTTAGACACAAAAAGAAAACAGAAGAGGGGGAAAAAGCCTTTCTGAGGGATTAAGTAAATAGTCTAAATTTTTGACCTTGCTCTCCCAGACACATGCCTGTGTGTAAGAACATAAGCTGCCTTCCTTTCTCCCAACACCTGCATACTGAGGAAGCACAAGACCCCTTCCACCTCTAGCCATGTGCATTCAACATATTTCAAAGTGTACTTTCCCCCTTCTAGCTCCTCATTCCCAGCCTCTTCTCTTGCCGGCCCCTCTCCCTTAGAGGACTAACTCCTGGCTGACAACCAGACTAGCCTTGGGCTTACAATACGCCTTTTCATTTCCTTGCAGGCAAAGAGAATGGATACCTCGCTGGTCTATCTGTATTGCATGTGCGCAAATGAATTAAAATAGGGGGGAAAAAAACCCGCTTTTTCCACAGGTTCCCCCACAACCCTGATCATTAAAGAGAAGAGGTTCAGAGCTTTAGTGAGCGAGCACAACTTTGCTCTCTATCTAACTGCATTGCCTGAGCCAGTTCACCTCAGGATCTGAATTCTGTCTAAAGGACGGTTTGTATTTGATTATGAAAGGAATAGTTTTCCTATATGAGGGAAGGAAAGGAGAACAGAAGGAAGCAGACAGAGTAACTGAATCGTGCTGGAAGGACCTCCAAAGAATCTAATATGCTTCAGAAGGAAGTCTGTACATACAGAACAAAGTATGTCAATAATGTACACAGGGTATAAGTGACAACACATTCTCAACATTATAATATTTTAAGATGAAGGTCATTACTCCAAGTTACAGACTGCCAGACATCTACAGATTGACTGTTCAAAATGAACCAGACACAACTGAATTTAAGAACCATCATTATTTAAAGGCATATTTGTGAGCAGCTGAACAGTCAAGTCCTTACACAATTTGCTTTGCCAGAGCACCTAAAGGTCTCATCAGAAACTGAACACCAAGCTGAGCATAGTGACATGAAATAAGACATGGCCCAGAGAAATTCAATCTGTGAGGAAGACTTCTCCCATCCTTAGCATTTATCAAAGCATTTTGCAGTACACATCCCTTGCTGTCAACATAGAACAAAAACCCACACAGAGGGAAGCTATTATTCCAGCTAGATCTGTTCTGAGAAGCTTTAATTCCCCTAGGTGCTGTCTCAGGAACTTGAACAAACATTAGGGTTGCCTCTCCAGCTTCCTCCTACCTTATTTACAAGCACACATGGCCTGCATGTATTCAAGCTTTCCCATTACAGTTTCATAGTTTATCTCTCTTACAGAGAAACTTTGAGGCTCACAGGGCAAAGGAGTTGAAAGGAAAGTACTTCCAGCCCCTCAACTAAACACCTGCACCATGACAAAACATTTCCTGGTGCATTACATTGATTTGAAAGAAAACACTAACATTCAGATGTCTAGGTTCTATACAGCATGGGAAAAATAATTTCAACAACTGTTAAAAAAAAAAAAGGTGTTAAGGCCACATAGATATAAAGTATTCAAACAATAAAAACAGCTCACAGATCCCAAATCTATTCCATTTCTCTGCAAGCTGTAATTGATCAGACACCAGAAATCCATGTATAGCACATAAACAGTTAATAATACCTTAACAGATGTTGCTTAATCAATTGTTAGTCTACTTATTAGATCTACTCACCAGGCTGCCCAATACTATGACTTAATCATTTAAAAACCTTTACAGCTGTCCTTAAGACATTACAGACATGAGTCGTCTGTAGATTGCTATAATAACACTTGTAAACTACAATTTTATTAAGTCATATTATATAGACTAAGCTACCGATTGGAACTGTTGCTTTATAGATGAAAGCAGAATTTTTGCATTGTATCAAACAAAATGTAGTTTAAAACAGTTTGCCTTCTGTTCACGCTTGCCAATGAAACTTTCTTCAGCCTCAAATTTGATACATGTGTTCTGAGGCCCACAAAGAAGTCTTGATGAAAACTAAACAATTTCAGACAAGTCAGTGATGTGGGGACACAAAAGGATTGTGTTTAGTTTTACTGTTTATGCAGCAAATTTGAGGTTGAATTTTTCTTCTGGACTTTAATATTTCAAAAATCTGTTTGCTTAGAACACTGTTCTACTCTGGAAAAGTGATCCAGTATACACAGCATTACAAAATTACATTCCTCTGTTCTCACAGAAATTGATCACAATTCCCAGTTAAAAGCTGGATTCTCTCTACCTTATAAAATCTGTAATATTGGCAGACCACGATCTGCCACACATGTGAAATTGACTTGCTTTCTACAGTTACATTTAACTGGAATTTAATAAACAATTTTGTAGATTATATACCATATAGAGATAGCAATGGGAACCAGAGAGAATTCTGAGTATCTACAAGCTGGCAAATCTACTGATTAAGTTAACAGAAAGTTTTACAGAACTGTTTTTATAATAGAGAATCAAACTTCAAATCCACTGCTAAGTTTGCTTGGAAACACAAATAAGAGCTAACCAAAATCTTATGTGCTACAAATTCTATCCACAGAAATTTTTACTCACAGCCCACTTGGGCTGCTACAGGACAGGTTTTGTTACACTAATCTCTCCCTGTAACTTCTCTAGTCACCTGAGTTTTTATCCCAGTTTCATAGTACACATTCGATTTCTCCCATAGATTATTTCCTAACCCCCTTAAATTTTAACAGTGTACGCTGAGAAACTGTCACCATCAGTGTGTGGCAGGACAAAGCAAGCTTTTGCACATCTGAAGGACTTGGGGCACTCACGTAGCACACACAGAGCAAATCTGCTGCTTTCAGGAAGCGAACTTATTATATACGCATAGCATAGTGACTTTCCACACAGCTACACAATACACACAACTCTGTCCAAAAGCAAACTGTTTATGCACATTTTGAGTACACATGTATATTTTACCCATACAAGACCTGACAAACACATCAGCCTTAGTCTAGGAATATTACATGACAAAGTTAAACAGTTCAGAAAACAATATTCGCATGAAAATTCTCCTTCTCCTCCATTCATTAAGATAATATATAGTTTATTTGAAAACAAATATGTAACATAAGGGATCCAGAAGAATTGTTTGAGTTGCACTGCAAACTTGTTACCTGCTTATGTTCTGAAAAAAATTAATCATAAGATGGTGTTCACCTGCCAGAACCATCACTTCACTTCATACTGCCCCAGTAAACTTGTATTTCTTTCATCTTACTGATGAAGGCCACACTATATTTCTCTGTCTTTTCTGTATTCTCCACAAACTGCTAAAGACATCAGAGCATTTTCTAAGAATATATGAGGTCAGAGAGGTAGGAGGATTTGAAACTTGGTTTGTGTGATAGCACAGTTGCATTTCAGGTACCTAGTTGAATCCAGAAAGATCTGGAGAAGGTAACGACCAAAGTCCCAGTCTCAGGGTTTAGTCACATTTCAATATGATATTTTTGTCAAGATATTATCTGTCTTGTGTGAGACATGCTAACCACTGTGGAGGCAGTGTGCTCCCCTCCCTGCGAGTTGATGGCAGGTGAATTAGTGCCAGCTGCACTTGACTTCTTAACACCAGCAGATAAAGCCTCCAGGTGCCCAGGTACAAGCAGTTCCATTTGTTTACGCTAGCTCAAGCCATCCTTCACTTCAGTTTGCCTGAGGAAAATGTTCACCCTTTACTGCTCAGCCTAATTATTGACTCAGACTAATGGCTCATTACTGATTCAGACTGCTCAGTCTATTGGCTGCACAACTAGGCCAATAACATTTTCTAAAGGTAAGACTCTTGAAAAACAGCAGGAAGAGAGCCACAGAATGGGCCAACTTGCCCACAGCTGCAGTCCAGAATTTCTCTGCCAAAAAAGCCTGCCTTGAAACTAATGTCTGACAGTCAAACCCATAAAAAGGAACCCAATTCTACATGTTCAATTGGCCAGAATTTCAAGTTGCTCATCTTAGGTTTCTCAGACTGCTTCAGTTTTGAATCACAGAATAACCTGAGCTGGAAGGGACCCACAAGGGTCATCAAGTCCAGCTCTTAAGCAAATAGCCCATACTGTGATAGAACCTTGGCATTATTAGCACCATGCTCTAACCAACTGAGCTAATCTCAGGGTAGGCTGCAAACGTACAGGAAAGATTTTTGCAGCTCCATACAAGAGTCTTGTCTACATGTAAGATACTAACTGTACAACAAGTTCAACCTGGGCTTTGCTTTCTATGGGTCCATCAGAGCTTACGTTTCACCAACTGTACAGGGAATTGCAGATGCTATTGTCAGCTTTTGCAATAGGAAAACAAGATAAGTCAAAACAGCCCTGGAACTTTATGCACTGCAAGAGACTTTATAAAAGAAAATGGAAATTCATACCACTCAAGACTCTTCATGACTGACACTGAAAGTTACTCCAGCCAAAATTTACCCTGTAGTTGCATCATCCTTAAATCCCAGATTATAGAACCAAGCCACCTTTCCCATTTCCTTCAACCAGTTGATTTAAAAATGGTCTCAATGCCTCTCATATAGTGTCCAGAAGAGTTAATCACTAACAAACCAGTATCCTCACCTCTCATATAGTATCCAGAAGAGTTAATCACTAACAAACCAGTATCCTCACTGGAATATATTTCTTCTTCCAGAAGGAAGACCAAGTGACTTTATCGAGATAAGCAATTGCATGGCTGTTTTTGACATCCCTCTGATTCCTGACCAGCCTACTTTTTAAAACCTTCTTGGTGACTGTAAAAGATACCACTCATGACTGCAATATGCTAAATCTGTAGCTTTGAGCTAAAGCCCTAGAACTCCTCAAATAAAATAAAGTTTTAAATTTTCTTCGTTTCACGTTTGTTTTTTTTGTTTCAAAAGGGTGGCACAATTTCCCTTTGGCTGGAAAGGAACGTTCTGCATTCTTTAGGCAAGGAAAAAATCCAGTCACGTTGGCTCCAAGGATGCCTTTCACTGCTTCTTAAAACATTAACAACATCCTAGTGGGAGAGACTGGGGAGATCCAGACCTCTAGAGGACAGCATACATTTTCCAAGAGTCTCAGGCCTTTCAATCTAAGCAGCAACTGGAGCAAATTAATGCACGAAGCTCCTTATGAGAAAGGACTGTACAAGGAACAAGCTGGAATAAAAAAGAGCAACAGAAATCTGCAGGCTTTGGATATCCTAATCCCATACAAGAGTAATTGTATTCCCTGACAAAGATCCTGTGAGCTTGTTCTTCACTTGCAGGCTGCATTCAGCATAGAAAGAATGGTGGTAAGTGTCTGAGCTGCAAAGTCCACACAACAAGCATGTTCTTGAGAGCCTGGGTTTCTATTCCACCTCATGCAAACATGTCTCCATCTTCCCATGCCTGCTCTGCCTTTCAGCAACAGAGCACTTCTCAAAATAGAACAAATCAATATCTCCTATTTTAAAATTTTAACTTCGGCGCAAATTGTAAGAAAAACTGTATGAGTAAAATACATCTTGTATGAGTAACTGGCATTGCATCATACAGCAATAGCGATACCAATAACCAGAGCATGGAATTTAAAAATAAAAAGTATCTCTTGCCAGCATGCTTGCTTGTTCTCTGCAGAAAGCTCCACAGAGCCACTTCTGGAACTACATGCCAAGTCACATGCCCATAGAGCAATTGAATTTTCTTTTCATCAGGAGTGAGAGAGCCTGTGAGTGGAATTGCATGCTATCTCACATCTCCTGGTACTCCAGAAATTACAGCTAAACAGGATGGAAAAGAGGCCAAAACATTTGGAGAAAGACTTATTACCAATAACCAGCCTTTTCCTCCTTCCAACATTAATTTCTCTCTTCTAAAGGAGTGCTAACAGGCTAGTAAAGTCTTCACTTATTACCCAAGAGCCTAAGCCCATCCATCTGCACTATTTCTAATGCAAAGCAGACTCTATCCAGAAAACTATTTTTGCCCTGAAGACTTGAAAGGCACCAGCATCACAAAGTTTATTAGCTCCATATTTTACATTTCTGTATGAATGAGACAAAAGAAATCACTTCTGAGAGTCTTAGCTCTTACTTTTCCTCTTCAGAGTACTTATTCTGTGCCAGGTAACGCTCTTTGACTAAGAGACCCTCATCCAGAAATGGAGAGAGGAGTCTACTGTGCAGTGGGAAAATTCCAAAAGCTCCCAAGTCAGCTGGTAGTTGCCCAAAGAGATATCAGAAGCTTCAAAGTTGTGCCTCTAAAACACAAAGGTCATCACTGACCCAGTTCCTGCTGGACCCCTTCTCGTCCTGCCCTTTTTGTCATTTTGCAAAGGGTTATCTTTACAAAAACTGTTTGAACACTCAGCTAGAACAGATGTGCATACTGGCTAGCCACGAGTCTTCAGAGAAGCTGGACCTGCAGCAACCACCTTGCTTCAAGGAAGCCAGGCTGTTCTTGGTTCTGACTTCTGTAGAACAGGACCTGATACTGGAATTTTAAATCAAAGTAACTTAAGTCAAGAAAAAGTGCTGACAAGAAAGCCAAATTCGTTTTTAGATTAGTCATTCATCACTAGCTGAAAATGTAATGCTAAGTCCATCAAATTTTAAACCAAATTATTACAGCTTCTAAAAGTCCTCTTGATTTTAAAAGACCTATTTAATAACTGCTCATAAGTATTTTTCTAACATGATGGAAAAGGGCCAAACTTGCTTGTGTGTGGGCTTCCAACAGCCACGAATGAATCCAGAACTAGAGGGGACAGAAAATTTACATGATTGCTTGAAGCATGCTGGCCCAAGGGGAAGCATTTTCTGTTTGACAGCTACTGCATAGGGCATTTCCGCAGCCACATGACCAAGCATATCCTTGAAATAGGATGCTACAGGCTGCACAAAGGAGAATCAATTTATATTACAAATTTTAGAGCAATTTATACCATTTACAGTTCTCTTTTTGCATGTTCCAAGCTCTAACTTAATAAAGGGAGTGATGAGGAAAAACAAGTTCAAATGTTTTCCCCCTTTTGCTCCTGTTTCTTATGAAATCCAATCTCAGCTGCTTCCAAATCTAGAACAATAGACCAGGACTACTCAGGTAAAAACCCTACAAAGAGCCTCCACTCAAAAATAATGCAGATTTCAAGAGCTACTTGATTTGCTTATACTTCAGGCTAGTCTAGCAATGATTGCATTAGCAGAATAACAATGGATTCAGGTGCCAATTATACATTAACATGTATCAAAAGTGAGAAAGAAACTTCAGCATTCAGTCTTAACTAAGTAGTTTTCCTTGCATCTTTCTTCTCCCTACCTTTTCCTAAACTACTATACACAAACAATAGACTGGAGAGCAGATATGCATCACTACTCTGAACATAGCAAGCTAATCCCTCTTAAGTGTCTTCAGGACTGGACTGACATTCCCAGCATGGAAGATGTTCCTTGAATTAAAGTATTGGCATTTTCCTAGGCTTGAAGTGTCAGGAAGAATAGGTTTAGAGAGTTAGCACTAAAAATCCTGCTTCAGTTATCAAAACAGGAACTTCTCCCAAGAAATAGCATTCATCCTCACCAGCAGGAGTGAGGATGCATTCAGCACTGTTTTCCTGTAGTAAGGAGTCAAATTCAAAAGTTGACTCTGAATCAGGGGTAGAGGGAAGAAATGTTGGATATCAGGGTGGGGAGAAGGTCTGAAGACAAATTTCACTGCTCCTCAGTGAGTGTGTGTGTATGTGTATATATACACACACACACACACACACACACACAGACATACATAGACACTATACATAGACACTTCAGTGGTCAAACCTCCCAAGACTATTAGAGTGAATGCAAACCAGAGGACACAGAGAAGAGCTAAAATACTCACAGGAAAAGAACAAGGAACTACCCAATGCCTTGCACAGGAAAAGCAAGGACTGAAGACAATAGCGAAGAAGGACCAATGCCTAATGCACAAAAGAGTGAGGTTTTCAAGCACAGCTAAGGTTTAATCCAGCGCTGCTCCAACTTGCCAGAGGGTTTTATGTGCTACTAGAAAAACTCCATTTTCCAATGCATACAGAGCCACAACCATAATATTGGCACTTGTGACTCCCAGAGTACCAGTCACATTGACAGCCTTCCTAATCTCTAGGGATTTTACTGAGAAATGCTCAGTATGTTACTTCAAAGTGAACAAGCAGAGGCTATTCTGGACCAGCCACCCACCCCTTGGGAAGCTCAGCTGTCTTGCACTACAACTCAGTTGGCAAGCACAGAGCAGAGCACACCCTTTTCTACTCTTCAGGGAGTAGAACAGTCATTTAATTCCATTAATTCCTCCTGAAGAGGAGGTCTAATGGTACATATGCCTCCCATGCACTGACTGATTAGGAACCCAGGTTCTGAGCTATTTTAAGGGAGGTGGCTGGGCAGCTGCTGTTACGAAACAAGTTGCTGAAGCACAGGACTTCACTCACCTTTCCTTCCTGAATTACCCTGGCTTGATGGTTTATCAGTTACAGAACCTAAAGGAGAGGGGAAAAAAAAAAAAGACATCCATTTAGATGCTGCATGATCACACAGAGCATGCAATGTCACATTAATACAGTCAATATCTCAATGCATAAAGCATCTGTTTTACTTATCAACAGCTCCATTTAGGAGTCAGAAAGCCCGTGGCTTCAACCAATGCAAAAACCATAAGTTTTATGCACTAAGATGTTACATTGGGCTGAGGGTAAACAAGAAATCTTTAGTAGCTGGATGCAGTGATCTGAAAGAGCTCAACAGAGCATTGTGCTAGTAAGAAACCTGAAATAAATTCAAAGGCAAGAAGGAAAGATCAGTAAGAGTCACTTCTTTTATTTGCAAATGTCAGGAAGAACAAATCAAAAACAGATGGGGAGAATGTGCAGGGAATGCAAGTACAGTATTCTAAGGGAAAGGGATTAAGTGGGACAATTTGCAGAAAATGGATTTCAACCAACCCCTGAACATCCCCAGCTGTTTTAAAGGGGACAGTGAATAAGATCCAGCATGTACTTGAATAGAACACATCTTGAGTTGTTTACTATAACTTAGGTCTTCACAGAAAATATATGATTCTATGTTTGTTTCTGCAGTCTGCTTCAGTGCTTCATCCCAGTTTTCTGCTAAAACTTGAACAGGTAATAAAAGCTTTTCAAACAAATTCATTATCAAAGTGTATAAAAATCTATGGCAAGATTATTTTTTTTAATAGCTTTATTCCCAGGAAACTCATTCTTCCACGCACCATTATTAAACAGTTCCAGTGATTATTTAACCTTCAGGAAACATGGATCAAAAGTCACCTCTAAAGAAGACAGCTCTGACAGGCCCAAGAATCTGGTCAAGACAAACTCTAAAGGTAAACTATTCCCCAGGCACTTTCACTTGCAGATCAGTTAATCACAGATCTACTGCTGAATTACAAGTAGTAAGCACAAACACAATATTAGTCATCACAGGCCTAACATCTGTGTCCTACAATACAACATGACTTTACTTTCCTGTAACACAATTTTATAAACAGCACAAGGCTAAATGAACAGATCAGCAAAACTCTAAAACATGCCCTACCAAAATGATGTACTGAAAATGGTGTCAGTCATATTCTAAAGTTTAAGTCAAATCACTGTAGCATTTGACCTTACACTAAATTAGGATATTAATCTTCTTTTATTTTTACATGCCTGTGAAAAACCAAGCACTTCCTCAAGCACATGGACTCACTAGTTCTCAGACAGCTCTCCCACTCAACTCAAACCCTTATGCAAGTCACGTATATTTGCTTATTACCACAAAATACCTTCCAGCCAAGAGGACATTGAATAAGGGGAGAAAAATTAAAAAACCCAAAGGTTTGACTGCTGTCATGCTCCCACCTAAAGAGCAAAAACTGCAAGATGTGAGAGGAGAAATACGTTAAAAATCCATGAGGTGCAGATTGCAAAGCATGGAGCCAGACGCAGCAGCAGTGCCCACATGGCATCACTGAACATGTTAGAACACTCCTATGCTTACTGCCTTTTCTTTCTTCTCTTATTTTTTGGGGGGGTAGGGAGGGGGAGAGAGAGGGGAAGTGAGGAGGGCAGCCTAATTCTAGTGTTGCCCTCAAATTCTCCCAAACAGCACAGAACAGCTTCCCACCCTTGCCCATGTCTAGTTTGGTGTTGCCACAGCAGCACTGTTCACCACAGCTCACAAAGCTAGACTGTACACTACTGATCAGGGCCATATGAAAATCTAGGGACCAATCCCATTCCATTTGAGCCATGAGCTGCCCTAATGAATTGTGGGGAGAAAAAAGAAAAACAGCATTACTCTGTTTTAAGGAAAATTATGGATTTGGTCTCAGTAAACCATAGTGTGACATTACTATGTCACCCTAAGTACCCAGAAGCACATCACTTAATACACACATGAGTAACAGCCTGGGTCTGGACCTCCCTCTTGTGACCTGTGGTGCAAGCCCAGTGCTATCCACCCTCATGACACAAAGGCATTCTAAAGTAAGCAACATGATCAATAGACCCAAATTCATTAGAACAGCAGAACCTCAGAAACTACCAATTTCTCACAAAACCAAATTAACTGAAATCACTCTGTACAAAAAAATTACTCCATGTCCCCCAAAATACCATTTTTTTAAAATACAGCTCATGGAAAAAAGTTATTGCATCTATTACGTGAAGCTTTGGTTTTGGTGTACATGGCAACACTGACTCTTGCCTTGGTTACCACAGGTTGTTACCTCAGTAGTTTTTCTCACTGAGCCTTGCAGAAGTGTCTGTATGCTAACCACAGGTGGACATGTCAGAGTCCAAACTGCAGTGTTAAATGGGGTAAACTGGACAAGTCACCTGAAAAGACTTAGCTCTCTCAACAGGATGCATTTACCTCAGCCCTCTTCAGTTATAGAATTAGCATTTGTTGAAGCCACTCCGACAGTACCTGAACATACAGGAGTTTTGTTCTGTACAGAAGAGCCGCTAATAGGTTTGCCATCAGGTGTCACACACCAGCAGTATCCAGTGTAGGTATGGCACTGCACCTGTTTAATAAAACAAAGAGCAGGCATTTCATTTCTCACTATCACCAACCACTTTTTTTTTTATAATTCAGCATCCCATTGGAAGTCCCAACCCAGATGCATCACAAACGCATCCTTCAGAGCAAGGAGGTCTCACAGATGACTATATTTGATATTGTTATCTTTTCTCCCCTCAACTCCACCCCACCCCAAAGAAACGTTATTTCTCGTACTCCAACTCCTTTAGCTGAAATTCAGGCAGCAAAAGAAGTTACAAGTAGTCATTTGAGAGCACTTTAGTTGTGTCTCAGCTCATTCCACCCTCTGCTAAATTCCATTCACTGTTTACTATTACATAGTTGTCCACTGTATCCCAGCTGGGTTATGGAAAGGCCACCTGATCCCAAATTCCATAGGCGTTGCTAGAGAGCAGCATCTGTGGGTATTTCAAGAGCATTTTGTTCAGCAAACATGGCTGAAAAAAATTCAATACTGACTTATTATGTTAACAAACCTTCTCCAGATAGACTGAAGCCCTATTCTGTTACTATGTCAAACTACAGGGTTAGGAGCAAGATACAACATGCTTGGTCTTGATACATTGACAAGGTCTTAAGAATGTTTGATGAAGGTTCTAGTGAGTCAAAAGGTACACAATATAAGATTCATCTTGCTTAACTTTAAAGCTCTAGATATCTAGAGTTGCCCACTTCCTTCCTTTAACACAGATAGACACCAGAATTAATAGTTCAGACATGGAACCCCTAAAGTGAGAACAAATAACTTCTGATCTAGCAGACTGGTCTTATTAACATCTATGTGGGTATTAGTTCAGCAGCACTATAGTTTCATATAGTTTCATTTAGCTTAATAAATCCAATAACAAACAACCTTTACCTTAGCTTTCAGAATGGTCAGCATTTGGATGAAATTCAGGATGCCTTTGACATCCCTTGAGACAAAAGTAAATTATCATCATACAGGCATCTGTGTAAGTACTAACAGATTCCAAAATCCTTTCTAGCAAACACACTTTCAGCCATGGCTGAGTGTGTACATCAGTACCTTCAAATGGTATAGAAATGCCTGTTACGTTAAAAGATAGAGAGGCTCCTTCAACACATTTCTGAAAAAAGCCATGAAATGAGACCACTTCAGAAACAGTCTTTTATTTTACTTGTAAAATTAATTCTGTCCACTCTCTCTTTTTCCAAAGAAGTTCACTGAAGCCAATTTCCCATTCCAGTTCTCTTCACATAGAAGAGTGATGGGGTGTTTGTACAGTTCCCTTCATTAGGGATCCTTCAGAGCTAAATCAGTCATTCCCCCTTGCTGACAGCTGGCTTCAATGCCCTAAGGTAGCAAAGTTTGTTCAGAGACTTAATGACAGTTTTTTTAAAAGGCTTTGAATATCACATAAAACATGATCTAAGAGCAATTATAACACGGTACGTAGTATTTATCTTGGGTTTCACTAAAGCGCAAATCAATAATTTTACCTCAAGCATTCACTTTTAGCAGCCAAAATCAACAGTAATCTCATGTACCCATGTTACTACACTATCACTACTATCTGCAGTTTCATCTTTATTCTCGCAATATATCACGAAATTGATTGCAAATTACTCAAAAGTACTGTGACTATAATTAGCAATAATCAAGTTAAAAAGTATTTCTTATTGGTCAATCTTATCACTGAACATGCAAAAAAATGTGATGGAACTGCTTTGGTTTATGTTTGTATTTATCTTTGCTGATCGCATAGACAACATTGCATTCCCAATAGCACAAGAAGCTGCCTTTACATATGAGCATTAATTGTAAAAATCCTATCCCGGGATAAAGCTAAATTCCAGGATAGGGTCTTGAATTCTTAAGGCAAGATAACTCCATATTACATTATATAACAAAATCCAGTGTACCCAGCATTTAAAAAAATCAAGTATTAGTGACTAGATAGTCGTTCAACCAAGCCTTCAGAAAAATTACAGAGTACATGGCAGAGGAGTCAAAAAAACCATATTGACATAAATTTAGGATAGATGCGCTAAGAGTATGTTATGCAATGCATCTCAATGCAGAGCTACCAATTACATACACTCATTTATGCAAGCCAAGCACATAACATCCATAAAAGTGAAGTAATTTTGTAAATAACTGGGCTTAGGAATGCTGGTCTTCCTTGGACTGGTATCCCAGGACCCTTTCTCCCCCATGCTGCCATTAAAACAAAAAAGGAAAAAACCATCTGAAATTGACAGCACTTTCACAACAACCACAAGCCCACGTTCTACTGCAGTACCAAAGGACTTCCCTACTACAGATAACAGCTGCAATTAAATCTTATTCTTACCCTAAAGGTCAGACAGCTACCCATGAAGAATGGACACTTCAGAAACCTCAAAAATCACTGCAGTTGCTTTGTCTGAATGTCTTCATGTTGAGAGATGCTATCTTTTACCATAATACCTGACCAAGTCTCAGTATATTTAGATGTCATAACAGCGGTCTACAGCCTAGGGTTTGCAGTTTAAAAGCTGGGGGGAAAGGTGTACTTTTCATCAGTTATATAGGACTGGTATGACATTGAAGAAATGTAAAGGCAATAGGTAATCCAGTACCATTTCTAAACACTGTATTTAAACAAATTTTAAATGTCAACTATTTCAGAGCACCTACAGTAAGGAATCTTGAAAATGTGGGGTTTTACTTTAAATTTTCCCAATTATGTTAGGCTTGAGCTTTTGTTTCCAAAGAAAATTTAAATCTTCAACCCAAAATTCAACCTTATTCTAATCCCACTCCAACAGTAGTGGGATTAGAGATTTTTAAATACTGTTATAACCAGAAGAATAACTATGTAAGGATGACACATGTTTACTGCACAGATCAAATCTTCAGTTATTGAGTTAATTTTGACTATCAAAATACATGTTAGAGAAAAATGTGTTTGACTTCTTTGACTCTCAGACTCCTAAAGCTAAGCATTGTGTCAGAGGTAATACAATCTTATATACTAAATACACTTGATTGTTAACCAGACTGCAGGTATAGAATGCCCATTACTGCTGGAAAAGCACATGACAGAATTTGACATCTCAAATTAGCATACACCTGTCCAACAGCTGAACATTAATTTACATAATAGGCAATCAGTCAAATAAAACTTGTCAATCATTTGAGGTCTTCAACAGATTCCCCATTAATCTCTACACTTAAAAAAAAAAATCTGATTGCAGTTTTAAGCACTGCAAGCAGCCAAATCCCTGATTGTACAGGAGGACACTGTTCCTATTTTTCATGGAGAGATACGACATTTCACCTGTGTCTCGACTGAAGGATGAAAAGCATGAGGGACAAACTCAAGAAAGATTGCTCTACCACCACTGCCCAAATTAAAAGTGTAGCAGCAGCTCCTCTACTCTACCCTGCCATTACCGTGTGTGAAATCAAACAGCAGCTAATATACTAGACATACAATTAAATACCTGCTCTCATCAAAATTCATTACAATATGAATGTACAGATGACAGATGAATTACAGGTAATTCTGCCTCTTAAGTTACTAAGGGGAAAGAGAGGTCATTGTTTGGTTTTTTTCAGTACCTCACTGCACCAGAATCAGATTCCCAAGCAGATTTCCAAGACTTTAAATAAGTAAGCAGCAAGCAGCATCCCTTTACAGCTATTTGACAAAGGAGGACCAAGGTGTTGTTACTGAAAGATAAAATGGAAGTGAGAGAGAAATTGCATGCACATATATGACAGAGAACAGAGGCAAAGCAGCAATTCTGTGATGTCTGAAACCAGTTTCTAAAAAGTTATAGAAAGAAGTAATTTGCTGTGAGAGGCTTGAAAGCACCTTGGACAAGCACTGAGCTTAGCACAGGAACAGCAACACTCAGACTAGCCTCTCATTGCTGTTCAGATGAAAAGTTTAGTAACTGACTCCTATCCCATCACAGATCCAAACAAATATTTCCTGGCTCCTTCCATAACAGAGGGCAGAGAGGAGAAGGAAAGAAAAACATTACTCCTGCATTCAAAGCAATACTTCTGTGAGAGAAGAAAAAACATTCAGTTTTTTAATGGTACTGCTGAGAGTATGGGCAGGCAGCAGAGCTACTGCCTGCACTCACAACACGAGGCAAGGCTTCAAATCCTGACTGCTCCAAGGTGCTCCTTGTAAACACTGTAAAAACAGCTAAATAAATAGCTCCAAGCCAGCAGGTCATCTAGTCTGAACCCATGGAGCAGCAGCCAGTGTCACACAGCCATTCTTCAATCAAGCCTTTTCTTTGCTCAAGCTATGAGACTCAGCTAGCAAGTCCTCTGAACCCAATTTAACACAACCAGCACACTGGCCCGATGGCTATTTATCTTAACTCTAAATAGTGATGCCTCTGTTCTGGTTTACCTATCTTGCTGTAATGCTTAGACACTAGATCTGATTAAGAGTCCACTGACTATTATCAGAAGCCTGCCTTACCTTTATAGACAACTTCTGGGAGCTATGAATCAGTCTGCACCTTATGTTTGAGCTTCTTTGCAACTGCAACCCTTTAAATAATTTTTGTCACTTTTTCTGATCTCTGCTCATATTTAATCCTTTACAAATGGTGCTGTGCAAATATTTCCACCAAGGCTTTATGCAGCACCTATCTCCCTCAAGTCTATGCACCATTCAAAAAATGCTTGCTCCACAGGAATTTCACTATTCATATAATCAGGGACAGAAGTGATATGAAGCAAAAAAATCTTAGCCATAGTCAAGGGCATTCCCATCAGACACAATAACACATATACTATTTTTAGTTCAGGAGAAGTGTACCTAAGAGAGGCTTTCTGCTTCTGACATAGAATGAGAGGTTTGGAAGTTAAGAATGATCTTATATTGTCACTTTCCCTAAGTATGTCCACTCCTGCTTTAAGACTGTTCCTTTGTTCTCTCAACTGGTACTTTGAAGAAATACCATATATAACCAAAGTTCTTACCTCCTTACCCATTCATGGGTTGTCTTTAGCACAACATACAAATGAGAAACACAACGAAAGCTGCAGGAAGAAAGCAAGTGTTTAAGTAGCAGACAAACCTGCAGAGCAGTACTCACTGAAAGCTACAGCTACAGTCTATTATAGAAGGGATGTCTTCATTAAAAAAAAGCCAGGACCATTTATCAATTAATGCCCAGATACTTCATGAACAGTTTCTTCAATTTAGCAAGATAGACTGTGTTCTTGCCTTCTGAAAGCAGAGGTT
Source organism: Lepidothrix coronata (assembly GCF_001604755.1). NCBI lineage: Eukaryota > Metazoa > Chordata > Aves > Passeriformes > Pipridae > Lepidothrix > Lepidothrix coronata. Next base: position 1,107,246 of record NW_016690362.1, read on the forward strand.
AAATCCTTAAGAGCTTAGTATTGCTAGAATATAAGCACTGAATAATGGAATAACACACAGCATCCAGGGAATGTGGGACATGTCTACACAGCGCCTTGCTGCATTAAGAAATTAGTTTTTGTAGTTCTGCCCAGCATCATGCTACACTAGACAATGCAGAGGAACAGACTTGGATCATGAAATCTGAAGACTGAAAGGGTTCCCCAAATCTTTAGAAAGGGGCTGTTTGTGGAACTCAGGAGAAAACAGAACTTTGTATGTGCATTAGCATAGTGCAGAATTAAACTATTGCTATGGACTATAATATAGATCACTCTTTCCAAACAGACTTCTATTACCAGATGTGGGAGTGCTCTTGAAGCTATCTGATAATGGAGAACTGCTCTGATAGCCCACTCAATGATCCTGCCATAAGGTGACAGGTTTGACTGATGCACCCGCTTTAAAAGAAATCGCAGTGCTGCATCATAACTGCACCAGCAGCTGCATTTTGGGAACCCTAAACTCAAAGAAACTCTCCAAGGAGATTTGCTCTCAGTCACTTGTATGATGACTTGTGAGAAAAAGAAACCACAGCTAGACTGTGGAAGGTGGCAGCAAATAGCAAGACATACCACAAAGTCCCACAAAACTACACCCCCAAGGCAGGATTAGCACTATTCATGTTCATATTAATCTGTCTGAAATGGATCCCATTTAAAACCTCAGCAACCTTTTCTAAAAAACTGCTTGGGGGAAAACTATGAGGAATGCAAGTCTCTCTCAACCCATGGCAACAAGCCCAATGGCACTAGGCAGCAAAAGAAAGTGTGCAGATTACCCACTAGAGCCTGTTGTTTATGAAGAACAGATCACAGCAGGTTAAGTGCAGCATGGAAAGGGAATGGCATTTATGCAAAATACAGCATAACAGCAAAAAGGCAAAAGTCTTGGGAACAGAAACTGGTTTTAGTCATGTCCAATTTCGCACAACATTATGTGACCTCAGTTTTACAATTAATCAAATTACTCATATCTAACAAACATTCTTATGTTGTGAATAACTCAAATTCTATCTGTCTGCTTATATTACTGTGGGCTAAGTGCAGAGAGCTTTTGTTGTAGAAAGTAATATTCTCCATACAGACTGAAATATAAAGAAATAGCAATTCCAGAGCAATTAATCAGGTCTGCTGCCATTTACAGTCGTCTCTTCGTGCCTGCAATGCCACCTCTACTTCATGCTGCAAATCCATGTCACATTTTTAGATGTTTAAGCAGCACTAAAAAGGGATTTGATAAGATCTTTGCAATAACAAACTCCAAAATAAGGGAAGCAGCACACATGGTGCATAGGAGTTACAGTGAATTGACGTGTCTGCTCCTCTTAATGTAGTACACAAAACACATTATAACTAGTCATGCACAGGAAAACTGGCCAGCCAAGCAACAGAATCGATGGCAATACTCATTTTGGCCTAGATTTCACAGACAAAGAAAAAAAAGATTATACAAGTGTTTATGACACATGTTTCTCTAAGGGAGGGTTTAAATGCCAAAGCTAGGTCTTTGCCTTCAGTCCCTCCTCCCTTTCACCCTTGTTACCAATCTAAGTGTTGGGTCTCAGAGCCAGCTGCCCTGCAGGGAACCAGGAGCAGATAAGGTGAGCACGGCCTTCCCTCTGCAGCTGCTGCCCCATGTAGCACGTGCTGCTGCTCACAAGACAGCAGAGCAGCTATGTTCTCATCATCACCCTATGGCCCCAGCCAATTTGCAGTGGATCCAGCCCCAAATTTAGTTTTGAACTATCTACAGTGCCAAGAGCTAGAAAGGGCAGACGAGTTGCTCTCAGAGGAACAGCCCTCACCTAGTGCTGCTTTCAGTGTTTACCCACAGAGATTGCAATTCAGTTTCTAATAAAGAGAATGATGACAAACTACAAAAGTAACAGTACAATCTGGTTAAGGTCAAGCAGGTTTTCTGAACATAGTTACCACTACTACCAAATGCTTCCACAAAGCTCATGCTTTTCACTCCTACAAAAATTTCAAGGATTTCCAACAATTAATTAATTAAATAAAAATTCAGATCTTTTTAACTCTGATGGCAAGGACAATAATGTGGGCCTGAACACCTACTATGTTCAGTAGGCTCTGCAAGACCTGAAAGCAAGTCATCCACATCTTGAGTGAGCACTGTAACAATTTAGACATTTGATATTCTAAATATATGCATGCATCTATTTTTCCCCTCCGATCAGAATTTTTCTTTTACACAAAACACTTTTTCAAACTCAGTTACACAGAAAAGATGAGGGGAAGTTGTTGAAGAAATTTCCCCAACCTGCTCTACATACAGGGTTTATGCTGAAGCATGTGCCTCTGCTTAAGCTCTTGTTGGGATGGGAATTCCATGTTGAAGAGCAGGGTGGGTATTTCTCCTAGAAAATTTGTTGAGAGATACTGCTCTGTTGTGGACTTCCCAGCTGAGATTTTGGAGTCTGGATGGAGCAACACTGAGTAATGAACCAGAATAAACTAACAGTCCAGAGCTGACTTCATCATAAGGCCTGAGGGACTTCAAGAACACAGCCTCCCTGTAGAGCAGAACCCAGGAGCATCACTTCTCTGCACAAGAGATGCAGTATCCAAACCACCTCCACCAGATGAGAGCTATTCATGAATTGCTGGAAGCAAAACTGTTTAGACTGTTCATCAAAATTCTAATTTTTACACATCCTTTTAAAAATCAAAGTTTAATTAATTTGGATCAGGAGCTAAAGGAAACATTTGCCTCAAATGCAGGTTGAAACTAGTTAGCATTCTTGGACATTATTTTTTCATTTAAATCTTATGCAGGGAAAATGACCTTAAATGTTGCAATATAACTGATGAAGCTGGTTCATGAGGTATGTGCAATGTAGGGTATTTTCACAATCCAAGGAACGATATGAATTTCAGTTAATTCCAGCTACAAAGAGATCAGAGGCTTCCTTCATCCTGGCAGGTAAAACAAAAGCACTTCAGTGTTCACAGATAGAACTGAATGGAGGAAGAATGTGAAATATTGCTTGACTGCCAAATGAAAACACAATTTTTTTAAGCAGTTTCCTGCTGCCCCTCAACTGGCAACCAACAATAGCCAAAGAATGTACAGGAAAGAAGTCCAGCAACTGCTCACAATCCAGACATTGGTACCAACCTCCAAAATAAATCTGTCTGAAACAGCTTTATCAACTACACTATCAGTCCAGCTTATTAGGATAAAAATTTCACCTGCACCCCTACTTAACTCTCCAAGAGGTTGATAGACAGGTAATAGACATTTGAAAGTCAGCTTTCCTTCCTCCTTTTTTCTTGAACTATGAAGTTTAACATGGAACACTTTGCTGGCCCACAGTGCTAGGTTTTATAAGTATTTCCCTCCAGTGCCAACACAACCTGAGCAGCTCTGCACAAAATCAAATTTCAACAACTGAAATTGTACTTAAACTGGAAGAAACTGCAGCCATCTTCTCTTACCCCCACCTTCCTATGATGGTCCACAGCACACAAATACGATGCTGTTCCAAAGCAGCACGCAAAGTTGGCAGAATGGATAAAATTTTTCCCACTTCACCATTAAAAACCAAAACAAAACACTCCCACACATCAGATAATGTGAGGGTAAGGCTGAGGAAGGGAATAAAAATTTTTGGTGGGTTATCACAAAAAAAAAAAAAAAAAAAAAAAAAAAAAAATCTTTCCTCTCCTATTCCCCCAGGCATCACAAAATGCTTAAACCAAACCCAAAGCTCTTTGCTTTTCTCATCTTTTTTAAGCCAATATTGATTCCATTTTGGGATATCTTCTACCTTCAAAAGACTTTGCAAACAATAACTTCTGTATCCTAAAATTTCTCTGAGGAACAAGATGTCTAGAGCAGGGCTAGATACATGGAAGCTAAGGCAAAAAAAGTTCTGTGATCTACCTAGATTCACAAAGGAGAGGTCATAGGGTTGCAGGATTTTGGCTTTTGAAATGCGTGCAAAACTGAGCAAACAGCATACCCCTCCTACCTGTCAGGAAACTCTGCATGAGCCATTTTAACAGGCAGTTCAGTTAGCCCTGGGACACTACCCAATATGCCAGTGGTAACAGAAGCAAGTATCATTCTTCATTTCTACCCTGCTTTGGCAAACTTCAGCAAATGAACAGTAAAGAGTCAAAAACCCAAACAAAGAAGTTTCATCATCTCTCTGCCAGACGTCCAAACTACAAAAGGGCACAGTACAAGAAGTATCCTGCAAAAGGAAGAAGCTGAAGAGATTACTTTTTTGCTGGGATAGATGAAGTACAGGTAACAGCAGAATCAGCGGGATCCACCCTGTTGTAAGCCACACCTCCCTTTACAGCTCCTCTTCACGGAAAAATTTACCTCCCCTGCAACTGTTTTTGTTTCTACACAATGCTGAAGGTTAATGCCATTTGTTTCTGTACTACATCCGAGCTGTATGCTACTGCATTTCTATTTGTCTTTAAGGTATTGTGACTGAATCAAACCTTCCATTTGGTTAAAGAAGTGTCCAGCTTTCAACATTTTCACCTGAGTAACTGAGTCAGGGTCTGAACCCATGCTGCTATCATCACTCGGCTCATGGCCTATATCAACTCATCCACTCAGTGGATCTCCCACAGAGACCTGAAGCCTGGCTGAAAGAAGCAAATAGAAATTTTACCTGAGTGAATGATCCATCCTCATTGCATTCTGGGATGAAGACTGCTTCCTGGGGCTTCTTTGCCTGTTCCAGTGCTTGAGTTCTCTCTAATCGACACTTGCTTTGGCCAGCATCTATGAAGAGAAACACAAAACCCACTTACATTGCAAACATCATTTGGCTCCTCCAAAAGCTACCAGATGCACCTAGCAGCTGTGGGGGAAAAAACTCCAAACAAATAAATATAAAGCATAAAGGATCATTAGCTGCATGTTCACAAAGCAGATATCAAGTTAACACTCATAATCTCAAATATGAACCTAGACAATCATACTACAATCCAGTTAATGAAAAGCTGCCTTATTTCCTAGTCAATAGTTTTTATGGTCATCTAAGGACTCTGGAAGCTTCTTTCAACAAGTGCTAGAGCACAGTGTCCATGCAGGGAGTTGTGTTTGTGTTAGCATTAACAGCCTGAAACTGGATGGCTGAGTATAAAGCAAGAATTTAGGCTCAGCAGTGAGCAGTGTGGAAGAAGGGATGACCCTACCAAAAATTCTTCTCTGAGCAACTCTCCCAATAAGATGCTAAAATAGCCAGTCACCCATTTGGACTTCCACCTTTGTGTTGTTCAGGTAAGGTAGACATGCAATTTCCTGTGCTTTCCTGAAACTCAGCTTGTGCCTCCAGTCCCAATGCTTAAAGCCAGGTGTTCATTATAACTTTCTCATATCAGTTACTCACTTTGATACCAAGAAAAAACATTGCTCTGCAAGCAGAGTTTGAAGGGGTTAAGATCTCAGCTCTTACTTCAGATGATGGCAGCATGTAGCATGATGACCTTAAACCCTTCCAGGGCTAGCTCACTGTTAGAGTACACCCAGGTAAGTCTTACACTGATGACTGATGGGTCAAAGAGGAGAGTTCTGCCCTGTAGAGGATACAGATTGACTCAGTGTTTACATTTAAAAACATGAGGTCTAGAAAGAGAAGGAAAAGAGCAAACATCTGTTTCCATGGCACTCTAACACCGGGACTAGGCACCTTCTTCCTTATCTCATGAATCCACTGACTAAAGACTTTCAGTGCAGAAACTGCAAAATTTGATCACCAGAATCTTTCAGCAGCACCATAAAGAGTGACCAAGACTGAATCCCCATTCCAAGCATGGAAATTATATTGGTTAGCAAAAAATTCCACTGGATCCCTGAAGTTCACATATTCTGCTTCACAGATCACATGAACTTCAACAACATCATGACTAGTACCAGCACTTAACTAGAAAGTCACTCTGGGTTCTTAGATCAACTGAATTCATACTGCATGGCTATAGAAGCAACTTCCATCTAAGCATAACTAGATATAGAAATCAATTACAATGCTGTAAATAGTTTTGATAAACGCATAGACCAAAGCTTTCAAGCTACATACTTTATTTACTGATGACTCAAAAGACTAAGTTTCCAGTTTGCCAACAGAGTTTCATTTTAAACATATCACATTACTCCCTACGAAGGATTTCACAAGGTTTACAAAATTATGAAAGTCAAACCCTTCTCTCTGAAAAAAAGTAAGGATTCATAGCAATAGTCCCATAGATGCTGGTCACTTAGGGACTGGGTTAGAAAGCAATAGTGCCTATATCAACTCTGCCACTGACTACTGAGTGACTACAAGCTGGTCATTTCACCTCCTTGTGACCTCATGTCACTTCTCATCCTATGTCACTCATCTTTGCACTAATTTGTTTGGGGTGTGTTTGCAAAATACCCTTAGCACGAGGAGCTTTGATCTCAGGTGGACCTATTAAGTACCTGTACTAAGAGCAAGGTTGTTACAGAATGAAAAGACTTGAATAGAATTTACACTGTATTTAGAGAAGCAGTATTTATTTTTCTAGTTCTCCATGATTTAAGCTGTGATATTGAATTTCCTTTTCCATTGCTTGCCAAAGCGACCAGATGATCAGACCTTGTTTGCACATCTCCAGTGGAGGACAGTCCTGCAAACTGACCCTTTGTCAAAGGGGCAACTATGTGCTCTTTCTTTTAGCTGAAAAGGAAGCACTGGCAATGCTGTTAATTGTAACACCTATCACCTGCAGATCTCCCATTCAAGCTTAAGAGTAATCTATCTTGGCATTACAGAGGACATTATTACAAAACCAAATGGTGTGATTGCACCTTCTGTTTCATAGCTAGCTGCTTTACTGAAAACACTTTCAACTTCTGCTTCACAGGAGACAACTAAGTAGCACTAAAAAAAAAAAAAAAATCAGCATAGATTATGCAGATGTGCACTTGTAAGGAAAAAAACGTGAATTTCTTACATGACAACCAAAGCACAAGTTCCCAAATGAAAATGTTTTGTAGTTTCTTCATCTGAGGATACAAGACTACAGACAAGCATACCTCGCTCCTCTCCTAAACATAAAACAAAAGCATAAAGCACTTCCACATAGCATCTACTTTAGTGCTGGCACACTCACAACTACGTGACTGAAACCGGATGCTTCAGCACAGAGCTGGTAAAAACAAACATTTTGTGATATCCCCTGTAGTACAAATACATTAGGAGTCCAGGCAGAAGGGAGACTAACCAAGATCTTTGACCAGTTTCTCTAGTGAACAGAGAAACATGCATATGATCAAGCCCTGACTGTAAAAAGAAGATAATAAAACATGTGACTGTGGCTCTCCTGGCAATTTTAACTGACATTTATAGTTTAAACCCTCTACTACCACCCAGTAGACCATACTTCATAACACACCACCACTACACCACAGCGTTTAAGAGCTTATCGTTGCTCTTTTGCAATTCAACCCTTGGCTCAAGTGATGACTTCAGAAATCGCTGCTGAAGTACAAAGACAGACAATTTTTCTCCTGTACATGAGCACTCGGTACTGATTATGTTTTCCATCCCCCCCTCATAGATTTCCAAAGGTTGTGCCAGTCCTTTTACAGCCTTGTCACCTATATGTCATGCTGAGTGGAGAGGTGTGTGCATATGGCTACCTTTTTCATCCATCTTCCACAGTTCAGTTCCAGTAAAAACAGCTCCTTTAATATCAACATTTACCAGTTTGTTTATAGAAGGACTGTCAATCCTCCTCTTCCTCACTTTATGGGCTAGTACGTTTATACTGTTTGCATCAACATGTGATTTCAGTGGGATGATTTCACCTTGCTATTTTTAATTAGAAAATGTAAAATAATGCATAAGCGCCAGTGTTAAAAAGTAGCTGCCAAATAGATCACCCCAAATAAGATGCATAACAAATTTTACTAAAGCCTGATCTTATGATGGTAGGTTCATATACCCTACTCTGCATTTTGATGGCTTACTTCAAGTGTTTCAGCATTTTTTACTTCTCTCTTTTTAAAAATGTTCTCTGGAATATCAAACACCATGCCTATAAAACAGTGGCATTAATGCATTCCAGTTTCACAGCCCAGACAGACTAAATTGGACATTCTTCCCCCCCATTACATTAGGTGAAAAACCAAAACAGGATGACTTCCTTTGAAAGCAGACCTGCTTAATTTTACTTTATCTTCAGTCTTGGGACAGATTTACTGTAGCTAAGAAAGCTGCCTTTTAAAGAAAACTAATTCTCAAGCTGACAGCTGGCAACCAGGAGATTAACTACAAGTGATGTTTTTGATATCCCTGGCCTAGTCTGCAGAACACAGGTTCACATAATTTTGGGTTTTGCAATGAAGTTGGTTAGTTACCATAGTTGATCTTATCCATGAACAGTTTATTCAGACACAACTACCGTGTCCCTCCTAATACACACAGTGCACTCCTGAATAGGCCCCAAGAATTTCAGCATCCTCTCTTCAACAGGCAGAAGCAGTATTGACATCACCCAGCATCATAGTATAAAGACCCAAGCTATCCTAATAACACCAAGTAAAACATCTCCAGACATCTGCATAACACTAGCAGCAAATGGACACAATGCAACCACAGAAATTTATCTATTTAAACTATCTATTTAATTTTAATTCTACTATGTTTGTATCAAAAGCTCAAAGGGCAAAAATTTATCCAAGCTGTTTTTTAACTATTTCTAGTTCCATTAGGTAACTGTCTTACATGCAGGCCAGGTCCCCAGCAGGCAAGAAGCAGTCCAGCTACACTGAAGTCAGCAGATTCGTACCCATTTTCTTCAGCCAATTTGCATAAAACAAGCAAAAATGAAACCTGAGCAAACTGCAAAAACATGCCCATCTGTTCTACAGGATATCAATAATTCTTCACTCTCCTCACTGTCAGAGTCCTACACCTGGAATCTTCAACTTCTCTCACACACAGAGAATGGTACAGGTTGGAAGGGACCACTGGAGGTCATCTGGTCCAACCTCAACCAGGGTCCCTTGGAGCACACTACTCAGGGTTGTGTCCAGATGGCTTTTCGATATCTCCAGGGAAGGAGACTCTACAGTGTCTCCAGGCAACTGTTCCAGTGTTCAGTTACCTTCACAGTAAAAATGTTCTTCCTCATGTACAGGTGGAACTTTCTGTGTTCCAGTTTCTGCCCATTGCCTCTTGTCCTATTGCTTGGCACCTCCGAGAAAAACCTGGCTCCATCCTTTGACACCCTCCTTATATATTGTTGAGATCCCTCTCACTCATATCTTCTCCAGGATAAACAGGCCCAGCTCCCTCAGCCTTTCCTCACAAGTGAGATGCTTCAGTCACCTAATCATTTTCACAGCCCTTCTCTGGACTCATTCTAGGAGCTCTACATCTTTCTTAAACTGGGGAGCTCAGAACTGGACACAGCACTCAATATGTGGCCTCAGTAGGGCTGAGTAGAGAGGTAGGATCACCTCCCTTGACCTGCTAGCAGTGCTCTTCCTAATGCATCTCAGGATACCATTGTCCTTCTTGGCCACAAGGGCACACCGCTGGATCATGGACAGCTTGTTGTTTACCAGGACCCTCCAGGTCCTTCTCTGCAGAGCTGCTTTCCAGCAGGTCAGCCCTCAGCCTGTACTGGTGCATGGGATTATTCTTCCCCAGGTGCAGGACTCCACACTTTGTTGAATTTCAAAAGGTTCCATTCTTCCCATCCCTTCAACCTCCAACAAGTCGAGATCGTTCCGAAGAGCTGCACAGCACTCTGAGGCCACTCCTCCCAGCTTTGTGTCATCAGCGAACTTGCTGGAGGCACTCTGCCCCTTCATCCAATTCACTGATGAATAGATTAAACAATACTGAGGCCAGTACTGATCCCTGGGGGACACCACTAGTGACAGGCCTCCAGTGGACTCTGTACCACTGATTATGACCCTCTGGGATCTGTTGTTCAGCCAGTTCTCAAACCATCTCACTGTCCGCACATCCAGTCCACACTTCTTAAGTGTCAAAAGCCTTGCTGAAGTCCAGGCAGATGACATCCACTACTCTTCCCTCATCTATCCAGCCTGTTGTCCAACCACAGAAGGCAACCTGGTTGGTTAACCATGACTTCCTCATCCATGCTGACTACTTCTGATCATCACCTTTTCTACCTTTCATGCTGATGTTCTTTGCTCCTTCTTTGATACCCATATACCATTTCTACTCCAGAGCTCCCTAATTTATTTGGAGCATGCATAAAAACATGCCTAAATTTACCAAGTGATTGCAAGTGACATTTTAGATTTTACTGACTAACTGCTGCCAAAGAGGGACACACTTATTCATAGTCAAGGGAGAATAAAGTAAATTCAAAGACAAAACACATGGATCTAGCAAGCAGACTAAGTGATTTCAAAATGTCATCTCCCATCCAACAGAAATAGTAGGTAGAGGAGAAAGATTATCTTCAAACAACCCATCAGTCAGGAGGAGACATGTCTTTCCAGAACATTAGCCAGAAATTGCATTCATCTCCTGTGTCCCAAGACAAAAGCTGAAGACATGTTAAAATTTCCACCACTAATTTACAGATAGGTTTACTCTATGCAGTGACTTGTGATTTAAGAACAAGCTCTGTACCAGCAGACTTTCCAAATCAACCACTATAAATCTAAAGGGAAGGTTTTAGAACACTCCTACACTGGGGTTTTTTGTAATTAAATAAGTCAAACAAGTTCCTAGAAACCAACCAGTTAACACAGAACTTAAATGTGTTCTAAGTCACAGATATCCAATATACCAATGTAACAGTCACTGCATAAATGAGTCTTGGCCAATTGTCATGCTTAACAAGTATTCATCCTTCATCCTTGCAAAGTTTAGAGGTATAACTCTTAATTGACATCAGATCTTATGATGCCTCCTGACAAAAGATGCAGGTAGGATTGTTTGTCTGTGTATTTTACACACAGCTATGCCATCTGGAATATTCTGTATGGTCTCATCAGTGAGGCTCCATTTGTCATGGATGCCACAGTTTGATCACTTTAAGCTAATCCTAACTTCTAACCCTTTGTGATGTGTGAGTGAGGGTTTGGAAGGAGTTCAGATAATTTAGCACTGAAGGAATTTCACTGAAAAGCAGGTGAGAAACCTAGCAAGGGATGAGGGCTAGATAAGGGTTATAGTTCCCAAAGATCTGGCAAGATTTCATCTTTAAAGGTCCTTAATTTCTTGAGAGAGAGCAGAGCATCAAGTTGAATCAAAAAAGTTCTGTTCTTACTATGGAAACCATTCTATTTTCCTTGACACAAGCACAGTTCAAGTCACCGGTATATGACATTGGAAGCCTGTGGTAATCTGGGGTGCAGAACCATGCCTTTCTGTCTGCAATATACTTTTTCTTTTACTTATTTCAGCTACCTATTGTTTTCCCCCCTTAGAGAGGGAAGCACAAGTTATAAATGCTCATTTCATAAGGATAAGTTCTCGGGTACAGTATCACAACTTCATGTGACTGAGCTCAATGGCTCATGGGATCCCTTACAGTTCTGTGGGAGTTCTCCTGTAGAGCATCTCTGTCATCCAGGAGGAATAAAGGCTGCTCAGGGTAAATGTGGTGCCCTACTATAGTAGAAGGTGCTTGAACCCTGTTAGTGATACCTTCCTTTAGCATGGACATACCACATTTCAGATCTCATGTTTCAAGCAACTGAACAGTGCCAGTTCATATACCAATATCAGTCATAGAGTTGCTTATCTAAGCCACTCTGTTCAAGGGATGAAAGCAAAAACAGGACTCCTACTGAACAGCTTCTTACTGTGATACTCAAAAAGGCATCGCTTGCAAGAACAGTCCAACTGCTTCTTGTGCACTGGGAAGAAAGCTTCTGAGTTTCCAGTACTCAGAAAGCAGCCTAATTCAAAGGCCTTTATCTATGCTATGTGAGAAGTTGCCATAAACCAACCCAGCAGCTGTGACCAGGAAAAAAAAAAAAAAATCATACAACTAAGCTTTTTTCCAATGCGAAACTGTTTATAAGAGTATTTGACATCATGCTCATAATTCACCTGAAGTCTGTCAATATACTGAAAAGGAATTTGTATTTTAGATCAAGGAATTTCAAAGATACATTTTTACAACAGTAAAAAATAAACAAAAGCCAGGCTTAAATGCATGCCTTTTTATTCTTTCACATGGATTTTAATTAATTTCTTCTGTCACTTTAATCAAGTGCTAAAAACATCTGTGCCATCTGCCCTGTGAGTCAATTGTGCTCTCAGATGGACTCTACTTGATATTTCACTTCACTGCAGAAGCAAACCATTTGTGTGATGAGACACCAATAAAAGTTTTAACTTCATCTTTAGATTATGCTGAAGAGCTGAACTGAGGGACAGTATTCACACTTTTAAGTAGATGTACAACAGCCAACAGGCAAAACAAAGCCTTGTAAAGCCTTGCATGCACTGTCTTAATTAGCTCAGCACAGAAAGGCTGTGTATGTCCGAAAAGGGATTAAACATTTAATGTGCATCACACATTCTTCCCCACTCCATATTCCTATCAGTCAAAGGTATCCTGGTTCCTCACCAGCATAGGTAGCAAGGAAGAAGTCTGCTTTCAGGATTTGATTTTGCACTTCCATTCATCTGGTTGCTTCTGTCTGCAGATAGATATTTCAGCCCTTTTTCAGTGATGTCCATGTCTCCTTTGCCTTCTGCCATTGATAATTCAGCCAGCTCTTACTCTGCTGCCTAAATTCAGACTCAGATACCCATCCTCACATGAAAGCACAGTTTCAAATCAGATTACTCACAGAGCATAGTACTAAACTCAAGGGTCTAAGAATTCAGTTTCTTACAAGATAGGTTTCCCAGTCCTCCTCTCAGAGCCATTTGAAATCCACCTACCTTTGCAGCGGCCACGATGTGTCACGCTCAGACTTGACTCACGGCATTTGGCTCTCTGGTAGTCGCACATGGACTCGTATGTTCTGCCGTCAGAGGCACACAGGGGTTTGGACTGGGACCTGGAGCAATGCAGGTTACACTGAGGGTCTCTGTCACGGTCGCTTATTAAAAACTGAAGGAAGTGAAAAAAGGAGGGAGAAAAAAAATAGTTGTTTTGTTTGGTTTCCCAGAACAGAGCATGGTCTATTTTTTTTGATGACAATAACAATATGGTCTATAATGCATTTTAAGCTGCCTACCAAAGCTGACTTTGCCTGAAGGGAACTTTAAATGAAACACGTACATCTTTTAAAAAAATTAAGGGTCTTTGCCATTCCATTTTCTTTAATAAAACTAAAACATTACTCACTCTGCCTCACCTCTAAAAACATAAGATGTGCAAAGCCAAACACAACCCACACGGGAAAGGCAATACTGAGTCATAACAGCCCAACTTGCCCAGTGCCCTGCCACAAACAGTATCTGGTATTAGATAATTTTAGTCTGAGACACAAGAAACTTATCATCAAGGACAGAGGAACCCAAATAACCTATCAAGATTGGCCTTAGTAGTTGAGCCACACATATGGCCAGCTTTATATCACTAGATATTTGGTTTTTAAAGCATTGCTTATATCATCTGTGGATATCACATACAAGGGCATACCTGCACATTCCCAAAGTCGCCTTTTGTTCCTTCCTGATGACATCCAGCACAGCTGACAACTGCATTCCATGTATCCCACAATTTAATTACACACTACATGAAAACCTATGTCCTTTCAGAAATTTAAATTTGTTATCTTTTTGAATACTACTTCTTCCTGAAAATCCTATTAGGATGCATCCCATTTTGTATAAACGTGGCACTCCTTGTCAGTCTCCTAATTTGAACAATCCCAACCTCCCAATTTCTCACCCAGATCATTTCCTCCATATCACAATCACTATTGTCTTAATTCTCTGAAGACAGCTTGGTTTCTGCCTCATTTTTGGAAATAGGGAAACCCACAATGCACATGAATGGGTCCCCCTCTTCTGTCTGCTTGTTTCCTGCAAATCCCAACATCTCATCTGCTGTACCCTCAGCTCTACTCTGAGCTGCCTATAGGGACACCCCAGCCTCTTTCCCAAGTGTTTACTGTCTTCCTGAGGATCCCAACTGACAGCCTTCTTTCCATAAACACCAGCACAAAGTTTTGGCAAGACATGATAGTAGCAGCCTGTCCTGCCTCCTTACACAAAAATTTTGGTATCCATCTTTCCTTTTCTTTTTTTCTCCAAATATGCCTTTTTGGCTTTTTGGTGTTTTGCCATCTTCAAAGAGACTGAACTGCTGTGATTAATGACTCAAACATTCAACCACCTGCAGTGGCCGCCCAGGTGCTGTCAGAGACTGGACTATTGGTGCTCGTGGCTCAATCAGCAGCAACTTCCACTCTGACAATCACCACTTCGACTGACAAACATCGAAATTGCAACAACCAAGTCTAATTGCTGGATGCAATTAGTGTCTTTCAGGTCCTTCCAGTTGCCTGAGGGGTCCGCAGCCCTTCTCTGACTGCCTGTACCAGCATCGCAGCCTCGCTCCAGCTCCACACAAGCATCTGCAGGTACCAACTCCTAGCTATCTGCAATTTCCTGCTAGCACTGACTCTCTGACTGTTCCTGCCAGGTTTTCCAGGCTTGAGATAAGTGAACCACATGGAAGGACAGCCATCCTGTCTCTGTCCTGTGGTCAGAAGTGTTTTTTCCAGGTGGGGGAAGCCGGCCACCATCTCAGTTTGGTCCGGTGGGCAGGGCTTGGGAAGTTTCTCCTCATCAGTTGGTTTAACCCAGTTTTAACAGTATTGTTATTAGCATTCTTCTTCATAAAGAGTTATTTGCTCTCTTTTTCTCTGTCTCTCTGTTGGAGAAACCAGGGGTATTGAATCCGAGGAAGGAGACTTCTGTCCGAGGTCTCCATCCCTCCAAATTGTCTCAAACTGGGACAGCCCTTTTCACTTCCCATGTTACTTCTCTAAGTGGTTTAACTATTAGCCCAACCCAAACACCTGCTCAGGGGATTTCAGGGGACTCTTCAAAGAAGTTACACGAGGATTAAGCAAAGAAAAGGGAAATTAAACCTGCCTTGCATTTCCTTTTCTCTAGCTTCCATTTCTAAAACCTCTCACAAGCCTGGGGGCACCAAAACTGCTCTCTAACACACTGATATCCCAGTTTGCTGTCAAAGCAGTTATGAGCTCAGCAGCTCAGAGCTGGCTGGCAAGTGGGCATTGACTGACACCCTGCATGCATGCACAAAGCCACAGCTCCCCAAGTGTGTTGATAGCTGGATGCCTTACAGGGAAGTGTGAGTCATTGCCATAATCACCTTGGTGTTACAGTTTCCTACAAAGCTGTATACTCAATGCTTGGAGGTTAAAGCTGTTGAAAAAACACTGCCTGAAGTCTAGTTTGGGTTGGTTTTTAACCACTCTGAGAACATGCATCTCTGAAATTTGGTTGTTGGTTTGGTTTTTTTTATATTAAAAAAAAAAAAATTCTTCACCCCTTTCTCCCCCCCAGTTAAATGAAAAGCAATTGAGAAGTTTCATACTGCTCGATCTTTTGAAGACTGATGCATTATTAAAAACACGACACCTGGGAAAAGTAAACAAGGTTTGCCTTTTTTTTTCTTTTTTTTTTTTCTTTTTTTTTTTTTTTTTTTTTTTTTTTTTTTTTTTTTTTACTTTCGGTGGGGTAAACTTTTTTTCAAAATCTCATCTGTCAGAGACTCAGCAAAATTTGTAGCAGCATAGTGTTTTTAAAATGTTTTTGTTCCTTTTCTGCAACACTTTCTATAACCTGGCAACACCTGTTCCAAATGGGAAATTGGAAAATTTAACCCTTTAAAAAGGCAATTTTATATGGTTTATAGAGACCGGACTAGACTATAAAAAACACTGTAAAGCTGGACCAGATTTTTTTCTTTTTAAGGGCTGGATTATCACAAGTTAGCTTGAAATTGCTCTGGCTACAGTAATGTCTTTCTGTAGCCCCCAAAATGCAATGATAACCTGTGACTGTAAACATACAGCAAAGAGCAGCAGATTGAAGATGCTGAAGCTTTTTCCCAGCATGTGATGCCAGGGATCCTGAAAGACTCAAGGCTTTTCAGCTGTCTGTATGAATAAACAGACTTAAGAGCAGAACTGCCTGGTAGGATAGGATGGTGCACATGCAACAATTAAATATTCAATTTAACACAGAAGCCATTCTGGTTTAGAAGGAACACACATATCTTCCAAGCTGAGGGCTTGAGCTACTGGCATAAAACTTTTCACAAATTCCTTGTGTCAGAAGCTGAGTTCCACAGATCTGAGTTATCCAGAGGTGCAATGAAAAAGCTAGAACACTGGTTCTCAGCATTAAACCATATTATCAACTTATTGAAAGTCATCTTGTATCAAAAAAACTCACTTAAGCCTTCCACAGCCTGTACAAAAGCACTTAGTATAGAGGGACCTTGGGCACCAGGAACACCCCTTCTTCCAGAAAGGGCATCTCTGAAGAACAGAGGGTTATTCTAGGGGCTGACAAACAAGTTAAACCTAAGGCTGTGGAAAAGCTTTCCTCCGGTGCCTCCCTGCAGATAGAGAAACAGCTCGACATTGATTAATTATGAGGGCCTGAGGAAACATGTAGAGCACCCCAGTGCAGGCCATGAAGTTCTTGCCTGCCCAAATTCAGCCAAGAATCATGTTATTACAAAAAAAAAAAAAAAAAAAAATCAAAGCCTTTTTAGCATTTGTAATTTGGATTACAGTAGGGAGCCCACACAGCATGTTAGGTGCTTTCCAGACACTGAAGATGCCACACCTGCCTTGCCAAAAAGTTTATGGTTTACGTAGTTGCACAAGATGGTGCTTGTTTTGTTCAGGGAAATTGTAACTGTATAAGTCTGCATTAATTTCAAGACCAATCCAGGATCATGCCTGTCTGATTGGGGTTCTTCTCATGCAAGCAAACAGCCCTGCCAGAAAGGCCAGCAATACCTCCAGGAGATCCGGAAGGCTTCAAAAACTCACCCTTACAGTAGGACACCTGCTTCACTGTAGCTCACAGCCCATGTCTTTGCTCAGCAGCCCTGCCACCTTTCAGATAGTAAAATGGTGTTTCTTTGTCCCATTTCTAGCTGGTAAGAGTTGATGCTACAGAAGTGATGATCAATACAGACTATCCAGAGACATTTAATATACTAGCTATTTTGAGTGTACATCCCCTCCCGCCCAGCACAGAAAGTCTTCCTTCTAGCATTTTGCCTGTTTGAGAGCATGACATCTGCCCTCCCTCATAGGCAACCTCAGTTACGTGAAGAAAAACCTAGGATGAATGTCAAAATGTATCTGCCATGGGGAGACTACTTGGATCTATAATTTCAACAGCTAGGACTACAATCTTTACGTTACTTCTCCCCAGTTCTTTATTCCTACTTCAAGCAAGCAGTCATTGCTTTTCAAAGAACACAGCCCTGCTCCAGAAAAGCACCTTGGTCACTGCAGGAGGTACTGCTGAGCCAGGCTGAGGGCTGTGAGCAATTGTGCACAAGTTACCCTAATGCCTGGCTACCCACCCTCCCCAGATAAAGCTGGAGCAGTAACATGAGTCTCTGGTCCCTTCAGGGGAAGACTGGCAAGGTACATATTCTGCCTTTAACACCAGATGTCCTATGGTGACCCTTGAAGCTCAAATCAGAGCTTGATGTCCTAACAGCTTCAGGACACACACACACACAGGCTTTGCAAATAACCGAATCACCACTCACAGAGCAATGCTTGGTGCTCTACACAACAGACACACAACACGAGCAGACACAGGACTCAGGGGAAAAAGTAATTCTGCAAATATGTGCAGCACCAGTAGGTTTCCAAGCTTCATCTAGAAAGAAGAACCAAACAAACAAGCCACCACCACAAAAAAAACAACCCACAAACACAAACCCCCACAAAACCTAGAAGGACTGATCTATTTTAAAAACAGGAAAAAGTTAAAATTGACCAGATTGCAAATGGGGTCCCCCGAATGTAGACTCAATACTAAAATAAAGCGTAAGTAACACTAGTATTAAGCAACACTATTTGTATTCTTGTAGCATTTGTTTACACTAAGGGAATCTGCACAGCTCCTATACCAGTCAGTTTGAGTCCCTGCCCTAAAAAGCTTCCAGTTCAATGCAGCTCTCAGAGCATCATTTTAATGTCAAGTGTTCTATCTGTATAAGGACACAAACCTCCTCCTTTAGCAAGTACATTTACACAGGTGCTTGCAGTAACCACTTTCTAAACTACTTTCTGCTTCTTCAGACTTGAAAAGAAAACGGAAAGATAAGAGGTCAGAATGAAGTTAACTTTGCCAACAAAGCATATCTGTTCTTTTTCTCCACACCTCAACACCACTGCTGACAAACAACAAACACTGATTAAAGGGTTTTTAATGCCTGTGAAGGAAAGCAGACTCCCTGCAGCTGCACAGCAGCTGGGAACACTTGGGTTATTTAGCAGAGAAAGGTCTGACCCCACAAGTGAAAATGAGCTTGGTGGTCACTCATTCTGTTCACCATCTGGGTACATTATAAGAACAAACAGAACAGCACAGCCCTTTGTGACAGAGGGAAGGAGAAAGGGCCAAGGCATTGTAGTACCACGGTAACATGCTTTAGCATGGCTTCAGGGAAAAGAGGGAGGAAGGGACACAAATGACATGAACGTGAGAAAGTGGAAGTCTATTGAGAAACAAATCTAGAAGAAAAGAGTTCACTACAGATCAAAACAGAGGTGCCTCTGCTATTTAGCAGCTTTGCTTCCAATTAGCACTGAAGAGTGCTGCTGCCTAACAAAACTGAAATGGAGAAAACAGCACATGTTTTACTCCTGTTTTGGCAGACTTCAAGTTTGCAGACCCTTAGAATACATTTTGGGAAAGAGTGATTGACCTAGGTATAATCAGATCACCCACTCTGACTCTAAGCCCTCAGACTGGCCCGAC
Organism: Lepidothrix coronata; assembly: GCF_001604755.1. Lineage (NCBI taxonomy): Eukaryota > Metazoa > Chordata > Aves > Passeriformes > Pipridae > Lepidothrix > Lepidothrix coronata. The sequence goes on from NW_016690362.1 coordinate 1,126,255, forward strand.
TTAAGTACAAATGAGCAGGTCCTTCCCAGGGAGAAATTCCCAGGAATACCATACCACTTTATACATTAATGGAAAGTATAAACTTCTGGGCATTCTTTTGCTGTTGGAAAGAAGCATTTCACATTTTTATGCCTTAGTTTCAGGCTCCAAACTGGTGCAACCAGCCATTCTGGAGGCAGAGCTGGAAACAAGTCCCAGTTTTAATCATGGCTAGATTCTCAGCCCCACGGCGGGTTGCCCACAGGGCACAAGGACTTCAACTTTGACCACTGGTTTTGGACTTCAGCCAAGTTTCCTGCCACAGAACCATAAGTCTAGCATGCCTCACAGGGTCAAAGATCCTGTTCTGAGCTAGAGACCCAAAACACCTGGCCTCTAGGAACACAAAGAAGAGACTTTGAAATCCTTAAAAACTCTGTCAGAGAAAGGACTGTCAGGGCTTGCAATCTCACATGTGCAGAAAGATATCAACCAGCCAGTCACCACAACTTGAACATCTGACCAGGCTGTCCAGCCTCTATCCTGGAAGTGCCCACACAGCCTCAGAACCTATCAAGTGAAAAAAGGCTTTTGAAGTGAGCTTCCTGGGAAGTCTGTCATGTGTTTTGGGGAAGGGGGAAGAAGAGATCAATCTATTTAATATACTCTTTTTTGGAAATGCTCACAAGTTTGTACTTCACTGGCATCTGGATTACTTTGTCTTAAAATCACATTCTTAAACCAAAGTTTCTCAAAGTCCTGCATCTTAACAAGTTCCAGTCCTTGTGTGGGTTTTTCTAGTATCCTACAGTTTTATACTAAGACTTAAGGTATTCCCAACAGATTTTAGACGGGCACAGCACTTTCCTCAGGTAGAAGGTACTTACAAGACTGGTATTATAATACTTTTATTCCTCCATTCATCCCTCCTGCAAAGTGAGGAGTCTAGCCTAAGTTAAAGCACCACTTATGTTTCAACCCCAGGCTCACAGCTGTGCAAGTAAGAACGGGTTTGAAGTACACAGCCTGTGCTTGAGGATGGTAAAGGCTGGGCAAACATATGGGATCACACTGCAGAGCCAGCAAACTCTAGATTCATTTGCATTAGTTGAATTCAAGACAGTTTTTGATCTTATAGGCTAAAAATCTCTTTTTTCTACCATGATTCTCCCTTTCCCCACACTATCCTCCCTTGATCTTTGTTTTGTGCAAGCCACTTGTACTGGGTCTGGCTGAGCTGGAGTTCATTTCCCCATATAGCCCTCACAGTGCTGTGCTTTGCATTGGTAGCTAGAAGGGTGTTGATAACACACTGGTGTTTTGGCTCCTGCTGGGCACAGCATCAGCACTGTAACATTCCTTCCTCAGTTGAGGGCAAGATCCTGGGAGGGGACACAGGTAAGCCAGCTGACCCAAACTGACCAAAGGGATATTCCATATCATATGATGTCAGCTTGGATATAAAAGCTAAGGCAAGGAGCAGGAAGGCAGGCATTCCTTGTCTCCAATGGCTGCCTGCTAAGGAACCAATATGTGTGCTGAAGCCCTGCTTCTCGGGAGTGGCTGACCGTCACTGCTGATGGGAAGCAGAGAATAAACCTTGTTATATTCCGCTTCGCTTTTGTGCACACAAGCTTCCACTTTGCTTTTGCTTTAAATAAACTGCCTTATCCCAACCCACAAGTTGTTTACTCTCTCCCTTGTCCAGCTAGGAGGTGGAGTGATAGAGCAGCTGGGTGGGCACCTGGTGTCCACCACATCACTACAATGAAGGACAGCACTTAATTATTGTACTTCATCTGTTAGATGACTTCTAGCTAAGAACTAATGCTTTAGTTTTCTTCACAAACTGACCACCAAACATGATGCAGCAGCTGTGCTCTGCTTTTAGAAGATGAGGTACTTGATCTAGAAAAGCTGCCTAACGGAGTATTTGAAGTGCCCGCCAAGGGTTCAGGAGAAACCCTTAGATTTGGGCCTCATCCCAGAGCAGTTGTCTGGGCTTTTTGTTGCTATGATTTTGTTTTTCATAGAAAAAAAAAAAAAAGGCATTGCAGTCAGGGAGTGAACTTTTAAAATTTTATCTTTTTGCTTTAGAGGTGCAAGTTTATGCAAGCGATTAAGTACAGCTGGCTTGTGGAAAAGAAAATGCCAGAGACATCAAGGAAAAGAAGTTAATTTCAGATTTTAAAATAATCCCTTTTCCACACAATTTTTATCCACATGCCTGTATCACCTTTATAAAAATGTAACTTCAATTTTGTAAATCTCAAGTTTAAGTATTTCATAAGTTGTACCACAGATCAGTATACCAATCATCTGAACAGAGGAGGAAACCAAAACTCAAATACAAAACGGAATTTTCATCTTAAGTCTCACATTTCTAACACACAACTTCTAAACCTTTCTAGTAATTTTGGTGGTATTAATGTAAATACTGATTTAATTCCTTTGAAATAATTCAGCTTCTGTCAAAGCTCACTCTCCTACTCAGATTGTTCATGCAGCAAAGGTGACATGTAAGCCTAGAACAAACTTGAGATTAAATTTAATTTGTCAAACACATTGACAAGACAAAGCATGGTTAACTTGGACTATTTCTTCTCTTTACCTTTGCTACTATACATGTTGAACCAGATAGAAAGTCCAAATGTTAGAGCAGAGAGGCAATGAACTTCTCCCCAAGAAAAATTCCATTGATATATGTAGTAGGTTGAACTTGGCTGGACACGAAGTGCCCACCCAGCCTCTCTATCACTCCCCTTTCCCATCAGAAAAGAGGAGAAAGAATAAGATGGAAAACTACTTGTGGGTTGGGATAAGGCAGTTTACTAAAGCAAAAGCAAAAGCTTGCACATGCAGAAGCGAAGCAGAAAATAACAAGGTTTATTCTCTGCTTCCCATCAGCAGTGACGGTCAGCCACTCCCGAGAAGCAGGGCTTCAGCACACATATTGGTTCCTTAGCAGGCAGCCATTGGAGACAAGGAATGCCTGCCTTCCTGCTCCTTGCCTTAGCTTTTATATCCAAGCTGACATCATATGATATGGAATATCCCTTTGGTCAGTTTGGGTCAGCTGGCTTACCTGTGTCCCCTCCCAGGATCTTGCCCTCAACTGAGGAAGGAATGTTACAGTGCTGATGCTGTGCCCAGCAGGAGCCAAAACACCAGTGTGTTATCAACACCCTTCTAGCTACCAAGCACAGCACTGTGAGGGCTATATGGGGAAATGAACTCCAGCTCAGCCAGACCCAGTGCAATATAAAATGTGGAATCTTGGCTTCAGTCAATTGTATTGTTTAATAACATGATCTGGTTTAAGGAGTCCTGTGCTTATTCAGCATAACTCAAAAAGCCAAACTAAAAACATCCTTCTGTGTAATTTGTGCCAAGGTAATCTCTGAGTAACCATAACCCCCACTTCAGTATATGGAGGTTATGGTTACTCAGTGGAGGCTGTGGATCTCCCCTGGCAAATGCAGCAGGATTACAACTTTGTGCTGTCATTAGGTGAGAAGTCAGCTATTCCATTGTAATGGGATATGTTTTTCTCAAATGAAGCTCTCAGAAAAGCAGAAGGGTAGAAGTAATACCAGGTGTATACTTCAACAAAGGACAGTATCTCAAGCAGGATTTCCAGAAATAGCCATCCCTGTGTTTACACAAGTGTTAGCACACTAAATGCTTTAAACCATTGCATTTTAACCCATTGCACACTATTGGCCCCAATTCTCTTGAATCATGGAGGAGGTTGAAATACATACTTTCTTACCCTCCAATGTATAAACCACAGAAAGTCAGTTCCAGGGCTCATACAGTTCTGTGCACTGATATGGGAAGTCTAGTCACTTACAGAAAGTGGCTAAGAAATAACACTTTCTTGACCCTATTGCCCCCCTTGTACTACTTTTAGTAGGACTGGCTACGCAGTCAGCCTAGGAAACCTTCTTCCCCATTTACAAGAGCTCGGAGTACTGTAGACACAATGTGCAAGTTGTGGGGCCATCACTTCTGAGCTTTTGAAGTGTTAGAAGATGGAAGTTTACCTAATTAGATCTGGCTGCATAATTCACAGTAATCATAGAATGGCTTGAGTTGAAAGGGACCTTAAATAACCTCTAGTTCCCACGCCCCTGCCACGGGCAGGGACACCTCACACTAAACCAAGTTGCTCCAAGCCCCACCCAACCTGGTCTTAAACACTTCCAGAATGGGGCATCCACAACTTCTCTGGGCAACCTGTTTCAGTGCTTCACCACCCTCACAGTAAAGAAATTCTTCCTAATATCTAATCTAAACCTGTTCTCACTTTGGATGCATTCCCCCTTGTCCTGTCAGGCTCTTCTACATGCTCTTCTAAATAGTCTCTCTCCCACTTTCTTGTAGGCTCCCTTCCACCTATATTTAGTTTCCTCTCTGCCTATATTTAGTTTCTTCCTAATAATTCCACTAGAACCTTTCTGCAGCCTGTCTTGAATTTGTCTTAAAATTTCTACTAGTGCAAGTTTGCCAGCATTACAGTAATACTGTTCACTATGCTGTAACGAACAGCATAACGCTTCCTTGTTCCAAAAGGCAGAAGAGTCTTGTTATAAGCCTTCACAAGAGTCTTCGCTATGTGCTGTGGGGATACACGTAAACTGCAAGCATGTGTGATGACAACTGAGTTTTGCTGGAGCATTCTTAAATGAATAATCTGTTTGATGAAGTACAAATTCTGTTGATTTTCCATCAGTAGCCTGATAGGTATAAAGGGCTTCCTATTAAATCCAACCCCCCTAAAATTTGTCATCATCACCTGACATCAATTCATTCAGACCTCCTTTTCTTAAGCACCTTCTCATTCTGTCTTTCAAGAACTCAAAGAACTTTGCCCTTTACTTCCACAGCATTATGCTGAAGAGCTGGGCACCTACCTTAAATGGAGTCTCCGAGTCAGTTGATAAGCTTTCCAAACACCCCAAACTGACAAGATAAAACCCACATCTTCTCCCCTCATCACCCATTCTTCACAATAAGACAAAACTTCCTATACATGCCAGAGACTGCCCACTGCAACAAGTGGGTATCAAGTCTTACCAAAGACAACTTTGTAAGCCGAACACTGTCTCCTAGGTAAGTACCATTCCCTTTAGCATGCACACAAAGCATGTTATGTAAGCACACACAGCACAACAGTTACAGCTGAGCTCAAGCCAGATACCATTTCCCCACTTTGTAGTCTACATCACCACCAATGTCTCCCTTTGGTCACAGCTACATTTATTAGACATTATTACTGTAAGCAAAGCAGGTGCATGAAGAAGACTACCATCTCTGGAACTGCTCTATTCTGCTAGGAGAGAGTCTCATAAAGAGACATGATGACTGAACATAGTTTACAAACACAGTTTGGCCACCACATCTTTAGCTCAAACGGAAATAAAACTGTACAAAGGCACTTCTTACATCACAAATGTTTTTTCCTTGTAGATCTTCCAGTATGGAGAATACAGCACATTATAACTCCATAGCTCTGCAAGTTTCAGTCCTCAAATCAGTTCCTCTAAAATGCTGACAGAGGCATTGAAACTGAAGCTGGCATCCAGCCTTCATTATGGTTGGTGTTTCTGCGGCCAACAGCAGAACCAAGAAGTAGATATTAGAAGCAGCTGAACTCATTAGCTCAAAACCCAGCAAGGGCTGGCTGCCTATCAGTAGATGCATACTATATGAATGCAAAGTCAAATTCCATTGTGCAGAAGGGATATTAAAAAGGAGGTACTGAGAATACTCAGTCTTCTTTCCTTAACTATATTTTTACCCCTACATGCTCCAAAGATAATGATTAACCAAAGGTAACTCTCGGGAAGATGGCTGCATCAGGAGCTTCTCCCCATTTAATTTGACTTTACATGTTCTATCATCAGCACTTCAGTGTCAAAGTTTCTGAAGCACTATTATTACTTCTGCCTGGGGACACAACTTTCTTGGCAAGGTAGGCCTATAGAAGGAGACAAGTCATCTCCAGAGAGATGTTCAGAGTTGGGTTCTGGCCCCAGCAGCTATAAGGAAGGTTGCTGCTATTACTGTTACTCCTCTGAAGCGTCAGAGACAGTGAAACTGAAAAAAAGACTGGAATTTCACCTTGTTTAAACATATCATGTACTCTCATTAAATACAGAGTAGATCCTGTTTCAAATATCATGAAAGTAGCAGCTGTCTTACATTTATTAGTAACATTATTCTAGTGCTGTTAAAAAGAAAGGCTTTTTTCTAATACCATAGAGGTTGTGTTATCCCTGAACTTCCAGTCTATAGATTAAGAGGCAACAATAAAGACACTTTCTCATTAGCAGAAGAATATTAACTTTTCGGTTAATAGCTATGAGGTACCATTTGCTTCCCCCACAAATTACTTCAGTAGTGATGTCTGCCTACCAATACATGCAGTTATTTGATATGAACATCACATGCATCTGATCTGCAGACAGGTAGTTTCAGAGACTCAACTTTATACAAGTTAGATGATAACATACATAAACACCATTTAGAAATCTTAACACTTGCTTTAGCAGACCAGCAGCGACTCTTCTGAATAGCCCTCCATTAGGATGCCGTTGTCATCATAAGGATCCTAGGTTTGGCTTCATAAGACTCACCGCTTCAAGTACCAAATCCACCTTGGTGGATTGCACAGTGACCCAAACAGACACATTAAATACAAGGCAAAGTTTAAATCCAGAAGCAAATAACCCAGTCCTTCTAACCAAGAAAAATGTGCCAGTCGGGAATTTAGACCAAGAAGGAAAGAATCGGGAAAGAATGTACAAAATAGAAGTGCAACTCTCAAAAGCTGAAAAAAAATAAACTTTTTATATCAACTCCCTCATTCTACTTACATTTAAAACAAATGCTTCCCTCCATTTTGTAGGGGTAACCCTCCAGAGTTTAGTCCTCTGTCCAAATTAAGTGCTGGACAATGCTTTCTTAGACTGTCAGGCAATTATAGCCTTCAGGGACAGCACAGGCAGTAGCAGAGAAGCTTTCCCCATCACCAAAGTCTTTCTGGATCACAAATTAAGGAAGCTGCTGCAAACAGAAGGCTCAGGAAAGAAACTTCAGTTCTGCTGGCATGAAACTAACTCTTTCTTTCCTGCTGCCACCTCATAAAAAGTCACTTAATATGACTATCTAAATATATGAAAAAAATCTTTCCATTACAGACAAGACACACGCATTGGTTGCTTCATGAGTTGGAATAGCTACAGAGACAGTTCTAAGATAAGCTGTTCGTGTGAGCCAAGAATGAAGGATCCTTGTTAGCGGCACCATGGTTAGCTCTAATGCCATCATCTGCTGTCAGACAACATTCAGAAGAGTAAATATACTTTCCATTTCTGCAGACAGGATTTGTTTACAGTAGTTACTTGTCTTTCTTCAAAACCGTAGCAGTAACCTAGTTGCTGATTGCTGAACTTGGAGGAAAAAAAACCAGGTCAAGCATCTCTACTGCACTAAAGAGTCAAACTAGGCAACACCACTTCAAACCAGCAAGTTGATAGCAAGTTGTTAGCGTGCAAGGTTTTCTAGCCTATCCAAGTACAGTCCACGTGCCTCCCAATATCTTGGGGGTGAGACGTTGCATTTTATCACTGTTGCTGAATTATCCAGCAATATTACCATACGCTACCATGAAAACCTGTTTTAGCATGAAAATCTGTTCACACAGGTAAGACGTATTGAAGCGACAGATGTGGTTTGTATGACATTCCCAGCAGAATTCCTCCTGCTGAGATCTACAAGGAAACATAGAACAGAATAATTTAGTTTGGAAAAGACCTCTAAGATCAAGTCCAACCATTAACCCAGCACTGCCAAGTCCACCACTAAACCGTGTCCCTAAGTGCCACATTGACGCACCTTTTAAATGCCTCCGGGGATGGCGACTCAACCACTTTCTTGGGTAGCCTGTTCCAATGCTTGACAACCCTTTCAGTGAATAAATTTTTCCCAATATCCAATCTAAAACTTCCCCTGGTGCAACTTTAGGTCATTTCCTTTTGTCCTGTCTCTTGCTATGTGGGAGAAGAGGTTGACCCCCACCTCAATAAAACCTCCTTTCAAGTAGTTGTAGAGAGCAATAAGGTCTCATCTGAGCCTCCTTTTCTCCAGGCTAAACAAACCCAGCTCCCTCAGCTGCTCCTCATAAGACTTGCGCTCTAGATCCTTCCCCAGCTTCATTGCCCTTCTCTGGACACAATTCTTCAAAGTCTTTCTTGTAACAAGGGGGAACATCTCTAAGCTGTCAATTTGCTGCTATGAGATCTGCAACTTTTAATATGTAGAATGGGAAGCAAGGACAGAGATGTCTTCAAAAAGAAGAAACGTTTACAGGTATACCTTGATGCTGCCCCAGATTACTGGTATGAGCTTCCCCAGCAAGATTAAAAAAAATCCCTTTCCCATCAAAGCTCTTCCCTTCCTCCCCACTATGTTATACATACATTTAACCCCCACATCCAAGCAGAAAGGTGTTAGTGACTCATCTTCATATAGGCTGTTCACTCTCTCAGGCTGACAGCTTTTTCACAACATTTTGTACTATAGAACTGTTTATTTTAGTGTGTTTATTTTCAACTTGCAGAAAGGACAATTCCAGCTACACTGAACTATTTTTCACACTTTCGGTGAGGAGCTGCAGAATACTCATGCTGCTTTCTTGTTGCTAGAAGCAGGCATGCTTTCCTTATTTTCCATGGAAATAAGCTTTAGAGCATTCCCAGTTCTATGGTATTTCACCTTAAACACAAGTGAAGTTAACTTTCATTGTCACCAAGACCCTTGTAGCTAAAAGCTATGATATCTTTGGTTATCTTGGATATCTTTTTTTGGTATCTTCATACACAAACTGTTCTGTCTAGGACTGACAGCTTTCCATACAAGTAGCCATCTCTAGTCCAAATTCACACAGTACTTTCCAGGTTAGCTTTCCTCCAATTGCACTCACTGGGGTTCTAGAAGTGCTCAGCCAATTTTATGCTGCCATTTCTATGTGTCTCTCTAGTAGAACTTCAAAACTTTCTAATATACATATCAGTCTATTTTTGCTGTCTGCCTCCCTGAAGGGAGCAGGGTATGTCTTAATGTAAGCAAATACAAGACCTTTGCACAATAAATGTTTGACACGGACAATTGGCAAGACTACTGCAGTCTCTCATCTTCCTTTTCAGGGCATGTTATTGAGAAAGCTATGGCAAAACATCTGTGGCTTTATCTGGATTCCTCAGATTTTCTGGATCTTTTTCCATTTGGTCTAAGACCTGGCCTCAGTACAAACATACTCATGCTCACTGGTCAGACTTCTCACAGTGGACAAAGACTAAACTAACATTTTTAGATGACAGAAAGCACCTTCCACATAGAGCTTTGTGACTGATTCAGGCTATGAAGAGTAAGTAGTACTTATATCACCACCATATCTAGAAGAGCGAGCAGAGTGAGCTTCTGCACAGGGTTAAGCAGTTTTCTTTCTTCATGCCTTCTATAGCTTAAGAGACTACTGGGGCAGATTTCATCTGAAGGAATTTTCTGACCCAAGTAATCGAGGTTCCTCTTCTCACTGGAGGATACTGCCCACCTTAAAGCAGCCTGGACTATGGCCAATAAGAAAATGATCCCAGATAGAAGTGACACCACTAGAAAGAATCAGAGGAAGCAGGACTTCCTTTATCACTGAATAGCATAACTCAAAAGTAGGCTGCTTATTGCTCATGTGATACTATACTGCTTGAGGCAACAGCAGGCAAGCTAATGCATTGGTAGGGAATGAGGCAGATGAAGCATCAGCAATCACTTCTCCCCATCCACCTGGAGCCACCTATGCAAGAATTACAGCATGCATTTTTCCTCATCCAAACAAGACAATAACAGTAAATTAAACCCTCTCATCCTGCTCAAATGCAAACCTCAGGGGAGCTCTAGTTACTATAAAGTGCTGCAGACCCCAGTTGAGGATTGTTTAAAAACAGGTAGATAGATAGCAATAATGAAGGCCTCGACTATGGTGGTTGGCATGCACACCCAAAAATGCACTATATAACATTATATAATATTAGCTCTATATAAATATTAGCAAGACTAGTGACAGCAGCATCCAAGGCAATCAGTTCTCAGTGGGATTCTGGCTGAGGAGAAGCCTGTTCTGGTTCAAAAGGTCCTTCCTCCTCTTCCCTTCCCTGAGTTCAGCAACCTTTTCTAGGCTGAAGAGTTATCCCAGGCACTAGCTGTCTTAGCAGACATTGCTAAATCCTACTTTCACCTGAAAAAAATCTTGACATGCTAAATCACATATCATCCCGCTTCTTACAAGCTTTTTGGTCTATATCAGGAGGCAAGAGATAATCGGAAGGGTAATCTATTTTAAGACATCTAAGGAAACTCAGTCTTACAAATAGGGAGGGAACAGTTAGGAAACAATTATTTTACGTTGTCTCATAGGACTCCAGGCAGATAGTAAGTCAGTCTAGGTCAACTGTGACCCAAGAGAAAATATCTGTTTTTAAGAAACTGGTGTGATAGTTTAACTAAAACTGGTTTAGTAGGTGCACGATAAATGGCTGCATGCCTGGCCTAGCTATAAGGTTTCATGGACCTGTAGCCACCAGTGTCCACCAGTAAAGATTCCAACCTAATTCTATCTGAATCAGGTTGCTTATCCTTGTCAATCCTGATTTTGGAATGACTGTTTGCCCCACACATTTCTCCAGTAAAGTCTCCTTGTAACCAGACACTGCCAGTTTTTTCATTCTGACCTGCTCACTCTTTGTCTTTACTCCTTTTTAATTCCAGTCCTTTTAAGACTCAGACAGGTCCCACACATTTAATCTGTTCTCTTTCAGTGCCTAATTGGAAAACTCTAAAACCTCTGAGAAAAGTATTAAAGTCAGGAAGAGCCATCTTTGTTCCTCCCAGCTGAAGTTTGCCAGCTCTTTCACAAAGAAAGACGACTCCGTAACTGACTCTGACATTTTTCCCCTAGCAATTACATTAACATCTTACATATATAAATATTGTTACCCCCTCCTGTACCAGGCATCTTCTCACATGCCAGGCTGCTGGTTCATTTCCATCCTTCATCACTGTTCCAGCTCCTCCCCATCCATTCTGAACTTGTCCATCTTCCTAGGCCTTTTCCCTCTTCCCAGTTAGTTACAAACCTGAACAATTTCACTAGCCATCTTCTCATTTAGAATTCAAGTAGAAGGAGGACGTTATTAACCAGACTCTCAAACTCCCTAATTATACTCAGTAATTCAGCTATATCAGCAGATACTATTTCAATTCCCAATCCTCTGTTACTGGTTACAGCTCAACTACCAGCATATTCCTTTGCCGTCACAGGACTTCTGACTCCAGGCTACAGAGAAATAAGTCAGTTTAGTGCTGCCCTGTTTTTGCTCAATCAAGCCAGATGACAAATTTTGTATCTTGAAATTTGATGTTTTATTCCTATCAGTTTTCAGTGACAGAGCAAGATAAGTGTATCCTAGTTTCCTATTACTAACAAGCCCCTGGATAACAGTTGTTGGCCACAGGATAGCAAGTCAGTAGCTTAGTTTCTTGCAAATACTTTTTCTAAAAAGCACCACACTACAGTTACACCTGGATATCAAGACAGCACCAAAAAAGCATTAGCCATTAACATTACCTAAAATAAAAGCAGAACAGAGAAGAGCATGACAAAATGCAAACTCAAATTATCCCTAAGAAAATACAAACCATTTGAAAACAATATTAAGTTATCCTGTAGAGACTGCACTCTCTGCATTCAGCTACCTTCACAGTGGGTCATCAGAGCCTGCTAAAAGCATAAGTATGTTAAGGCTCACACAGGACTAGGACTCACTGCAATTCTGAAGTCTGGCTGTGAAGTCTCTGCCAAGGAGCTTCCTTCTTCCCTCTCTCTCCCCTCAGTGGAATTTCCTCATTAGTAAGCAGAGCCCAACACAAACTTCTTAGAAAAAAGTTTGCAAGGAAATTTAGTCATCGTTAACCCCTAGGTAAAAGGGAGGGAACACTTCAGTAGGTAAAACCAGAGCCAGACTCTGAACACCTGTGAGTAAGGTTTAAGGGAGGAAAGTCTGAAGTTTGCACGCAAAGAGGCTGACAGCAGCATTTGCCTCCAGTTGATTTATATCCCTTGTTCATTTCACCATTCTCCACGCTCATACCCAGAAGTAGATTCTATTACAGACTGTGAGGACTGCTACAGCAAAGATCTTCATTCATCTCAGCACTGTTCTTAAAAACAGAATCACTGAAAGCCCTTTAAATTAGATGAACCCTGGGTTTGCAATCAACAAATGGACTACTTCTATGTGGTAACTTTCATGAAAAAGCCTTGAAGCAGGACCTGCATATATTCCTGAGCGTGGAAAGAAGTTTCTTCAGAAGTGCCAGAATATAAGTATGGATCCTTAAAAACCTGTTACTGAATGAATTGCTAAAGAGCAGAAAACAAAGCTGGAGTGCCTGGTCTCCCCAAATCACGTCACCCTAATAACACCCCAAACATTTTTCTTGAAGACAGTTCCCTGAACTAGCATACTCTAAAGGATGTGTAATACTTTCGGTGATTAAGTATTCATAAAAAGAGGCTTGGCTTGAACCAGAAAGAGGTTGAACCAAAGAATGAAAACAGCATCCTCACAGAAACTCAGTATAATGTGAATTTAGAGACAGGATTTTTGTTAGAAGATTATCACTGTTGCTTTCCCAGGAAAGTTCAAGTCCACTGATCTCTTCAGCTTACTAAGATTAAGCTCTCCGTAAGAACTCAAGGTGAATGGAGAAATGTTGCCTGAGAAAGACAAGTTCTTTAGTCTTAATGAAATTACTTTTAAAAAAATCAGAAACACCTGAGAAATCCTGTCACTTTTTACTGTCCTGAGAATTGTTTTACATGGTGATAATACAAGGCATCAGCTTGGTATCCTACCCTACGTCAGGAAGGAGCTATAACTCTGCATTTAAGGAGAAAGTATGATATCTGCAAAAATTTTCAATAAATAAATAATACTCAAACATCAGAAATACAGGTTTCAACAGGAAACTTTCCATTTACTTCAGTATAAATAGATTATGATGTGTTTAAGAATTATCTGAAATGGTTTGCTGCAATATTAAAAACCAAACAGCAAAGCCACATAGCACACCAGGACCATCTGCAAAGAAAACCTGCAGCAAAACCAAACTGAACATCAGGAAAGATACTGACAGAACTTTAAAGGACAGCAGGCAGAATAGTAAAGGAAAGGACCAAATGGAAGGCCAGTACAAAAGTCACAGAATTCAACTGTGAAGATCTTTCCAAAGATTATATGAGGTTCTTCCAAACAATGTCTGCCACAAAGGTTGTTTTAACAACTCATCTCTAGCCAGCCCAAATATGGTTTATCAAGAATGATCTCTATCTGCTTGAGTCTTTCAGTCCAAGGCCCTTCTCCATAGTCTTTAAACGTTTAGCTCCTTACATTTTACAATAAAGAGGAAACAATGCCAAAAATAAGCCTTTTTTCTTCTGAGATGTTTTAGAAGCAGTGAAGACAGCACATCTAGTGCCAAGGCAGTTCACAGATAGTATCGCTCTTCTAGCTCTTACCTTCTTCCCTTCCCTAAGAATTCTAACATAGCAAGAATGTCCTTCTGCAGCAAATCAGTACAGCAATTAGCATGAATTCCATTTCTGGCACTTAATGTCTATAAATATGTAGCTCAAAATAACTGAGTACTACAGAAAACAGTGAGAGACTACTGCCATCTCAGCCATTCTTAGTCAACTTAGATAACTTCAGCTGGCAGCCTACAGCTGCATCCAATCCCCAGGACAGCCAAGTAATCTCTTGCTACCCAGCAAACCTACTCCTTGCACCGGTGCTCTGGGATGCAGAAGCAGTGTTGAGAGGAAGGGCAAGTTCTACAATATTAGCCTGTCCCTCGAGTTATCAGCACCTCTGAGTGAACGAGCATTGCTGTATACTGATGCAATGGAAATACTGTTCCCAGTAACACACTGTAGAAGAAAAGGGGAGAGACATCTACGCTTCCATCCCAAGGCATTGCTATTTCAGAGGCTGCAAAGCAGCCTCAAGGCACCAAGATGGGACTACCTGAAGGCAATCAAAACCTTATGGACCAGATATGCTCCCCTCCTCATTCTTCTCACCCTCAAGCCTGTCTTGATTGAGGACATGCACACTGTTTCCTAATGGCCAGTGGCTTCATTAGATACTAATCCCCCCCCTCACAGACACTGGCCTTCACCCTCCCCACCACGTGTTTCCAGCCTGTCCAGGCCAAAATCTTTATTTTTTCTCTCTGAATTACAAAGGATCATGCTTACATCAGCATCTTTATCAAGTTCGGATGTATTAGAAAGCATGAGATGCTTCTGTGATTCTGTGGAGGAGCAGTTTTTCCTATTGATGACATTCTTGCTCTTAAATTTGAAGTGAGGACAAACAAATCTAGTGTATCCAATTCCAAGTTTTACCAGACTGCAGGAATGAGATTGGAAGAGTTTCTTCTCTGCAGTTCCCAAGCCAGACACAAAAACATCCCAGACATTCCTTGCTCTTGTTTGAGATTTCATGCAGGAATTCTCTTGGGTGCTGTGCAACACATGAACAAGAATAATTTGCAGTCTTTAAGAACAGAAATTATCAGGATCCCATCAAATGCAACAGGATACACACTTGGCTGCTTCGTATGAAATAAAGAAGACTCGTTAAAAAAAATCAGTTTAAAACATCCCTCATTAACTGGAAATTGCATTAGACATTGCCAAACAGCTGTTTAATGGGGATATATTTATTATAAGCATGCTGGGCAGCTTCAGAGGTTTTGCACTTCTAAGACTTCTTTTATCTATGGACTACAGCATATTTACTAGGAAAAAGGCTCTGACACATACCTGCAAGGCAGGCATTATCCCACTCTAGGTGAAAAGTTTTAAAGACAGTAACTCACTCAAATTCACAAAACAGTAGAGAAGATAAAAAAGAGCACAAGCTACCACCATTCTTCAGGCATTTAATGCCTGGAAAACTATTGTCCCCCAGCCTCTGGTCATGTTCATAGATACTCACTAAAAACATATCCCAGAAAAAGAGTACAATAATGCATCACTGTGGTCAGATGTAGTTTGTAGTTAACTCCTTATATGTCAGAGCTCTTTCCTCTTACCTCTGAACAATTACAGCTGTGGCTTCACTTACATGCAGTGCTTGAACCTATAGGGAGGCACTTGCTGATGTAGCCTGAGTATTTAGCATAGGAAATGGATGAATAATGTTGGACAGCAGTGAATGAAGCAGTGCTACTGCTTTAACCTAAACAGTACAGTGAACACCCGTCAAAAGAAAAGAGTTAAGCTATCACTGTTCTCTTATACCACTGCATGACTATTGCACCAAAGAACAAGATAGATTACCACTATGTACTGTCCTAGATTTTTTATGTGTCAAGGAAAGGTTAGATAGAAATATGCAAAAGGTGGTACCAAAGCTAGAGTCAGTCCAGTTGAATGAACACGATGCAGGCTTATTGTGGAGTTACTTGACCTGTTGAGCTTTTAAAGAGTTTACATATATAATAATCTAAGCCCAAGATTTAAGTGGAATTTGAGACTTGGATCCATGCAGTTTAAGAATAATATGCCAAATTTTCTTATAAAACTAAGTTGTGAGTTAATTAGTAGCTTACCCAAAACCATAAGATACTAATCCTCAGTAGCAAAGGGGCAAGTTATTCCTTTATTGGGCTGCAACAGCCTGCTTCCCCCTCCAACACCACCTGGTACCTTTCCCATCAAAGGAGACTGGTCAAAATAGTAGAAATTCAACACCATCCTGATGCTCCAAGTTTGACAAAGACTTGGAGCATCTGTGTAAGACTCTGGAACTTTCCATCATATTTGACATGTTTACTCATTGTTTGAAAGAGTTGAAAATCCTCTTAAGTTACCTAATCATATCCTGTAGCAAGCTGAAGATACTTGACATTCCTCCCTTCTCTTTTCCCACCTTTGGTGCAAACGAAGTGTAAACATGGCACCAACCCAACTACAGCAGAGCCAAGTACCATTTAGGATCTCAGAGGAGTACCCTTTAAGGTTAGCACAACACAGAAGGTCCAGGCACTGTCCCTTCTCATCACCTAACTAGCCTGTGGGATAAAAAGCACTGGGAGAGGCAGTGAAGGATGAGTTTTTCTGTTGCAGTATTGGCACTTCCTCTCAGCTCTAAGTATAGAAACACATGACAGTTCCTCTGTAAAAGAAAAAATAAACACTCATCCACCTAACTAGGAAAACACCTAACTCCAAAACAAGCAATGGGGAATCACATGCAAAAAGGCAGATACCTCTTTCAAATTCTCAATTTAGAAGGGGCAGATGAGACAGAAGAAGTACCCAGTTTGATGCAGCCTTTAATTCTCAAGATGGCTCACAGCTTGCATAGATTCTTTCTGAAAATTTTCTGAACAATTCCTTTGGATTGTTCCCACTCTGCAAATTTGTGGCAGAATATACATGCTGCTGACAATCCAGTTTAGTAGACTTATGATAGGAGAAGATCGAGTAGGACTGTTAACATCATTCCCTTTCGCAGAGAAACCCACTCAGATGCTGACAAGTTCAGAGTTAAAAATATCAAATCTCAGGCATGTACCTTTGTAGGAGACCAACAGCTTTGGAAGATGCACCCAACCCAACTGCTCAAAGAGCTACAGGAGTTGCATGCCTGTTTTAGGAACTGTTTTGCCATCTCAATATTGCTCCTCCCAGCCCAGCACAGGAACGTCCACCAAGTTCAGTATCAAACAGGATTGAATGGATAAATGCAGCAACACAACTGTAATCAAGTGTAATATCCATGACAAAAATCAGAAACTGAAGAGTCCAATTCAACACTTAATTATTAGAGCAAAGATCTGCTGAAAGAGTGGTTTAGAGCCTTAAAGGGTCTTCTTACCTCCTAAATAATGATTCCGTTTCTCAACTTCAGCGGAAGCCTGACTAGTTTCTATCTTCATCTATTTCTTATTTGGACGAGCCCATATTGTACAAACTGAAGCAGTAACCATCTGCTTAACTCTGTCTGTGCAGAAGTACTACATGGCAAGGTAAGTTTAGATACTTTGCAACTAGGAAATACAAAGCTGCAGCAGGCTTGATAGGAAAAAGAGACACCACACTGAGTTTGTCCAGCAGCTTTATTGTTTCACTACTGAAGCAAACAAACCACTGAACTGAAAAAACAGCCATCAGGCAAGTATTTTGACAAATATACATCCACTGCACTAGTATAGGACAAGGTATCCTTAAAACAAAGTTCTTACCAAGCCTGTGACTTACTTCATTGAGTAGTAAAGATCTTAAACCTAGTGCATTTAAATCTTTCAATTCTTGGTACAAAGCCCTAGCAAAATGGGGGAGCACCACTTCAAAGAACACAATCTAAAGAGAAAATACAAGTTTTACTCCATTTTAGGCTAATTTTTTTACTGTGTTGAAGCTATTTAGGAGTTGTCCAATTTAAAACAACCTGAACAAATTACCAGAACACAGATTCTCCAATCCACAAGCACACTCAGATGAGACTCTCTTCAAAAACCAGATGCATAACCTAATCTTTGTTCATTCACTACTATAGTCTAACTACAGCTTCCACTGCTCTTTTTAGTTGCTTCCAGAGGTAATTACTCAATTTCCAGTTCAAACCACTTCATAACTAAGCATGCAAGAAAGCCATCTCTGAGACACCTTATCAGTAGGCTGCACACCAATGCATACACCTCTAAATGACACAAATGGTCAATTAATTATATTGCTGGTCAGGCAGACTATTCAAGTGGAATTAAAGCATCTAATTAACTTTCACCAACAACATACTAAATGAACGTCATTAGAAGCCACAGTAAATGTAAAGATTAGATTTAAAGGCAGAGTCTTGCAAGCAGTTTTGATCTTGGAAACTCAAGGCATATGTCAGTTTTCCTTCTTGGTAGTAAGCAATTATAGACATCTAATTATGCAACCAAACACCTTTCAACCTTCTATAGCCACACAAACACGGAGCATCCTAGGTTTTGACTCCTCAAGAGAAGGAGAAACAGTGTTAGAGAGCACACAGGCAGAAGCATTCAAAGCTAAGCAATTCCTTTAGTAGATTAACTTAGCTGTTAGGAGGTGCACCTGTAGCTAAATCGCATATACAGATCTCCAGCTGCTCCAAGTTCCCAAGCATGTACAGTCTTCCGTGGCTCTTGCACAGTAAATAAAGTGGTGTGTATTTTATCTACATGGTTTGAAGTAAAATAGGTTTTACCACAGTGCTGATGCAGTTCTGCACTGTGCAATTCTGAAAGTCTGTCTTGGTTAGCTTTCCATTTTATCATCCAAGTATCTGACTCTTTGCTCAAAAACCCAGGCTTTTACAGAAGGGAATGCTGCAACTCTTCCACAGCTGGGTCCTCTCACAAAGGTTTATTCTCAGCCTAAAAAAGTGTAAGTACCAGATGCCACTTCTGGAATGCTTGGCATTCCATAATATTTAAATAATTCCAGTTAGGAAGTATTTCCTGGATGTTTTCCACTGTTCCTCCTCACAGCGTTAGAGCATAGCTGCGTGCCCAGCACACACACTTCCCGTGGAGCAGCACACCCGAGGCAGGTGCCCCAGGTAACAAGGCAGCCATTCCTGTGCAGCCAGAGCCACAAGAGAGCAGGATTCCACACAAGGGGCAGGCCTTGCCCTCCATTTTACAGGGAACCCAGATTTCGGTACAAGCTTGCTCTATTCAAAGTCTTCTCTCCACAGGGATCACATCACCACTTGGATGCTCATGCCTAGAGCCACATGAAAAGTATCCCATGCTTATCATAACTGCCTCGATGCAAGATTTTAGCCTTTAGCTTACATCAGCCAATTCACCAAATCAAGCTACAAATCACATCAACTCATATTTCCACCCTTGCACACCACTTCTTATATTATTCAACTTTTGCCATCTAATTTCAATTTTTTTTGGTAATTTAGACAGCTGAAAGGATTTCTGAGCATTCTCTGTCCCATCTGCAGACAGCAGTACTCTCTTCTTCCCTTCTAGGCTAAGTTCAACATTGCTACAAATTAATTCCAGGCCTACTTCCCTCATTCCCATCAAGTACCTTGTTCACACTTGCAGACAATGTTTTAACATACTGTGCTTACAGACACTCATGACAGATTTCCATTTTCATATGCTGCAAACCTAAACAAGAACTAAAGGCAACTGACAATCCTGCATTCAGATTTAACAAGCAACAGATGAATAGAGAAGCCCTGCACTCACCTGAATCATCTCACTGTTCTATTTCAAGCAAGTACTTAAATATTTGATAATGGAGAATAAAAAGTAGCTGTCAAGCACTTTGTACAGTTTGGCCATAGGACTTAATAGCAGAGAGAATTAGATTTTAAAAGCCTAAATTAATAGCATGCCCTAGCTAGGCTAAATCTAGTTCATCACACTCACACTTGAGGGCACAGAGTTTCCTTGCCCTATTTGGACAAAGACCTTTCAGGGTATACATAGGGTCAAAACCATCCACCAAAACTTCTTGAAAATTCAGTTTCTAGTGAAGTGCAGATAACTGTTCTGTGTTCTGAGGAGCCACATCATCCCCTTAAGTGCTGCTCCCCTTGAAACCAGCTTTGAAAGCAGCTTGCCCAGGGCATTACACAGAAATGTCATAACCAGTGTGATACAATCATTTTATTCCGGAGGTTGCATCTTGTAATTGGGCAGTTCAGTAAGTGGAAGTACAACACAACCAGGTATGCCAGTTTAGAGCATCAACCTCACTCCATGAAATCCAGGCAATACTCTCATCAGATCACAGGTGTGTCTTCTACAGTTGTCAGCAAAGGTAGGCATCCTTGCAGAATTCAAAAGTACATGCAAACAATTTAGATCTACCCATCAACCACTATACTAGGTGTGCAGGGAATACTTCCAAACAAGCAGCCAGAGAACACTAATTATAATGCCAAGACTGGGACATACAAGTCATCCCAGACCTCTTCTGGAGAGATGTATAGTTTTCTTTTAGCAGATGAACTCTTGCAGATAGCGCAGACAAATCCAGTATTCAATTATACCTAAACTAGGTGTCGAGTAGATAGACAGCTCTGCCAGCACAGGACACCTGCAAAGTGTGCATGTGGTAACAGTAGAGAGATTTGCTTTCAACTAAAGTTAGCCCAGACACCCTTAATTAGTCTGACATTGAACTGATCTTCCTCATTTCACATTAGCAAAGAAATAATCTACTATTGATTTGAGATATAGACCCTATTCAAGGTGGGGGGGGGAATAAAACCAAGTTCTATGCAAAACCTTAGCCTACTCTAAAAGGCTGAAGAAATAGTTTGTCTTACACTCCCTTGGAAGTAAAGTTATTTCTCATGCATGTAACACTTGGCTGGAACATCATATCAGAAGACTGCAACTCTCAAATCTGGGACTAGGAGTCTCCTGTGATTTTAGTAGACATTAAGATTTGTTCCTGTTCTCAGCCATCAATGTACAGTGAGTACACAAGCTCTGCTTTTGCTAAGGAGACAGCATGAAGAACTTTGCATTACGAACAGTACAAAAAAAATAAAGGAGGGACTCCTGATATTCTGAACAGGGAGTAGGAAGCATAACTAAGTTAGTATAGCTCCCGAGTATAGAGGAAAGCAGTGTTTTATCTTTAATTTGCAGCAGAGCCTCAGAGCTGTAATTCCTTTTTTCACAGGGGTTATAAAACGGGACAGTATTAAAGTTCATAAGTAGCACTTCCAGACCTTGTCTGGCACTCTTAAGTACAGCTCTAGGATTTACAGCACATTGTGTGCCTACACAATGTTCATAAGTCATGCCATTGCCTCTTGCTCAGAGCTAAATAACAGATACTATCACTGAACCAACATCTCTGATCCAGTGATATGTAAGCATATGGATAGTAGGATGAGTTAATAAACCAGTCTTTGAGAATAGGGCTTCTGAAATAGAAGAAATGCACCTACTGTCACTAAGCTGAGTGTCCAGTCTCCAAAAGATGACAGTTGCAAGCAGCCATGGATTTTTTAACTACTGTGCTTTTAGAAGCTAATTCAAAATTTAACTTCACTTAATTCACTGGTATGTGGCAGAAGAGAAAGGGCTGAAGCACTTCCAAGTGTGTTAAGTTGCCTGATAACTAGAAGTGTTAAGTTAGCAGAAACAGAGCCCATTTTCATCATGATCCATCCCTACAGACAGGGCAAGCTGGCTATCAGGAACTGCAGTATCAAAATAAGAGCTCCTGTAGACTAAGAGCTGTTCAACTTCCACAATATGTCAGCACTTCAACCAGGAGGCTAGAGCTGTCTAGACTGCCTTCAGTAGCTGTCCTTCATCCAGACTTGACCACCAACACAAGTGACTAAGTCCAGCTCCAGCCATACAACTGGCAGACAAAATTTGTCAGTCCAGCCACCGGAGCTGTCTGGCTGTGGCTCACAGTAGGCCAAACCAACACATCAACACATAGCCAGGGATCAGAAAACACGCTCAGACATGAGCCTGGAAACACAGACCACAGAATGGACGCAGCATAAATGATTGTTTGTGGGCAGAAAAACTGACTGGAAACAGGAGGCTGTTATAGCTCACAAGGACCCAACTAAGCTCGTCTGTTGCCCTTAACTGCCAACAATCTTAAGCAGTGATTCTTCTACAGCTAGGATAGACTTTTTTTTAATAAGATTACTATGTTCTACTTAAAGCTTGTACTTTCCACAAAATCCTGCCAAAAGGAAGCAAGCAATGCAAGGAAAGTAATACAGTTTTATTACTGCTTTCAAGTGTAAGGTCAATAAGTGCTTGTGAATTGCTACAGAGGCATAGTCTTCATGAGGCTTTGAGAAGCAATTTAGTAAAGGCCTAAACCCTCAGATTAAAATGCTAGAGAAGTTGTCAGATTCTGGAAACTTAAAAAAGATATATTTCTATCCTGTTTGGGGACAGTTTGTGACTGAAATTGCTAGCCGCTTGCTGTCTAGCTAAAGACAGAATTTAAAAGACATCAGAGAAAATTTTAGCCTCAAGCAACAGTAAAAAAACCTTTAAGACCTAAGAGAAGCCAAGTTTTGATCTTTGACATACAGCCCATTTCCACCATGGTCCATCCCTACAATCAGCACAGGCTGGCTATCAGGAACTGCAGTATCATTATGAGAGCTCAAATACTGTAAAAATTGCTCAACTTCCACAATATGTCAGCATATAGAATACTTAAGTAGACAAATTTGTTATTTCAGCAGTAGCTTTTCTCTGAAGCCAAACTTATTTTCATCAGGGTATGAAAGCCTGGGACCTTGTCCACACACAAGGATGCAGACCATCAGATCTGGATGTTATATAGGCGCTCCTATAAGTTTCCCAAGTCAAAGCTTGCCAGGAGATACAATAACTGACAGTCCTTTTTCAGAATTATTCAGTACCAAGACCAGTAAGGGCTTATCATTAACTGTGTGCTCTCTTCCCCTTCCAAAGGGGGAAGAGGAAAGGCAGTCCCTAGGTTTGGGTGTGACAGCCCTGCAGTGTCATGTCAAAAATTTTAGAGGCTCCTCATGGAGCCAGAACCTACAGAAATTAATAGCCTCTAGATGCTTGAATGCATGTGGGATTTAGCACTCAACTCATTGCCAGAGAACCTGCATCAATATGCCATGATCTAAAGCACCAGAAGCGTGTAGAAGCTAGAATCGCCAAAGAACTTTCTCCTTCCTGACTATGGAAGTCGCTTACTCCCTGTAAATCACACACATGCCTGCAAAGCAGCTGTTTACAAACTGTACAGAACTGCAGTACTCCAAAAGTAAGGGTACTCATATGGAAAAAACAGAGTAGCACAATCAATACTGAAATCTGCATTCACATGGGAACAGAACTGGAAAGTACTCAGTCGATTTGAGGCTACATCATAAAAAAATTAAATGCACAGAGCAGGATATATATTGCACTACATCTTCTCTGATATTGCTGAGGTGCACTGGCACCTTTCTCAGCAAAGCCATATACAACCTCTGTAAGACATCCACACTGTCTTGAAAAGTATTGAAACGACTTCAAGGTACAATCAGTTTGACTGACGTGAACTTCTGCTGGTACTTCCACAGAAGCATAGCAAAACCATTGTTGACTCTGCTGGGAGATTTACAACTCAAGGCATCATTGCAGAAGAAGCAATACTGACTAACAGTATAGAACCCAGTCTGACCACCTGTATTGTGTTTACATAGTAAGGAAACACGGTAGCAGCATGGTGCAAAGGCGGTCTCTGTGAGAAGTTAGGGGCTGCCCTGTGCTGGACACATGGTTCCACAGCACACCCACTGCAGAGCAAAAACATGCCAAAATATACTTAGAAGTCAAAATGTCACATGGTGTGGGTAGCAGGGCAGGACGTGAGAAGCCACAGTATGATCAAGATGAGTGAAAGAGGTGCTCCAGATACCAAAGTAGATATTCC
Organism: Lepidothrix coronata; assembly: GCF_001604755.1. Taxonomy (NCBI): domain Eukaryota; kingdom Metazoa; phylum Chordata; class Aves; order Passeriformes; family Pipridae; genus Lepidothrix; species Lepidothrix coronata. The sequence goes on from NW_016690362.1 coordinate 1,149,821, forward strand.
TCTGCAGCTCACAAAAGAGACCGTGGAGGAGCAGGTATTGCCCTGCAGCCCATGGAGGGGATGCCACAGCAGAGCTGTTGGACATTTCCTGATGGAAGCTGCAGCCCACGGAGAATCCATGATGGAACAGATATTTTCTGGAAGATTGCAGTCCATAAGAAAAACCCATGCTGGAGCAGGGGAAAAAGTGAGGAGGGGTCTGGCAGCTGGGCAAGGTCAACCAACCATACAAGCAAGGACAAAAGCAGTTTGCAAATTCTAGGCAGAAACCTCACACTCCAGTCAAGAACTGCCCTTGCTGCTTGGTCCTGTGGATAACTTAGTGCTAGTTTGCTTGTCCTAAGTAAGACTTAAGAAATAGAGGGATGGCCTGAAATCTAGAAAGGAAGCTTTCCCTGGCATAAGGGAATAAACCAGCAAATAAATCAACCAAGGGAAGGAATAGGGAATTAAGTGAATGCAAGTGATAAATTACAGTTCTGTTTAATTTTGTCATATTGTCTGACACCAAATCAGTTTCTGAGCTCTCCTGTCTTTCCAGAACTGTTGGCCTTCCGGACTGATAAAGAAACATCTGCTTTTTTTAATTCCCTTTTCTAGCCTAAGAGCTTATATTGCAATTACCAAAGTGGAATACAAGCTTCAACTGAGACAGACACTTCCCCAATATTCATTCAGCCCTCCACAACTGCCTCTTTAATAGCTTGTAGTGTCTGTTGAATCACCACCATTTGAGCTTTAAAGTGGAATGGCTTTATAATCTTACTCTATTTCCAAAAAAACTTTCCCCAAAGGGGAATCACACTTAATGGGAAGCTTCCTACAAAGTCAAGCTCACTGTCTGAAAGCAGTAGGACCAACTAAAACTGTTCAAGCTGAGCAGCCTGCATACAGCACTAGATATAACATAGATGTTGCCCTATAATATATCTAGAGAGATTCCCAAGAGCCAGCTGTACATTCTAATAACCACCAACTGAGAACAAGATGACACTGGGTACCACCAGCTTCCTCCCCAAAAATACCTAAGATAGAGGCATGTCTCTCCCTAAAGTAAGGGGAAACTTTTGGTGCTTTCCCTTCACTTCAGGGATCTGAAGCTCTTAGCCAAGTGCTCAAGATCAATAAGAAACCAGGACAGCAGCTTGACAGGAGTTTCAGTTCAAAAGATATTGCAGCAGCTGCTTTATCAGGAAAAAAAAAAAAAGGGCAGAGCTGGGGAAAGTAGAAGAAAGTACTCCCTGCTCTCTGGGTAAGAAATGCTTCCTCAAACTCTGTCCCTTGCCGACTTTAAGAGGTTTCCTCTACTCAAAGCCATCAAATCCTGATTTCAATTTAGTATAGGGCATTAACTAAAATAGCTTTATCAGTGTCAGCATTTATAAATGCTGTCTTCAGTTAGTATCTTGTTGAATCCAGTAGTGACTTCATTAAGATGCTTTGTGTAAACAAAAGGTGTCAATCACCCACAACAAAACAGATGCCAAGAGAATCTTGTATTTTTACATCAGCATCTGTTAGTGAAACAAAAGCCACTAGCAAGTCCCAGTAAAGCAATTTTAGGTAAGTATTGTTCTACCCATCTGAACACTGGCATGAGATTTAACAAGATTATGTCTTCTCATTTGATCCTAATTGGTTGCCTTAGGAAATGCATGGATATGCATGAACAGTCTACCATACACTGAAGAATTGACAACCTTGGCTTAGGTTGTTTGTGGTAATCCCTAGGTTTGCTTTCTAATAAATACTAACCAGAGACAAGCCAAAGATAACACCCTGTTTTGTCCTCTTAATCAGAGGTGACCTCATCATGTCTATCATCAGCCTTCTGGCACTTCCTGAATACAAGTGCCTGTATTCTCCACAGTTTCATGCAAGGTGAAGACAAGGAAAGAGAAGTGAAAGTAATCTTTAGCTTTTGCTCTGACATGCTGCACTTAATCATCTCCCTGAAAGGCTGGTTATATTTCCACACGTGTTTACCAATGCTGAACAAACTGAAGCAAAATATGTCAGGCGGAATATATATGTGCAGTTTTACTTTATTTACTTGCCCTGATGATTTCCAAAGAAAAGCATGAGTTACTGAAACTGGACACACCTTTACCAGGAGGAAGGCTTCATGCAGGGTTCAGCAAAAACTACCAAGTTCAGAACTGTTCTCCCACTCCCGTTGTCCTGTCTGAACAAAGGCACACCCAGAGAGTATATATCTTGGAGGGAATGAAGCAGATTTTGACAGGAGTCTGGAGATAAAGAAAAAGCTAGTCAGAAGCTTTTAATTTATAGCTATTCTGAAGGTGGCACTATTAGTGGGCAGGTTAACTTGGAAGTAGTTACAGTAGAGGCTTCCCACTTAAGGTCAGATGTGGAAATTTTCTTAAGAAAAGCATTAACGAGCTAAAACACAGCATGGGTTTACCCAAGAAAGTGTCAAGTTTAACAGGAAGAACAGTTACTGTGATGAGATACCTACCTTTTTTAAACATGGGGTGGGGGGGAAGATGCATTTGTAACTCAATATTCTTTGCTATAGAGAAAAACTTCCTGAAAACTGAAGTTAGACTTTCTATTTGGGACTGTCATTCACTCAGCAGCATAGTGTTCCATGGAGTGTTTTTTTAAGTTTCAAGTAAAATCAAATCCTTCTCTTTTCAAATTGCCTGGGATTTTACTACTGAACTCTTCCAGTCTGTTCTGGGTCTTCAACAGGGGAGAAGTCCCTGGATTACATGAAGCAATTGTGGAAGCATTTTTGGTTTTGTTTACCAGCAGAACTCAAAGTAAAACTTGAAGATTTTTAGGTAAATTCTTAGAGTTCCAACAGGAAATTTAAAAGTTAGTTTACTTCTGACACCAGCTATTCAAGCTAGATCAGAGTCTCAAATCTTTGGGCTCAATGTGTACTTGTCATACAGCAGGGCCAGATCCAGAAATGTTGAAGGACAGGTTTTAAGAATGCTCAAATTTACTTAGTGTGGTAGACTTTTTTTTCCTCCAACTCAGTTCCAGTTTCAGCATCAAAAAATTCTAGTGTTCTAGAAGACATACTGCATTTTTCTGAAGTTCACTCTACAGGCAAAACTCCATTTGGAAGTTGGGACTGATTTTTTTTTAAATTACTTTCATGCAAGAACCACACATACGAACCAGGGTAGCTTCATCCTCCTAGGATAAAAGCTAACAGCTACACATTATACCTGTTTACACACCAACAGATTTTACAAAACAGTGCAGATGAGTTAAGGTGCTTTGTCCTATGGGTGCTTTTATATCCAGATTAAAAATCTGCAAAACATACACTGCAGTATGTTGATGAGCAACAGCTAATTTCAGCTCCGATACTGCTGCCAAAGTGCTTCAGGTGAAGAAGCACTTTTGTGGTAAAGCAAAGCTCAACTTCTGTTCCCAATCCAGCTAGTTAGGAACTCCTTTAGGTACTTACTGTTCACAACAAAAATCCTGAAATTTAGATAGCCTCACTGACAACTGAGGTTGAAGACAAGAAAAGCATTAGCAGCCACACTATCACGCTGATTGCTTTTCACTCTACATCCTATTTGCCCTCAAGAGACACATATTCCAGTGACAACATGGCAGAAGTTTAACTTTCCTAGTTATTTAAAGATCCATTAGCCACATTAAATGTAATCCTGTTTTTTTCAGAATGTACATAACAGATAGGTGAGCTGTGAAGTTCAAGGGGAGTTCCTACAGTCAGATTTTAACAACTCTGCAAGTTTTAAGAAGGGTAGTAGTTTAGGTCCTTAATTTAGAAAAAGAAAACCACCACCAAGTTGGAGCATAAAATACTTTTGGAGCTTGCTCTGAAGAGAACACTCAGCTCCCTGGAAGTTTCTGAAGCACCCAAAACAAAAAATCTGGGCTGACATACTTCCCCATACTTCCAGACAACAGGTTTAACAATCATTAATATATTAACACAGCAAAATATGTTTATGTCCATTTTGTAATCTGTAGAAATTGCAGCTACAATCCTAAACATCCACTGGTCAGATTATGTGACCAATACATCTGTTCTAGAACAAGCAGCAGTCACAAGTATTGAGGCCATGTTGCTGAGAACACAGCTGTGCTGGGCAGGGCACGTCTCAAGGATGAAGGACCACCGCCTCCCCAAGATCTTGCTTTATGGTGAACTTGCCACCGGCTGCTGCATGAGAGCAGCCCCAAAGAGAAGATAAAAGGACTCCCTGAAACAAAATCTCAGCCTTGGCCATATTGATCATCATAACTGGTCTACTCTGGCCTCCAATCGGGAGGTCTGGAGACACACCATCTATAACGCTGCTGCTTCCTTTGAGAAAGCACACAGGACCACTCTTGAGGAGAAAAGACAACGCAGAAAGAATCGTGTCTTGCAGAATATACCACCTAAGGGGTCTTTCTGCTGTGCCTTTTGCAACCGGACATGCCTGTCTCACATTGGCCTTTTTAGGCACCAGCGCGCTTGTAACAAATGTGGATAGAGCCCTCCCCAAATCTTCATTCTCAAAGCCTAGCCATGATGATGATGATGAGAAATTGCAGCTACTACTCCTTCTACAGTTCAGGGGAAGGTAAAGTAGTTCCAAGATCAGTTACTGCCACAGAGAGAACATCCTGTCTCTGTGAAGCAGAACATCACTGGCTCTACAGAGCACCTAACAAGCTAAAACCTATAGAAGACAGCTTTGACTTTCAACCCTGGACCTAAGGGTATGATTCCTGCTCCTAGAAATACTGTCTGTACCTATGCAATAATAAAAAAGGAAAGAGCCCACAGACACTGACAAAGTCAGAGGAATGTTGGTGTAGCAACCCGGATAAAAAAATCATAGCAAAATTCTTCAATGTTTGCCCCCTTTATGGAAAGCATAAGACACATGTCAGGTAGCACAGTCACCACTGAAATACCTTATTCCACCATTAGGTATTGCCTATCCAGTTAATCAATATTGCTTTGTCATCACTTCAGATTTTTACCCACAAAGCTGCAGGACAGCAGAATAATCTGAGGCCTTTAGGTACAGCAGCCAGAAGCACCATTCTCTTACAGTCAAGAAGTAAATCCCTGGACTCCTACACGTGTGCAGTGCATTTAAGAAATCCTATCCCATGGCAACTGCTTTCAGAAGTTAAAGCTCTAGTAGGACAGATTTCTGCATCTGCATAATTTTCAGGAATATTTCAGATGATTGCAGCTAATTGAGGGCAAATAATACCACCAGCAGCAGCATTGATAATCCAGTTGGCTACAGTTTACTACAACAGAAAGGCATGGCAGCATTTACACCCAATCCCTTACCAGACAGAACTCCAAAGCCTTGGCAGTAGATACTGGTATTGTTTTTAAGTTAAAAGGGTGGATCAAGTTCTTCTAGATCTACATACTTTTAGATTAAAACACAGAAAGGGAAATAAGTCAAATTAATCTCTAGAACTGTGTAGCAAAAAAACAGTGTAGCAAAAAAAGTCATTGCATGAACATCTCCGTTCATTTTACACATACCAGTCTTACAGATTTCTATGTTAGAAGTACTTTCCTTCCACTAAGCCTGAGAAGTGTACACATTAAAGCTCACATTTCCCTAATAAGCTTGGAGTAGATAATCCTCTAGTGTTCCAGATGCATACATATTTTTAAAAGCTACTTTCGTACATAGCTTATCTACTTTTGCAACACTTGTCTGCTCACTTTTCAGAGCAGAGGAATAAGCCAAATGCAAAACTCCAGGCAGAAGCCAATGAGAGTTATCACCATTCTGCATGGTAACTAGACCCAAATCAGAAGCTGCTTCTTGGCTCAGATAAAAACCCCTTTATCTGGTTAGTATCCACAAACTCCAACTCATTTAATATTCTCCACTTGGAAATTACACCCAAGAGCTTCTGGCTTTTTAGTTCTTAACTTGCACCTAATTCTACCACATATTTGTTTAAGCCTAAGTGTAGACTGCATGTAAATCTGCTTCAAAGAAATGGGAAGGAAAATGGTTTGATGTATCAGCTAGAGTAGGTTCTTTAATCTTCATGCTACTCAAGGGAGTCTATGCTGCAACAAATGATTATCATTCTATCTGCTTCTGACTAGAACATATATGGTACACACAGAAGCAAGATTTAGAGATAGTGTACATCTGGACATCTTTTCTAGGCATCTGTCCCCATACGTTGTATTTTAAAGGATGCCACTACCTTTACCATGCCTTTACCAGGTGTTTTCATGTGAGGGTGCTTCCTTATCTATTTGATTCCTGGTTCACTCTCCCTCCATACCATAGGTGGTCACACTACTGCTTCTGCAAGCCATGGTAGAACATAAGATAAGCCATAGAACATAAGATAGTTACCTTTACATTAAGGCTGTATTGGATTGTTTTAATTTGCTGGAATGTCAAACCCTAATGTATTAGAATTACAACTGAAGGATCATATGATTTCAGGTTCTCTATACAACCAAAGAAAAAGTTCTCATTGAGTTCCAGAACACTTGGTTGAGATTATAGAACAAGCACTATTCCATGCATCACAATCCTAAGCATAGCAGCTAAGCTAGTGGACTTCCTTAATCAGAAGATAGAGTATTGCTTCCCTATGCAACTTAAGTGATTAATCTCTGTCATGGAAGAGAACAAGGATGGACAACATTTTCCACATTCCTTCTAGTCTATGACCCAAGCAGTGGTAACAGAGGACTGGTGGCCAAGAGAAACTCTGAAACAGAATCTGCCCACTGAGTGTTTGGAACCCCTCCCCCCTATCTGAGGATCAGCACTTCCCTCTGGTTACAATTCCAACTATCATTAACTGGACTAGTGGCCAAGAAAAGCCTTAGAGAAGTAAGTTATTTCCTCTGTCCTACTTCCCCATCTTTCTTATCTGTACACACCTTCCCTTCTACTTACTAAGATTCTTTCTATCAGAGGCTCTCCCATGGGAAAACCCTCACCTTTATCAGCCCCTCAACCCCAGCTTTAATCAACAACTCAGTGGCACAGAAACAGCAGGTTTCTTTCACTCTGAACAGGGTGAAATTACATTCTTTCACTTTGCCATGAGACTGAGAATAGAGAAAAATTATATTACACCAATGCTCTTACAGCAGTGAATCAAATTTAACTTCAGACCGACAAGGGCTGTCATGTAGCTTACAGAACCCATCTCAATAGATTCATAGAATAGAATCTCGATACTCTATACCTCGCACAGAAAGAATGGTGTGTGCAAACAGTCTGCTTCTTTTCCCTTAGGTATTCCAAGTCAAAGTGCGTGAGGCAAGGCAATGCAGTTTACAGACTCTGGCACATGGTCTGGGTCTATACTCAAGTACTGAGCACTGTACTACAAGTACTCTGTGGCAGTTACTCAGGTACTGTTGTCCTGCTAACACTCATCCGTCTTCTTCATCCAGAGGCAGCAGTTGTTCCTTCAGAACTCCAGCCCCAGCCCAGGAGGGGAGTCTGGGTGCCCATGGCAGAGCAAGTTATCTGCCTACGCACACAAGTTTCTGTATGACTTCCTCCACCTGCATGGAAGAGTCTGCCAGTAGCACCGGTGGGTAGCTTGTCTAGGCTTTGTTGCCAGACTCTACATGCCAAAACCCTGAGCCAACCTTTAATGAGGCAGCCTCTGTTCCTACAGTAGCTAGTGTTATTTTCCTATCTCTAGGCACAGACCTTGGGGGGAAGTACACCTAAGTTTGCTCTCGTTTCGCACCTACCACTCAGTTCCCCACTGCATAGCTACGTGCCACTCCAAATGAAAACACCTGTCAGTGGGCCCTCAAAAGCAGCTGGCTCAGCCACAAGCCAGTGGGAGGCAAAAATGCACAAACCCAACATGCAGGAATATCCTCCTGAGCAGGCTACAGCTGGAAGACCACCAGCAAAGAGTTTGACAGGACAGGCAGTTGGAGGCTTATGGGGGCTTCTAGGCCACTGCTCTGAGGACAGAAGCACAGCAGAAAAATCTGACAGAATCACAGAGTGGAAGGGATGAGGGTGAGGCCATCTGGTCCAACCTCTCTGCTCAGGCAGGGTTATCCTAGAGCACATTGCACAGGATTGCACCCAGACAGTTCTTGGATATCTCCAGTGAGGGAGACAGGACACTATTCCACCAAGTGTGTTACCCCAGGCTGCTGCTGGCACCTTAGCATCATACAGTCAGGCCCAGGTCAGTCTTAAGACTACTCTGAAAGTGTCACACAGACTAGAATGAATTCCTTCTTAAGCCAAAGCCAGTTTGTTACATCACCACTCCCGATGCTGTAGGGACTGCACTTGCGGCATGTAGGCCTTTTAGTCAGATAGCATAGGCAGGCCCACTACAGAAGGCAATGTTTTCTTTACCAAACAAGCAGATGACCCTTCTCTAACGCTCATGAACATTGCTAACGCTATATACATTGTTACTGCAGCATCCAACAGGAGCCTAAGTTGCATCAGAAGGCTACTGTGATAAGGAAAAAACCATCCAGGAAGTGGGGGGGGAGCCTGATTTCAAGGTAAGGCCTCATCCTGAGGAAGCTGACTGCTCTCAGGCTGAAGAGCTGCTGATAGCCTACATGAAGCCAAATACAAAGAGCTCCTTTATAGGGTATCTGGTTCTCACTGCTCTGAGTGAAAACTTTACAGCCTGGTGTAACTAAGCTACATTTTCCTGTTTTTATTTTCCTATAGCTACAATGCTCCCCCCAACCCCAAGAGGGGGGGAAAAAAAAAAAAAAGGCAGAGTTGTATTCTCAGTCAGGATTTTGATGCCAGAATACTTCCTCCTCATACTTACAAGCAGTAAAGTCATCACACACAGAAAGCTTCACATGGCTCACACAAAAGCTGCCGAACACAAGCTGTAACTGCTCACATGAGCCAGTTAGAAGAGGGAGACAGTTACATACCACTTTCATCACATCCTGGTAGTTTCTCTGTGTAAGCAAAAAGCTCACAGTGACTTCACAACTTATCCAGAAAGGTCCAGTGTGGAGGCAATATACTCACAACAATGGCAGCCTTCGCTGTTGGGGCAAGAACTTCACAAACAGAAGAGCTTCTCACAAACAAGCATAGGAAGCTTTAAGTTCTACCAATGCAACATCAATACTTAAGCTTGTAACACAACAAAAAAGTAGGCTTCATAGTTTAAGTCACAACAGGTGCTACTCTCCCAGAACATCACTTGAAGACCAAAGTAGTAAACTACTCCCACTGCACACCAAGCCTGACTCAAGGTTTGCTGTGCCACAAAGTCCCTGGATGGTGCGTTAGGACCAGAGACTTCGTGGCAGCTGCTGGGGGACTCTGACAGGAAGCCATCACACACTCACACAGGACACTAAGTGTGACAGTCAGCACAGCAGCCTTGAGGGATTAGCTTCAGTTTCACCTGTACTGCTTCCATGTTTAGCTTTTTATGTGAGCATAAAGTTTATTGTGTAACACTTAACTGTGCTGTCAGATGTGCCAGCCCCAGAAGAACTGGGATTCAGCAGCCAAGTAAGAGACAAATGGGGTTTTGTTTGTTTGGGGTTTTTTTGACATAGTAATGTCGCAATTAGTTTGAGATGGCAGGATAAGAACATCTAAGATATTTAAATAGCAGTATTAATATTTCAGAGCTACTATACTACTGAAATGAGTTTACAGTCATCTTACCAATTGCTTCAGGCCATCTGGAAATGCAAGAAGCCAAGACAGCATCTGCTCCTCACTGTGAAGATTACCTTAGCACATGACTAGTGCTAAAAACTGGAAAACTAGGCCAAGAGGTTATCATTGTAGGTGTTCCACCAGCTACAGAGTTTGCTGCCACCACCAGCAAAAACACACGAGCAGTTTCTTTTTCTGTACCAAAGCTTTTGGTGGCCAGAAATCTTTCATTAATGGCACAGCTCATTTACATGAGTGGAAATAGTCTTGTAGCCAACTCTGAAGCTCAAGCAGTTAAAACACCAACTCTAAAACTACATAGAACAAGTCAGATCCTACAGCATTTTTCTGTTTAGAACAGGACCTGCTGCTCCAATATGAAAGTATCGGAACATAATGTTTTAATAGTTCTCTACACAAAAATTAATCTTGTTCTTCAACATAGTTGCATAATGTTTTAAAAAACAAGCCAGATTAGTTTCTTTGGTACATATCAAGGAATTCAGCTAACATTAAAGGAGCAAGAAGAGGGAGAAATAATAAGTATAGCTCTATATACAATCAGAGCTTCCCCTTTGGTTAAAAACATCTCTCACCTGACCAGAACAGAGTATCTGTACCCAAAAGCTGTTTGCCATAGAGTAATAAACCTGTCCTATTCGGGGATGCTTTACTAAAGGCTTGCCTTTGGGTACTTATTTCTTCATTAAATTAATCTCTCCAACTGTAAGGAAATCTAAAACATTAAAGTGATTCAGTTGTTATCCATGTAGACCTTTGAAATGCAGTGTGTTGATTAAGCTCAACCAAAAAACAAAATTCAGCCATTGAAAACCTATTTTTCACTCTTCTATTCTAGATCTCCTTTGAATGAAGCCCTCTGCTTTACATTTCTATCATATGTGCTTTTGTAACTTCTTCCCACCATAAAAAATACAGTCTCCTTAATTTTGGTAGGGCATGTGTAAAGACGCCTGCTTTGTGGAACCCTCCAAGTGGGGCTGCAGTGAACACATACCAGAACACACTCCTTGTGCCACTCCTTGGCACAAGCTGCAATGCTGCTTGCTCCTCCACAAGGAATGACAAAGCTGCAGGAGCCTTTTCAGCACTTTTTTCTTATTTGGTATTCCAACTACTTCCAACTAGTAACCAGCTGCAGCAGGGAACTCCCATTGCTCTGTGGCACTCCAATTTATGCACTGGAATTTGTTGATATCTTCACCATTTTATTATTTACCACCTTCCCTTTGCAACAGCACTGAACTATAAGATCCCACCCACCATGCCTTTCAAGAGAGAATATGACGTGTTTCCATGCATGAAACTAGGAAGCAAGTTATAGTGACTACCTGTCCTCCCCTCCCACTTTTTAGTCCTCTGCAGTCACTGGAGGGGGTACAGATCCCCAATCTTCCAGAAATCCAAGCCCATTCATAGGACAGCTTTTGACTGCTGCAGTCACATTCTGCTCCTTCTGCAAGCACCCACCATTTCTCTGTGCTAGTATTTGTCATTACTGCCACCAAGAGTTTTCTGCCATAAATGAACCAAGTTCATAATAGTCAGGAGATATACTCAAAAAGCAGGAGGCCCACATAGATCTGTCTCTGAACTAGAAAAAACAAAGGTCACAATTAATTGTCCAGATGGAGGAATACAGAGCTTAGTGGCACAATCTATTTAATCTGCTGTGAAAGAATACTGCTTAAATGCACCACACAGTAGGAGATGCATGAGCCAGCCCAGTCAAGCTCCCCATCTATCACTTTAGAATCAAGGAGGGGGAAACAGCGAGACCTGGCTTGTCACACAACTCCAGATCTCATGCCAGCAAAGAGAAAGAGGCACACAGGAAGATAATATGATAGAAAGTAAAGCCTGATTATCTTTTTCCGTCCTTCAGATGGAAAAGTACAGTCAGTTGATCGCATCCACAGTGTTCTTCTGAGCTACAAAAGTAGAAGTGACCAGGCAATTGTGTAACACAGCAGAAGCTTTTCTAGAGTCTGTCAAGTGAGGGAACAAGTCACACGGTAGCCTTGGGCTTCCAAGTTATTTCTAGGACAAGGTATAAGACTTAATATGGGGCTTCACTTGGAGCAGCTGCTAGTAAGTGTCAGTTGCCAACAGCATATGTGCAAAAGCCAGATGTTTCCTGCAAGTCACTGACACTTACCAAGTCTAAGGAATTCATGTCACTGCTCATAGTTTCACTATAACAAGAAACAGCAAGATTCATACACCTTTTGAGAGCCAGAAGTTCCTCAGCGGACCTGTAGATACTAGCTGCACTTATAATTTACCTTTGTATTCAAGTAATTATGCTGAACTCACTTCATCTGAAAGTTTCACCCCTTATTGGCAGAAGAGATGTAGATACACCTATTTCTCTTCAGTATTCCTAGTTTTTCATCCTTTTCTGCAAACAGTAGCAAGCCATACTCCTCTGTGTATCTATTCAGTTACAATGCTGACTGCCTAGCTTAGAAGCAACACTACAGTAGCAAGAGGGAAAAGCAAGGAGGAAGATCTGAAACTTGCTTCAAGCATTATTGTTGGTCATTTAAATTCATTGAGAAGGATTAAAAAGCTGCTGTTCACCTTTAAAAGCATTTCGCCTCGCAAATATTGTAGTTCCAGTGCTTACCATACAGAAAAGAAAATGTTAAAGGATAAGTTTCACACCTAGCAGCTGAACACCTACAGGATTTGACCCCCAGAACTGCAACACTGACACACCACCGTCACCCACACAGGGAGGTTTCCTGACAGGAATACACTCTTGATCACAAGTCAGCATGAGAAATACATACCAGTGTAACTTGGTAATAATCATTTAAGAATTAATAATAAAGAAATGTTTGTGTTCATTGGAATCTAAAGTATGGCACCTTTATACTAATGACAACTTAACTAATCACTACAAGAGATGAAGCTCAGGGGCTTATATCAATCAACATGGTTGCAAACAAGTAAACCAACCTCCTCCCCTTCACATGTACTTAATCGTGACACTTTGAAGGGCAAAAAGATAGACTTCATGAGTTAAACACCTTGGAAGTTCACAGCTTTCTATTTAAGAGCTCATAAGTTAAAACTTTAAGGCACATCTTTCCACAGACCTGCAGTTGCTAGTCCTCATAACTGATGTTCTCCCCCAGTCATGAAGGGAGAAACAGTAAAGTCAGTTCACTTACTTCAAGCAAAAAGTAAATCAGTAGTCCTTTGTATTTGGTTTTCCACTCTCCTGAAGTAGCTCCCATTCCAAGAGACACAGCATAAGGAGTGATTAAACTGCCTTGTAAAGTACACTATATAAAAATGGCATATATGAAACCTGTTTGATATACAGGCTTACTGTAAAATTATGCACTGTCATCAGGAACTTTTTTATTTTGTTCTTTGTTTAAATTGATCTTCATTAAAGCATTAGATATCAGTGCTGATGAAGGGCCCTAGTCATCCAGCCAGACTCTTACTTATCACCTTAAAGCTCCTCTCTATTTGGAACCACTCCAATTTTGAGGTTTATGCTTGATATGGGGTAATACAGGTATATGCATAAGCACCCCTGTGTTTCCTCATATTTTAAAGCAGGTTTCCAATAATTTATGGCACACACCAGTTCTGACTTAGTTCTGTTCACACTAGTTCTAACAGTTGCTGTTACACATCTGGCCATAAAAGAGGCTACACAGTACAGCTGAACACAAGGACATCAGTGCAGCCAGTAGTACACTTTTCATAGCTCAGAGAAGCATTTAATAGCCATCATGGTCAAACAGCACTTCCATAAAAAAAAAAAAAAAAAAAAAAAAAAAAAAAAAAAAACAGAAACCAGAACATCGCACTGAAGTCCCTTGTTATATTTCAGATGAGTAGGGATTTTGAAGACTCCTGATCTTGCCTAACCATGATCTAAGTTAATTAAGTGCTACATTTCACAGCATTTCAGACTGCTAGGTCAAGAATGCACATGGCCCAATGCATCCAACATGCCTGCAGAGACATAAGTTTGTCCACTTACCCAAAGCGGTTCTTTCATTGCAGCATTGGCTGAAGAACAGCTACTGTTTTGCAGCTTTATAATTGAAAGCTCTCATGCTACTCCGTAGTGGTGCTGCAGTGGTAGCACTCGCTCACTGGGAGAACCATATTTAGAAAAGATGTTGGGTTCTCCCCCAGAGCAATGTAACAGTTTGGTAAGTGAAATTAACAGCCCAGTAAGAGTCAAATACTGTCAGATTAAAAAAAAAATAGAGCTAGACTCCTACAGGGAGAAGTCTGGGCTGAAGGCATCGAGCTTTATTGCAGGGATTCATTTAATCCCTGCTTGGGAACATAAAAAAAAGTCCTAAAGCTATGTGCTGGGAACAGGGGCTACATTAAATGCAAGACGAGCAATATAAAACCACAGCCTGCCAACCTCCCTCCTCCCGTGTTTTCTGCAATAAATACCAAGAAGCTAATAACGGTGTACGAACTTCGCGCAAGCAGCCGGCACCCGGCTTTTAATAAGCGAGAGGGGAGGCCCTTGCGAGGGTCTGCACCGGGGGGGCGCTGCCCCGACGGCCGAGGCTCCACCTGCGGCGCTGACAGGGCCCGGGGGCAGCGGGCCGGGGCCAGGGCAACCTGCTGCAGCGGGGCGGCAGCTTACTTATTCACTTACCCGGGGCCCCGTGGCTCGGTGGCCGCGACCCTGCGGCAGATGCACCAGCAGCAGCGCCAGCAAGAACGGGCGAGCACCCGCGCTGCGACAGGCCCGCGGCACCATTGTCCCTCGGGGCGGCGGCGGAGCTCTGCGGCCACCGGCAGCAGCTCTGCCGAGCGGCGGCGTGTCCGTGTCGGGCGGAGCGGCGCTGCCGGTGCCGCCGCGGCAGGTTACGCGCCCCGGCCATGGGGATGCCGCTTATAAAGCCGCGGCGGGGCGGGGCCGGGCGGCACTGACCGCGGCAAGCACCAATAGTCGCGCGACCGCCGCGGGCCGCAGCCAATGGCGGAGAGGCGGTGCCGCCCGCCCCGCCCCGCCCCGCGGCCCGGCGAGAGGCGGACGGCGCAGGTTGGCCGCGGGCAGTGGCGCTGCCGGCGGGGGGCGCGGGGCGGCAGCGCCCGGGGCCCGCAGCATCTGGAGACCTCGGCGGCACCTGGGCGGGTGCCGGGCACACTCGGCGGGGCTGCGGGAGACGACCAGCCAGCGCGGCCTGCACTCTCCAGCTCAAAGCCCTGCAGGGCATACCCGGCCCCAGCCCCGGGCAGGGACAGTAACAGCTGAGCCGTGCAGCCGGGTCGGGCTGGTAACCAGGAAACTTTGGCGTAGGAAATCACCTCGTGGTCCACAGACCGCGTTCCTTTGGTCTGGCGCTCTGGGGCAAAAGCTGCTGTAGGCACAAGCTCGTGCCTCAGGGTGTGCATGTCCTCTTGTCACCTCCATGCCGGGGCCCAGGGCATGGCTGACCCACAGCCACAGAGACTACCTGTCCCTGAAGATCTTTCCCTACCTTCCCAACTGCACAAGTAGGCCCACAACCCATTGCTTTGCATTGCCCAACCAATCCTGAAGACCTCGTTGTGGAGGTGATGTGCTTGTGGTCTTTCCCTTGCACCTGGAAAACCATTCCAAGTTTGGTACCTCTTGAGACAACAAGCCCTTATTGACTGCATGAGGGTCCCAGTATGTAAAAGCATAACCAGGCACTCAGTAATGGGAAGCTTGGGTAGAAAGTGAGCATTGTGTCATGCAACAGGGAAGTGAGTGCAGCTGTGGAGCAGAAGCAGGAGGGAAATGGAGATACATCGACCGGCAGGGCCCAGTCTCTGCAGGCCTGTCTGTCTGATTACGAACTAAAGTGGGAGCAGTACCATGGCAGCGTAATGGCAGTAAGCTGTAGACTCTGAGCTCTGGAGGCCGAGTCTAATGCTAAGCCCCTCTCTACGTGCTTACTGAGTGGTGGAGATACCTTGGGAACCAGGTTGACTTGCTTTTACATTGAGTCCTTCATTTTCAAATTACCAGCATGAATTTGATGGAGGGTATGGCAGTGCAGAGGCCAAACATTTTGAAAAACAATATGCACAGGAGGTTATTGCTATGCATGTAATACCGATAATTTTATGTAGCACTATTTTGTGATGCTCTCAAGGAAACACACAAGACATGAAATTTCTTCATACAATGTATTTAACTTTCTTTAGTAGATGACCTTACAAGAGGCAATACTCACATTTGCAAAAATTCCCTACAGTGTATCCGCTAGGTATGGGGAGGGGCTGCTACGCCCACACGAAGAACCGTGTTACACAGTAGAAGTCGTGTAATTCTGGCATCTTATCAGAGCAAAGCAGTGTGTTTAGCTATAGCGGTTGCTTTAATCTTTCTTTAAAAAAAAAACAAACAACACACAACAAAAAAAACTCCACAAACAAAAAAAAAAAACCAAACCAAACATATTTATTTTTAAAATCCCACTATGTAACATTTTATCATTAGACTAGACAGGATAAGCCATTTGTTACTCACACGGAGCTCTGCAAGTATTCATTATTTTTGGCCTCTGGGACTCCAAACACAGCACCCCATACAAGCCTATCTTAGTCCTAACCCTCACCACTCTGCCAGCTCTTCTCCAATATGGCCTGCAGTATCCTCTGATTTTCCATTTCAAAGTCTCTCTGATCCATACCTGAACTTATGCCATTCCACATGACATGAGCAGAAGGACCTTGAGGGGAAGAGGAGGGGGAGAGCTGGGTAATCTGAATATGAGTGTCCTTGTGTACATCAGGATCAGCTCTGTTGAGTTTGGACGAGTTGTATCAGTGCACACCTGAATCTGTGAAAAGACAGGGAGAATCTAGTACAGTTTTGTTCAGGTGGTGATCCCACCACTGAAGTACCACATCACCTCATAGTTAAGTCTTGATAAAATTTCAGTCCAGATAACAATATCACACTTGCCTAAGTTCCCCTCTTCAGCTTTATTTTTGCATCTGACCTATTTCATGTGTGATGCCTTCATGTGTTCTTTATCACTTCTACTTTAAACATGAATGTCTTTCTTTGGTGTATTTTTTCACAGACAAACCCATGGATATCAGGATCTCTGTGCTATATAAATGGTCATTACCACCATAAAAAAATAATTGTTTTCCTAATCCCTAACGAAGAATATCTACTACATGGGAAGCCTACCCTTCAATGCCTATGAAGCCCTGACACCAGCAGCATCTTAACACCAAATAAAAGTTCTAGAGATGGTCAGAAATTCCCAGTAACAGAACCCTTTGATCCCTTTATGGCCAAAGCTGTTCATAACCTTGGCACACATACTTCAGTCTTGACCTATATTCCCATGGCCAGGTGTTTCTCTGTAGGAATGTATATTTCCTTTGCAGAATCACAGAATATTCTGAATTGGAAGTGACCCACAAGGACAATCGAGTCCAACTCTTAAGCGAATGGCCTGTACAGAATCGAACTAGTACCTTAGTGCAGAAGAGACTTCATAGCCTGGCCTATGTATCACAAACATTAAATTCCACAAAGCTGCTCCAAGCCCAAAAACCTTACCGAATCACCATTCAGGAGGGTGGAAGACATCCAAGTTCATTTAAAGACACCATCAAGAGAGAAAATACATAGGGTTTTTTTCCAATAGTAAATTACCTTCACAATTGAAAATGCATGCCAAACTCTTCAGCATAGTGGTCTGGCTGCTTCGGTTGGTATAGGTGCACTTTCCTGGTGTGTCATCTTCTAAGAAAAATGTAGGTAAATAAAACAAACTGCTGAAACAGAAAGTTTTGTGCCACTAAATTGTCTGTTATTTCTCTTCAGATTGCTGGCAAGTGGGAAGTGCCTGCACTGGGAACCAGTGGCCTTGCAGAGATGCTGACGAGCCAAGAGCAGGCTACTGACCAAATGTAAGAGGAATTGGGCTCATAGCCTTCTCACTTGAGCTCTTCTGAAAATCCCTGCCATCACTCAGAGTGCCAAAGACTGTGCTGGCACAGTGCCACTCCAGTCAGTGGTGTCTCACCAGCAAAGAAGTTGCCCAGGGTGTGTAACTGAAAACTACAAAGAGAGAGGGACATAGAACTGGAAGAGGAGTTGTTCTTCATGTCTAGACATTTTTGCACAAGGCCCAAAGTTTGGATCCTTCAGAGGAAGACGTAAACTCAGCTGTAATGAATTCAACTATGCAATGATGCTGGAGGTAGCACTGAAACTGGTACCGTTGGGACTTGTTGTGTATACCAGATCAGCCTACGACTTGCACCTCAGAAGACTTACCCCAACATGTGCCTGTCTGTGTTGATGATTAATATCTTGTTGCTATGGTGCATGCATATCATGCTCACCACCACAAACTCATGGCACAGAACGTATATATTGGTGGTCTTGACAACTGTTCAGGGAAAACTGTTTGATTGCTTTGATTATTTGCCTCTGCATCTACTTCTCTTGTCCTCAAACAAGTTTCAGAAGATTGCTGTCCTCTTTTGAATAGTATTTGCCCCCACAACAGAACTGACATGGGATCTATCTGCCACAGCTTCCATCAGGGCAAGTATCCCCTCTTGCACATGTTTAGTAGAAATGTTTACTCACACTTTCAATACAGAATAGTCTGCTGCCTCCAAATATGAGTTAATTGCTTTTAGAGACCAATTTACTGTTAGAGGTCCTTTTTTAAGTCAGTGGATGCTACAACTGCTCCTGCAACAAGTTTAGATTTCACTTTTTGTCACAAAAGGAATAAAGAATAAAATGGGGAATTTGCTAAAAGATTGGTTCTTGTAGGTTGTAACAATGCAGAATTCAGAGCTATTTTTTTTAACATCGTGCCTATTGAATTATTTGGATCATATTAATCAGAGAATTATCCATTGCTGCCAGGCTTTAATTGCTGAGAACCTGCAGAAGTGAAAGAGCCTTTTATACTATGCTGGCACCCCCAAATCTCCATCTAAGGTGAGTTCAGGGCAGCCCAGAATAAAGATTGGAAAGCCACAAAGTTAACCATACTCACGATCCAATGCAGTTTGGAATAGCAACCACAGGATGAGAGACTCTGTGCAGTCACCCTAAAATGAGGTAGAATACAATTTCCCCAGCTTCCCAGACATAGGTAGAATGTGAGGGAGTGGGGAGGAGTAAATTTGATTCAGTGATTATGAAAGTGAAAATCAGGAATCATTGGGTTTGAAAGGACTCACATCGCAGTGAACAGCAATTTTACAGTGTCATCCACTGTCAGCACAATTGCTGCTATGTGCAAAGTATTCACACTTATTAAGCAGACACACATTGCTATTAGCATATTTTGGGGTGCATTTGATGGATTGTGTCAACAAAAAGGAGTCTCAGCTAATTATATATATGCCTGAATAAAACAGAAACCCCATTAGTAATAGGAAGTGTTCTATTGGGCTTTTCATCCTGGAAGCTCTTTGCAGAATATTCACTTACACTTGGACAAAAAGCTTTGTCAAAAATATTGTAGGATTTCAAGTCTTTTCCCATGAAATCCATCTAGAGTCTGCCACTTCATTCATTATACTTCATACAGAAATTCTGTGCAGACTTTTTCTCTAGAAAGTATATCAAATTGTGTTGGTCCTGGCTGCACTACTTTGGTTTCCCAAAATGTTGCTAGTAGTCCTGGTTAGTTCCCGAACTGACAGTTCACTGCCAAACCTTCAACTCTCACTAGTGCCATCCATCTGACTCTACTACCCAACTGTACCTTCATGGCCCTGTGTTATTCCACCACAGGAAGAGGCTGTTGGCCATACACCTTTATTATTATGAAAACAAAACCCAAAAAAGGAATGCAGTGAGGTGCAAGATGTAGTAAAGAGGCACTAATACCCATTTGATCTTCAGTATGCTTTTACATGGTGCTGCAGCACGTTACCTGTTTTTAAGGATGGAACCTCTACAATGACATGGCTGATGTTAGTCTGTAATCTGCCAGCTCCTTGAAAACAAGGGTATTCTCCTTTTTTGCTTTTTTACGCTTACTTATATTTTGTAGATTGTAGTGTATAATGTTAAGAATCAGTATGAAGCCCAGTGCAGTGGGGATGAATGAGGGGTACTTATGTGGCACTGGAAAATTAAATGACTTTTCCAAATATCTATCTAATAGGTTTCTAATGCTAATTGTACACTCTTTTTAATTCTGTGAAGTAAATATACTATCACTCCAGGCTCTAAAAAGAATGCCAATCGACCATATCTTTAACCTTTAGAATCTTTAAAAGTACTTAGGGACTTGCCAGCTTTTTTTTTTTTTTTTTTGAATCAGCTATGAGTTTGAAGTTGGGTAGGACTCCATATGGACTCCAGAAAAGAGGAGCTCTGTTCCAACCTCATTTATCAATCTCATCAAGGCAAAGATTCTTTCTGCTCATCCTGTCTACCTGGGTGGGATAGATGGAAAGTGGGTGGGGAAAGAACTACCTCTGCACTGAAATTTTGAGAACTTGGTACTCTGGGGTGCAAATGTGAAGGAGAGCCAGTGGTGAATTTCCCATACATGAGAACCTTCTGCCCATGCAGAGTGGGCTCACCATCGAAACTGTGAAAGAAGTGTGCGTGTGTGGGAACCATGCCAGAGCACATGAAAAGCAGGGTCTCCCACCTGACCTCCAATTCATATGATCTTCTAGTGGCACAGAAAATAGCAGAAAGGAGGAGGAAGCAGCTGGGGACCAGGCCCTATGAGCTCAACAATTCATGACATTGGGATTGTATTTTGTTGCTTGAGCCCATTTACCTTGTCTCAGAGAGATGCTCAGATGAATGCAATAAAGTATTTTGTCTCACAGGTTGGCACCCACCTCATCTGCCTCTCTCCATCAGCAGTCCATATCCTCAGGAAACTCAGAATCAGAATTGTGTCCTACACAGCATGAAACAGCTCATAAACATACTCCAACAAAGAAACCCCGGCATCATATTAGACACTCCTTGTTTTCCGAGTTGGGGAGACAACATGGTGACAAAACAGCAGAATACAAATTCTAAGGTGCCCTGATCCTGCAATTTTTCATCAGGGCCAAAAGTAACACTCGGTATCAGACAGGCAAAGTTTTTTTCGTCCCTACCAGTTTCTTAGCACTGATTTCGGTTTCGCACTGACAACAGCAAAACAGCACTTAAATCACAGCCCTGAGAACCAGCTACACGTATCCAAAGCTGAGCAGAGTTCAAACCTCAGCCCTGTGCTGATACAGAGTCTTTTCTGTTTTAAATTGCCCACCCACTCACTATTCCCAGCTGCCGAGCCACATAACGTTCAAAGACCACACACAAGGTGCAAGAGCAATAGGGGCCTGTTGAAAATTAAAATGCAACAGCTTAGTCAAGAGGATAGACTCCAGCATTGCTGCCTAAAAAATGGAGACAAGGAATAAGGACGAAAGGGCAGACAGGACTGTGGGAGATCCAAACGGAAAGTGATGGGAATCTACACTGGAGTGTATTTTGCAGAAATCCCCTACCCTCAGCTCACAGGGATTCACAAAGCTTCCCATATGAAAGCAGGTAAGAACCAGATCAGAAAAAGTGTTGCTGTTTTCCAGAAGCTAGACATGATACTAGGGTCCCAGGGTTTGTTCTCGGCTTGGCTGGAAGCACCTGGAGCAGGCCAAAAAAAAATGTCTCTGTGCCTTATTTCCCCTTCTTGAGCAAGTGTCAAGAGCCTCACGCGAATGTTTTGCTATCTCCTACAGCCCCCAACAAACAAAAAACCTGATTTCTTCTCTCCAGTGCTGCTGTTGAAGGGACCTTGCTCTGAAGTGCACTCATTTGAATGCCGTATAGTAGTGTCACTTAGTCCTCTTCATCCCATTGTAAGAGCACATTGCCACTGAAAAATAGAGAATGTTGCTATCCCACTCAGTGATGACACAAAGGCAGAAGTGGGTCAGCACCATCACATGTCACAGTGTGGGACATGTGTCACAGCAACCCCACTTTTAGAAAAGAGTGTGGCCCCTTGTTGACTTCTAGGCTGGGACTCGCAGGGTCTGAGGCAAACTGGTGAAAATAGACATTATCCTGAACATATCTGCTCAGATGGCTGAGTTTGGTAAGAGTTTTTCACAGACTGTCCACCTAAAAATATTTTTTAAACATTCTTAAGTTTTGTCCAGTTGCTTCTATATAGAAAGAATGTGTGTTTATATGTTTATACATCCAGATTTTGTACTTCATTGCTAACCAAGGCCGAATACTCCAAGGCTGAGTCAAACTACTCTAAATATGGGCTATTTTATCCATCACTAAATTAAATGGCTTTACTGCTGAGACAAGGCAATGTTGTAACAGCACACAGCACAGCACAGCAGTCAGAACAAGAAACAACGAAGGTGGTTTCTGACAGAAAGCGCTCAGGGTGTTTGAAGAGGCAGACTGCCAGGGCTCTACAGGTGTCATCCTGCTCCCTAGTCCTCAGCTGGGACAGCAACTCAGGAGAGATGAAAGGAGGAAAGATGAAACACAACATGCCATGAACTTTCTCACTGCAACGCTGATTACTGCTAGCGAAAGAAAGCAAGCTAAGGAGGCACTGGAAAGAAAGGCTTAGTCGAGTACCCCATACCAAATACTCCGAGATGGTGATTTGAACCCAGAACCACGTGGTAGTATGTGTGCCTGTAATGATCTAAACTAGAAGCACAGACACAAAAGTGCTTGCAGCATTGTCAGGCTCTTTCATTTGGTCCCTGATTTGGACTTCAGAACATGTGCAACAATAAACAGAGCAAAAGGTACCAAGACCGGAATTTCGGTAGTTAATGCTGTTGCTCTATTAGTTTCACTACCTTCTTTTAAAAAAATGGGAAATGTAAAAAAATATAGGTGAACATGCACACAATTTCATTCTCCTGACTCCTGTCAAAAACTTGGTGCAGAAAAAACCTTCTAGCACACAATTGCTTGCATCCAGCTTTTTGAAATATCCCACTGTGATATGTATCAACCTTTTCCTTTTGATTGATAGACTTTGCTAGGGAAACAGAAGAACAGATGTGAGTGCATGGGTGCCATCAAATGAATTTTAACACTCTTTTTTTCCTGCTCCCCCCTCCCACCCGCAGGCTTATAAAGTTATTCTGAAAGACATGAGAATCCTAAATACTGGGGGAAGGGAGAGCGGGGATTAAGGGACATCTGAAGAAGGCAGTATAAAATTGCACCGAAAGCAAAAATCCTCCCACCATAACCTACTCTTGTCCACTCCTGTGTCAACAAATATGCAACCAATTAACGTAATTGCAGAGTTATTTATGGCACACAGGAAAGTGTAGTCAGGGACCCTGAGAAACAAGGTTGTAGGGATAGGAACGCCTGGGTTTCCCCCTCACCCCCTCCTTTGCAGATGTTGAAGTTGACTTGTGGTGTCCATGTGTCTCATAACCAAGAGCCTGGCTATTTTGCAGGTGTTGCTTGCTGCATGGGGGTGGGTAAAGTGGTTGAAAGGAGGCCTGGAAAAAAGTTGGGGTCTTCTGATTTCAAACTGTGACCAAAAGATATTGATTGGGTTTAGATATCCCCCTACACACTTTGCAGCCTACAAAAGCCCCGTACTTAATCCCTTCAGATGACCCTTTCGACAGCAGCAACAACATTTGAACACAACAGGGGAAAAAAATTTCTTAGCTCCATGATTTGATTGTTCGGGGTGACAGTTTTGTTACCGTTCAGTGCCCCGCAGAAGAGAGGTTTTAATTAGAGCTATTGAGTGGTTTGAATTGGCACAATTAGGGTCAGCATTAATGATTGCTGCATGTGTTCTTTTGAACAGTAAGGGCTTTTTTTCTGCCCATGGACAGGAGGGGGTAGCAGCTAATGAACTAGGAGAGTGCAAATTATCTCTGCGAAGCTGGGGCAAGTGTAATACACACTGGGGATGAAGTGGAGAGCAGGAAGAGAGACTGCAGCATATGAGGCTCATCCAGAAGACTTCCCAGCAGAGTGCTGAGCACCATCAACCCCCACTGCTTGTCCTTTGCTTCTTTAGGTGCTGAGGCTGTATAAAGCACTGACAGAGATGCATTTCTTGTATCACAAGGGAACACCTCAGAGAGGCAAAGTATATGCAGTATTTTCATACCAAAAAATACAAAAGGAGATAGAAAAAAGGCTGCCTCAAAACAAGGGCATGCTCGTGCAAATTGGTACTCTCATGAGTAGGCTTGTAGGCTTTACCCACCTCCTTCTCAATTCAGTGGGATACTGGATCAGTTCAAAGAAACACAGCCACATAAGAGAGGAAGAGAGAGATTTGTGTACAAGCACCCCTTCTGTGTGTGTGTAGAAATGCCTCCCAAATAAACATACCTGCCTTAACTGCACTGCAGGTGGATGCCAGAGCCCAATGCATATGGCAGCTCTGCCAAAGGCTGCTCCCACTCCTGCTGAGAAAACAAGAGTCCTCACAGCACACGCCACTGACTTAAAGAGAAGACCTCCTGGGTGACATACTTATGATCTCCTCAGAACTTGCAAATCTCCTGAAATGTGCTCATTACACAATCTTTTCCTGACCCATACAGTCCATGAAGCGCTGCAGAAATGCTCTTTTATTGCAGGAGGAATACGCTCCCATGTCATTCCAGCAGAGCGCCAAAGGGGCCTCTCTTCCACATAGCTACTTATTGGGGAAGGTGCAAGTAGGTGATAGTGATAACAACCATGTGGGTGCAGGGACTGACTGGGGGCACAGGACCTACCCCACTCCTGTGAAGGACCTCCATTGCTTCTGGGCCAGGCACATTCTCCCCAAAGCATGAGCAATTTTTGCCTCAGGCCTGAAACAAATCTTTCCAAGTGCTCTCCATTTACTAAAAAAAACTTTTGGTCAGGCATTATATTAGAACCACAGGCAACCTTCTGCAACCTTCAAGGCACAAAAAGAGTTTGTTCACGTGCCAGCTGCCCAGCAGTGGAGCTCCTCTCCACTGCAAGCAGCAAGAGATGTGCAACATATACCTTTTTACTAATGGTGGAGTGATCCCTTGGTACCTGAATCAGCCTAGAAGTCCCTTCTGGGCTCCAAAATGCCTAGAGAGGGCATCACTGGCAGGGGTAACTGTAGGGCTGTCTCAGGTCTGGCAGTACCAGCTGAGTCAAATACTGGCATTGGTCTCTTGGTGTGGCCCCTGAATACCAGTGCAAGTCATCAGGCCTGCTGTAAAATGCCCTCTCTCTAATTGTCTGTAGTAGTCATGTCTCCTGAATATGACTCAAAGAACATTGTCAGGCACCATGCATCAAAGGAAAGGTTGATTCTTCAGTAAGTTTAGTTGGTAGAGCACAAGAGAATGGCATGTATGCATATGCTGTCAGAGGACTGATACATATTTTTCAGAAAACAGTTTCAGCCAAACTTTCTGCAGTCATCCCGAAGTGTGGCCACCAACACCTAACCACTCAAATTTTTGAGGCCGAGCATTAACACCAACCAAGGTTGCACAGCCCACCAGTGCCTTCATTGACAAAGCAGGTAAAACTGCATGCACAACTGGAGCAGAGAAGCTGGGTGGAATCCTGGGTGTGCAATCTCAGTTGGGAATTAGCCAAATACTTCACCTTTCATATATGCAAAGGAAGACAAAGGTGCCCAAAACATGGAGAGAATGAGACTCTTTGCTGTGGTTAAACAGAGGTTTCTGTGTCTTTCTGTTAGTAGATATTTTCAGATATTTCAGTGTCTCACTCTCTCTCTAAACATTATCTTCTCTGAAAAAAAAAATCCAATTTCTCTGGCTTTTTAAAGTAGGTAATATAAATTATGCTCTTCTTACTTAGGATACACAGTAGCCCAACATATTTAGTAAATAATTACAGGTGAAAATCTTGCCATGCAAACAGAGGTCAAACTGTTTGTGTCCAAAGAGCTCTTACTCTCTAATAGGCCCAAACCAGAAGGAGTTTAGTCTGCAACATGAAGAATTAAGAAGTGATGCTGCTGCAGTCCAGTTGGAGCCTATGGATTGATACAAATCCAATGGGCATTCACAGCTAGGATAGTCTCCTTTAGTTCTCAAGGTAGAAAAGAGTAGCCTAAGGTAGACCCATTACATTGAAGTGTGGGTTACTTACTACTCATTTGTCACATTGTGGCCTCACAAGAAGTTCTTTACCTTATTACAACCTTTTGTGGTGCTCGTGCCCAAGATTCACGAGAGCACATCTAGTAAAGGATCTTTACCCAGGTGTGCCAACCTCCAGGGCACAAAGAGCCCAGCAGTGCCAGGTAGAGCTCTGCTGCTGCCAGCAGGAGCTGGAATCAAGCAGGTGGACGGTAGGAGGGTGAGAGCAGAGCTGCAGCAGTGTGGCCCTCTTGGGAGAGAGCAGCATGGCTGCAGGTATCTTCATCTCGCCCAGCACTCCTGAACAGAGAAGATATCCCCCTGCCCTGGTTCCACTGGGGCTCAGCAGAGGTGCAAAAATGAAGTGCTGGGGGAAGGGCAGAGACACAAGGAACACCTCATGGCTGCTTTCACCTCCTCCTCCCAAGTCTGTCTCATAAGGACTTCAACTGTTCCCACAGCCAGCAATTTGATTTGGGCAGACATCCAGCATTGCTTAGCAGATCCAAAATGACACCTCACACATTCTTGAAGGTGTGAAAGAAACAACCAAGCTGAATCGTTTCACCACCCTCACGGTACTAGAGGTGATACCATAGACTTGCCAAGGAACATAGAAGGACATCCACAAACATTTCATGACCACCTTCTTTGAGCCTGCTTTGTTATTGAACAGCCATG
The DNA here is from genome assembly GCF_001604755.1 of Lepidothrix coronata. Lineage (NCBI taxonomy): Eukaryota > Metazoa > Chordata > Aves > Passeriformes > Pipridae > Lepidothrix > Lepidothrix coronata. The sequence goes on from NW_016690362.1 coordinate 1,176,265, forward strand.
AGTTTTGGCATTAGCTGGAAAACTGAACATACAACTGCTCAGACAGGCCCTCTGCCTTGACTTTCTTATCATATATCCTCAAAAAGGTAAGACTTTTCAGTAATTATTTATATTTATGTCATCTAATAAATATATTAATAGTCCTCATATGGATCATTTGCAAGCAAATAATAATGCTGCAGGCTGGAGGATGGGGATAGGGCTAGCACTGCAGGCACCAACCTGCCAGCTGGGCCCTGGCCTGAGGTTAAGCTACCTGGAAAGATTCTGAAAGCTAGCAGGCAAGAGAGTGGATGTGATGTGGAAAGCTGAATGTGAGAGGGAATATTATGAGAAGCTGGCAAAAGCTACAGGTGGTGCTGTGAGGGCTAGCTGGATCCCTCATGTGGTTAAGGGGAATGTGTGTGAGCAACAGCCGAACTACACAGCTGGAGTGGAGCACTGGGGACATTCTGGGAAATAGGACCAGTAAGCCTGGTAACCATACCCATAATAGCACATAAGTCTGAGATAACCTGGCTAGCAGTGTCAGAAATAACAAACTCGGGAATGGATATGGCAAAACTAGGACTAAAGAGGGAAAAGTAATTAGGTGCAGGTTGTCTCTCTTGATTGAGGAATGGAAATGGAGACACAGGGTGGCAAAAAGAGACATCAAGAAACACAGAAATGAATATTAAGATATGTAATTTCATGTGTCTGGGCATATTTGTCAAGCAGCCCTAACGCTTGACCACTGCAGCTGGAGCCAGACAATGAACCAAACCCTGTGTTTCTTGGCCATACCAGCAGAAGCAGACCTGCTTCCACCCCAGGCAGAGGACAGGGGTTGGCAGTGCAGGGAGGAGCTTTCACTTGCTGTCAAGTAAACATCGGGACAGACAGATTGAGCATCCCAGCATAACCACTTTGGTGACTGTTCCAGATCAGATGGCATTAGCAACAGCCCACCACTGTGTAACAGATAGGATTTCAGATTTTTTGGGGTTTTGTTTTCAATTCAGTTCATACAAATAAACTACTGGCACCAAAGAAGGTGCCTTGTTTACCTTCAAACTCATGGTCTGCACTCAAGTGTCTTCCAGGAAAATAATTTGCATTGCATCTCCCCTGCCTTAGTGCAGGCATTTGATTAGGAAATACAAAATATACTCTTTGAAGTGATAGTTAGCAGTTCTGCAAGCACTCCCAGCAGAAGATATAAGTGCAGATTTCAAAAACTTGTCAGGAAAAAGCAAGTTACTCAGAATTTACTTCATCTGAACTTTGGCTGAAGGTTTGATATCGACTTATTATACTGAAATTAGTCAGCTCATCTCCAACTAAAGAGAAATATATTTTGTATTCAAGCTCTACAACATTTCATTCACTGTACCTCAGATCACCCACCAGCCAGCAGAGACTTGGCTTTTCGTAATTTCCCCATCTTGGTGTTGCCATACCACTGCATTTCTGTGGTGCAGCCACACCAGCACTACTTGTGAGCAGACCAGCTAAGAAAAGGTGATGAATGACCCTGTGGAGATTAAGCTGTGAAACATCTCTCACTGGCCTGAATACTGAGCACTGAATTTACCCTCACAGCCTTTTCTCCATGTTCCCAGGTCTCCTTCCCCTGGCAGGTCCAGGGTTTGTCCTAGCTTGGATCTCATGTAGAGAAGCCAGTAGCCCTGTGCACCCAGAGTTTCAGCTCTTCTTTCCTAAGGCAGACGGCTCCATCTCACTTTAGAGCTCCTGTTTCATTGCCCTCTGCTGTAACCTCTTTTGAAGGCATCTTTTGCTCCAGCCTCACCACAAGGAAAACAAGTTACTCAGATTCTGTATCTAAGAGTACTTTGGAAAACTCCATGTTGCCCAGACATTTGCAGGGGGCTGAAAGAAGCTAAGTATTTTGCTGAATACTCTCCTCTTGAACAGAAACATGTGCAAACCTGGACTCCATATCATCAGATTCATCAGATATGCTAACCAATATCCACTGCAGAAGTGTTTGTGAGAATGAAGAGAATGCTGGGGGCCCTTAGCAGAACTGGGAAAATGAACCACCATTAAGAACTCTACACAGTTTGAACTATTGATCCAGTTGACTTCTTATTTAATTGTAAGCAAAATCTGCTTTGCCACCCTGGAGTTTTTATTCCTCACTGTTATAGAGATTTTTCAATATTATTGCCTTGGTTTGGGGGAAGAGTACATTTCTCTTTTTGTCCCATCAAGCTACATTCTCACATTAAAAAGAAATGTCAAGCAGCCAAGTTGATTTTCAGCTACATCTGCCTCCAGAGCAGACCTCTTCCCCTAGTTAACTAGTGGGATGGATCATAAGACACGGCTCAGGAGGCTTTGGAGTCTAGGCTTGATCAACAAGCTGACAGTCCTGAAAAAGGGCAGCTGATGTCAGGTAAAAGCAGTAAGAAGAGCAACATGAACTGCACTATAATTTTAGGAATACCATCAGGAATTCTGATGTAAACTGTTCAGATTTTTGAAGGTAAATCCACCACTCAATTCACAGTCACAATAAGCTTGTAAGTAAGGGTTTCTGCAGCATGGAAGGGCAGTAGATCCTCCCACCTGCACCATAACTTGACCGGCACCTTTGCAAAGGTCACAGTGCCCAGAAGCCCAGCCCCTTCACCACCACCCTGGTCAGGCTCTGATCCCATGCTTGGTAACACAGACAGCAATAGAGCTGGCTGGAGAAGAGGTAAATCCATGTGCAGTTTCTAAACTTTCCAGAGCCCCTTCTTGCTCTGATTTCTCATCAGGACTGAGAACCTCTGCACTAGTCAGAGATCCTTACAAGAAAGAGCAATTTGTCACCACAGGAGCATATTTTGTGTGCAATATCAATTTAGCATGGTGTGAAGATTCTGTAGAAATTGGAGCTAGAGCTATGGTATTAAGTTTAACACAACTGACTGGGGACCCACATCCTCACCTTCTTCAACTGTCCCATTTTCACTGCCTGCAAATTACTTACCTTCCCTTAGCCCCATCTCCTCCACTCTTGAACTAACACAATTCAACAATGCCTTTTTTGGTTCTATAGCAGCTAGTGGCTTAAATATAGTACAAGTGAAGATCCAGTGATCCAACTGTAAGTACAAATGAAGAACATTTGTTGGGTCCTCTGGCTGATGAAGTATTGCAGCCTTACTGAGAAGCCAGTCTTTGTAGGTATATCAGGGTACAGTTAGCCCCTAGTGTAGGATATAGAGAGCTTACCTGGAGACAGTCCTGCAATAGTCCCTAGCTCAGGTGTCTGTGGAGCTGATTTCTTTGGCTCCTGCAGACCTCTCCCTTCCAGTGGATAAATTACCAACTATGTAACTGGTGAGCACATTATTCTTCCTTGAAAAGCAAAATTGGAAAGATGAGCAAATATCTCTCAAAATAATAATTAAAAAACCCCCACAAACAAACAGAAAAAGACTTTAAAAGAATGAGGACCACTTGGCCCTGAGAAACAGCCATACTGCAGCAAATGCAACACCCTCTTCTGAAAACTGCAGAAAGCCAGTATCTTGGAATTTGTCTGGGGCAACAAAGCTAACTCACTCTGCTGGAAAATATCACATTCATCTTGGCAAGAACAGCCATTACAGAATTAACTTAGTTCTGATGGTTTTTAAAAGAACTACCTTGTACAGTTCATAGGAAGGAAGTCCTTTCAGCATACAGTTTCACAGGGATAGCTGCACTCTGAGAGGGCAGATATCTTGGTGTGGGGAGGCAGGAACATTTGGGGGAGCAGACCAGGGGAAGGAATTCTAGTAGCACTGATCATCATTTTTGGAAACAGCAGTCAGTCAAGCAGATGGCAATGAAGCAACTGTTGTTCATCTCTGCTGATGGCATGTCCGATAAGTGAGGTGCTGAACACTCTGGAGTCACAGAGAGAATTGAGATGAATGGCTTCAGCGGGTATCCTGCTCTTAGGAAACTTGTTAGGCAGGGAGAGTCCCAGCTCAAGAGCTGCAGGATTGCCCTGCATAAAGCCTACGCCGTTGTTTCTTGTTTCTTATGAATCTAGATATCACTGGGCTTAACAGCAAATAAATTTTGCTCTTCTGCCAACATTTTAACTGAGCATATAACCTTTCCCACATAGTCATTGCTGTGATTTACCAGAGAAATCAACTACAATTGCCACAATTAGGACAAAAGGCATAACTTCCACCGCCAACGCATGGAAATTCCCTGTGTGACCTCAGCCCTTCAATACCCCTTGAAGGCAGTGATAGCCACCATCAGACTTTCCTCAAAAGGATGCCGAACTAGTCTGTCACAAACGTGTGGGCTAGTGAGCAAAATAAGTAGCTAATTTTCCGACAGTGACTAAGTGCAACTCTGAATCTGAGGTGTGATTTGTCCTGGGTATACTGGCCTTCAAGGTTTCTGTGATGATATTTCGTGTCCCGTTCTCACCACCTATTTAATCTCTCCAACGGGAAACAGCCCAGGAAGGGGCTGGTCCATCCTGCCTCCCACACAGATGTCTGCACTGCCAAATCAGCACCAATGGCAATACCCTTTTTCATCACCAGGCCAGCAAGAATTCAACCTCACCTTCACATCCATAGGTACGTTTACATAGGTACTTTTATTTTTGATGCATTATTGGAGGCCCAAGCCTTTGGGCTGCAGTGATCTTGGGAGGGACTGCAAAGCTAAGAATCTCAGCAGGCACCTACACAGCACCCCTGCCATGCTGCCCAAGTCACAAGACAGGCAGGGAAAGGATTTCCAGCAAAGAAGAAAAAGCATAACAGAGTCCGGCAGAGGCACTGGTATTCATGGTAGTCCTCATCAAGTTCTATCCTTCCCCTTGCATCATTCTCGTGAGTGGGAAAAGACATCAGTAACGTAGTCTACTCTCTGCACATAACTCCTCTTTTTGGATGCAGAGGGCCAGGCTGGCACATGGAACATAATTTAAGAGTGTCTAACCTCATGCTTGGTAAATTGGGCCCATTATACAACCCCTGTCTGTATCACTGTACATATAGAGTATATATTGATGAAGTGGAATTTTGCATGCTGAAGAACATCCATATGCTACGCAGGAGATATTTCCTGTTCTCAGTGCTGCTGTGTCATTAACTTCCCTGCTTGTTTTGACTGTTTATCTCTCAAGCTGAAGTGTCTAGACAACTAGAAAGTGACAACTAAGAAAAAGTCATTAATACAAACATCACTAATATTTATGACATTCTGAGAAAAATATTCCGCAATGCATTGCCTTGTTTTCCACATAGCTCAGTAAGGACTAGGGTGCCTTGGAGTTCTATTCTGCTTCAGCTCTCTTCCATTTTCCTCCAAGCAGCGAGGGCGCCTCAGAGCAATGAGGATTTTCTGGCCCTTTAACAATCCCCTTGTCCGCCAGACTTCCTCCTTTCATAGCCCCCATGCGCTCCCTCCCCTCTCCCCCAGGGCTAGTTAATATGTGCCAAATCCTGACACCCTGAATGGTTTCCCAACGCCGACACTAATCACGTTTTCGGGAGCAGGTCAGCAGTGAAGGAGCTGAAATTCGTGTGAAAAAGTCCCCGGGATGGCCCCGGTGCCTCACACCTGCATGCCCTATTCATCTGCAGTGTTTACACATTGTCATCCACAATTAATTCTTTCCAGGGACGCTCCACTGCCTGCCCTCCCGTTGCACAGGGACCCCATTCTGAGCTGTTGTGTCTGTTAAATTGAGCATGGGGTGCTGCGATTAAATTAAGTTTTGTGGCGCTCTCTCTCTCTCCCTCCCTCCCCTTCCCTTTTCTCTCTGTTAATAATGATGCCTGATGGAAGATTGCTGGCACTGGAGTAAAGAGGTAATTACAGGCACTAAAAGTAGGGAAAGAAAAATTTCTATGTGGAAATGTGAATGGGGACATCTTTTCTAGCTAGCCCTCGGTGCGAGGTGGGAACCGCAGCCCTGTGCAATGTCCAGGGTACAAGGAGGAGAGGAAGACGCGGGGGCACACACGAAGATCTCCCACAGAGCAAATGGGCAAAATTTGGATCTGTGACATTCTTTACGCACTGGCCTGAATACAAGTTTTCTTCAGCAAGTGACATTCTCACTTTCTACTACAGCTATGTTTGTGCATATATGTAGCATACACCAGCTATGGTATCTTCTCCCAAGATACCATACCCAAACACACCAGGAGAAATTCCCTGGCCTAACGGGCTAGCAAGTCTCCTCACGCTGGCACACTTCTGCACTGTTGAGTAAAATGAGTAAAACGTGGAATGAGAATAGCTCACTGGAGGTGAGGAGGAAAACAAGAGAAGAGGACAGAAATTTGACCAGCTTCTGCAAAACCTCAAGGCAGCAGCTTTTTTTTCCAAGTGTTTTACTTGTGCATGAAGTGGACAACAGGTTTTTATTACTCAGATGTCTTCAAAGTCAAAGAGCCATTTTTGTTGAGAACATGCAACTTTCCAAGCAAGTGTAGTTGGGTGGATTTGGCTTTATATCTTTTTTCAGCCACTTGCAGGACTCAATACCACAAGCAAGAAGGGCACTACCGTGGTAAGAAGGACAGAGCTCAGACTCTTCCAGCCAACAGCCTGGACTAGAGCTACAGCCAAGCTAAAGAACAGCCTCTGTTTTCTCGTGTCAGACACACCAAAAAAAAAAAAAAAAGACACGAGAATTGCCTGAAGTTCTGAGGCCCCAATATCCAAGACACACATAACACATAACAAAATTAATTGACTACAAGCACAGTCTTTTATGTCTCAGCAAATAGCAGCCTCTCTGATTTTTATCCTGTGCAAGAAAATTGCCCCTGCAAGACAAAAATCTTCATGTTGGCAATTATAGAAACAGCCTCCTTATAAACACCACTGTAAAATATTGTTGCATGCATGTATGAAATGTGCTGGAAAGCACGTGCTACATCCCCCTCTAGTGCTGAACTACTACAGAATAACAATCTAATCCTGCTACTGCTTTCTTCAGGTGGAGCAGAGACTTTTCTGCAACAATCCATATTTAAAATCCAGAAAAAACCTCAAGGGTGGCTGCCATATATGAAGGCATCTTTATGGGATGATTACAGAAGATGGATTCACAGGCGCTGAGAAGTCCAAGAGTCCTTAACATGAACAAGGCTTTAATACCTCCTAAATACCAGTGAGCATCCAAAGTAAATCTGTTTTGTTTTACAAGTCTCATTCATTTTGTGTTTCCTCTTAAAAGCTAGGGAGCTGCATACATCACACACCTGATCAACACACAGCCCATTGCATCACAAGTCTTTAGTGCTTCATAACAAGTATTACCTGAGGAAATGCTCTCCAAGAGCACCAGCTGTATATATATATATATATATATATTTATTTATTTATTTATTTATATTTATATATATATATACCCTCCCAATCATCCTCCATCACAGCAGCCGTGGTCTTGCAGGCCTTACTCAGGTAAGGGGCCTGGCCAAGTCAGGCAGGGAGCACCAGCTTTTATCAGCTGCCTGTATCCTACGGCGTCATCATGTCTCACTTCCTGCACCTACAGGGACAGTCAGGTCTGACACGAGGTCATAGCAGCCCTATGGTTCTGCAAAGTACGTGACAGCTCATAGCAAAGGCATTCCGACTGCAAGTCTCAGTTCTCAAGCACGCATGGCAGTGTGTGTTGCATGTCACAGACTCACCCCATGCTTGGTGATGCAGAGCTCTTCAGGTGGTCAGTCTGCATTTACTTTGCATCCCACTGTGGGATAGTCTCAGCTTGTTAGTAGGAGAGGGAGGAAGCCAGAGAGCAGTCAGGCATCAAGGAATTCAGACCCAAAGAAGGTCCCGGGGAGGTTGAAGAGAACAAAGACAGGCTGGCTTCAGCAGCTTACCTGAGTCAGGCTGGGCAGAGACCAGGATTTACAACCAGCATGGGCAGCAAACATTGCTCTAGCTGACATCCTCAACTGGACATGGGAACAAGGCAGCACACACAACACCAGCACCATGCTCCTCCTTTCACCCTTCCTCACCCAGACAACAGACCCTGCTTATACTGTCCTTCCAACCTGCTACTACAGGCACAAAGCACACAAACTTTAGCAAAAGCCTCCAAGGCCTTCTAACAAAACCACAGTCACTCAGCAGAGAGGAGCAGCTGAGCCAGGAGGCTCCCTGTACCAACAAGCCATGCTGCACGACCAGCTGTAAGCACTCTCTGCCTCCCCTCTGTATTCAGCCTCAAGGAGAACTAAGCACAATCCTTCTTTCCAGATGGGTAAAACCTGCCAAAAATCAGCTGAACATAGGTCTTTACAATGGAGGCATTTGAGTAATCTCAGTGGCAGGTGTTGGGAGCAGCCCTGCCTACGAAACGTGAAGCAAAGGCTCATACTTAAATTATTTCCCTGCAGCAGAACTACTAGTACACTTAGTAATGTAACTATCACAAAACCTGCAAGCTGCCTACCGACTTTTCCTCCCACTGAAAACAATGAGAGTGGAGGATGTTCAGTAAATTATACCACTTGCCCAGTTAATAAACAATTCATAAAATTATGCATGGTTTTGAAGTGCTCTATAAAAATATATTAATCAATCATTAAATAATTAAGATAACTCTCTGTTCTTTTTCTCTGGCACTCCCAAGTTGATGGATGTTCCTATAGCAACAGAGGAGCAGGACTGAGGGCAGGGGGAATGCAGGGCTCAGGAGGCGATGCTAGCGCAGGACCTTTGCTCTCCAGCCCTCCAAAAGTCATGCAGGGCAAGCGGAAGGGGGCTGCGAGAGGTGACATGCAGGAAGGAGGCTTTCAATTTTAATGGAGATTCTTACGATGACAGTCTATGCAAATAGGTACATGAAAGAGGAGAGGAAACAGACTGGGGGAAGGGGGAGAGAAATTAACCCTGGTTCAGATTTCAAAGCAAAGCCAGGAATAATTTTTGGAGCTAAGAATAGTTGCAATGCACCTTGTTCTCCCTGGGTTTGAGCCCTGCATAATTCTTAGACTCGGAGTCTGAAATTACAGCCGGGAGGGGGAGGGAAGCCAGACTGCACAGTCCAGGAAACGCCGCTGTCCCGGCTGCAGCTTCATCACCTTTATGGTTCTTTTGTGTCACCAAAAGGCACTATTTAACAAAGGAGCTGTCCTTTTGCTTTTGCAGGGCCATTGCAGTTGTTTTGCAAATGAGATTGCTTGATTGCTGAGCAAAATCAGAGATCTTTTGAAGCTGTTGCCCAGGAAAGGGGGAGGGCAAGGGATTCAATTATCCCTCACAGAAAGTCGTAGGACCTGCCTGGTCTTATAGAGAGCTGTTGAGAATGAGCCAATGCAACTTTTGAATTTACTTTTAGGTAAAATTCATGAGAAATCCCAGGAAGACCCTACAGCCACTTCCAGAAAAGAGAGGAGTCTGCTGAATTGCCAAGAGAAACTCCTGACCCTATTGCAGCCCACTCACCTTCCTCAGAGACAGCCAAGCCAGAGGCTGCCCCGGCCCCAGCTAGCCTCTGAGAGGATGAGTGGGGATCTTTAGCTTGTCGGGAAATCTGCCCGACCGACACTAAAGGGCAGCTCTGTCGCTAAGTCCAGGGGGCCAGTCTGCAGACCCCCAGGAGCTTATTGGTGTAGATCAGATCGCGTCAAAACCTATGCAGGCACTCACTGGGTGACCTTTTTAATCAGAGCACAGCTTCTGCAACACAAAAAGTGCCTCTGGGAATTCAGGGATGCTGCTGACAAGAAATGGTGTTTTGTGGAGGTGATCTGGAACGGAGCGCTTTGCTTCAACTGTCCCAAAATTTTTCATTTCAATTGAGTTTAGCATTGAAATGAATTTTCCCGAAAAGGCCTCTCTTCTTTCCTGTGCATGGGGCTTGCGGCTGAGCTGCATTCACTGAGAACAAAATGGACCTGGCCCAAGCTTCATGGGAGCTGGGCAGAGCTCCCAGGGAGCACAGCCCAGAGGAGAGAATGGGACCCAAACCCAAGGAAAGGCGCTGCCTACTTTAATGTTAAGCAGACTCGAAACTAAATGTTTCATGTCAGTTCAACAAATTGAAACAAAACATTCCTACCTCACAAATGTCAAAATGCTTCACTTTGATCCAAAAAATGTCAAAACGGAACATGGAAACATTTCTGAACATGACTGTTTTAATTCCAGGAAACAATTTTTCCTGGTTTTTTGCCACAGTTTGCTCTGTTCTGAAAAACAGAAATTCAGAATTTCACAAAGCTTCACTTAGAGCCATTTATCACAGGAGGGACCAATATTGCATATACACGCGTGTGTGTGTGTGAACACTCTCATTCACATGCACAGCACATCCACTGTGCCTTTCCCTTGTGGCACTTCGGGACTCTCTCCAGGCTGATTTCACCACCCATATAGCTGCTAGGCCTCCAGCCCCATCACCTGAGGATGCTCTTCAGTCTGTAGAAGGTCCCATGTGCCTGGGAATACCCAGTACAAGTGCACTGGATTGCACAAGCAATGGATGTCCACAAGATACCTTAAAAACAGAATGTTTAGGGCTAGCACTGCCATCACTACCATCACCACAGAGTTCGCACACAATCCAGGTCCCTTTAGATTCCTCCTATTCTCAATCAGGGCTGACACAGGCTTTGGTCTGACTTGTTTCAGACCTCATAGTTTGGTGATGATGTGATTAACAAGAAACTGGTTTGAATAATCTCCTTGTTTGAGAAGCAATGTTAAAACCAGCACTTACTTAGAGAAAAGAGGGAAGGGTTTAGAAATTTCACAACTTTCATATAATTTGACCAGTAATGTTAATCTATATTCTGATGATCCTGTCCACTGAGCATGGTTAAAAACACGCTAATATGGAGAAAGGTGACATGCTCTTAATCATGTACTGCATGCCCAAGGTGGATCCACGTGTCTATTTTTGCTTCAGTAGATGAGATCCTAATGCTGCATCCAGTAACAGTTTGATGACTTTGTATGGACACTACTTTCAGTGTTCTTGCCATGCAGCTGAAGGCTACAAACATGGCTGGCTGTGTCACTGGCCCCTTGGAGAAAGTGCTCCCATTTTCTGTGCCAAGAAGCAGCTAAACCAGGGAACAAAGTCTTCCCCTGTGCTCCTCCCATGCCTACCAAAGTTTTCTGGCTGTTCTGTTTATCCATTTGCTTAGGATATCCCTCTTCTTTCAAAAAGCTAAAAGACATCCTAGAACATCTTTGTACATTTATTTTTCACAGTCTTTCAGTGTTGATTTTGGCTCTACCACGTGTTTCCAAAGAGGGTCCCTTGGTGCCAGGTCCTATCTTGTTTCTACAGGTGAAATGTCCTCATAGGGGTACACTATAGCTCTCTTGCACAGTGGGATAGCTGACATGAAAAGATTAGCCACATATACCTTAGCCCTCCAAACCAAACTGGCCAGGAATGGGGCTTCACAGTCCTCTCCTGCCAGACTCTCAGCATCTCCTGCCTAGGTTTCCCTGCTATAGACCAATCTTTCCATGGTGCCTCCATATTGGGGAACCTTTCTGTATCTTGGTCTCTTCCTTATTGGGGGAAAAAAATCTTCTTTTAAATATTTCCCCACCAGCATTTCTGCAAAAGCACCTCTCATCATCCCTGGACACACAATGTTCTACCAGGAAATATATTTCTCATTTTGTATAAATAACCAATAATAATTCATTCTGCTAATTCTCTGATTCTCTCCAAATCTTCCAAACTCATTCACCCTCTAAGCATGTAAAAATAAACTGCAGGAACAATTCATATTGCATCTACAGCTAAACACTCTCTTGGGTTCCACTGTTGCCAAACAGTACTCTTCAGACTCATTCCCTGTGGGTTGGCAGTAGCTCAGGGCTTGAGGCTCTCTGAGGCTTGGATCTGATGCAAAATCAGTCTTCTTGCTGAGACCTTGCAGTTTCTTCACAAGGCTTTTGCAAAAACCGAAAAGAACATCCAGAAGACCTTATCCATCACTGGGCTGTCCTGGGCTGAGAGAGAAGAGTGGATCTGAGACAGGCTGTCTTTCAGGTAATGATCGTTGCCACCTCCTAGAAACAGCTTGCAGCAGCCTTGCCAATTGCTGAGTTTCATCCCTAAATATAGGAAGGCTTTAGGCTTTAAAATATGATGCAGATGAGTAAGAGATCTTCCTTTTAGGGATAAAAGTGTAGCAACACTTTGTGGAAGCAGTATATCACCTTTGAGAACCAAGGCATGCATTGTTTTAAAAATAGAAGAAAATAAGATAAAATAAAGAATAACCAGAGAAACAGAGAAAATTGGTGTGTAGGTTATGTTCCAAAAGCCTCCCCAGTGAAGCTTCAGAAGTGCTCTGTTGCCATCAATCCCTTTGAAGATTATTTCAAGGCTGTACTAATATGTGGATCTTGAGTGCAGCTGTTAGCATGGGCACATATCTAATCAAAGGGGCCTAATTATGTATATTACCCAATTTGACAGTTAGGGAGCACTTCAATGATGATTCTTCTGCTTGTCTGACAAATAACATGATTATTCAGTAAGCTACATATATTTTAATATTGAATTTTTGTTCTTTCATAAGTAATTGTCTAGCCAACCAAAAGTGCTTTTCACTTGTGAAGTCATAGCCAATATTAGCAACCAGATTCAATTAATTATGTTTAATAAGCTAATAAATATATTTAGGACTCTTTGTGCTATGCTCAGTCACCTTTAGAAAACATTTCATCATTAGTCACCAAAAAATGAAGTGTTCTCTTTTTTTCAAGGATGTCAGCACTTTAAAAACTTCAGTTTAACATTATAAATTAAATGCAATTTGCTTTAAAAATAGATTTTAAAATTGATGCTTGTTTTTAGCTTTAAGACTGAAAACAGATTCTTTATATATGTCTCGGATTTATGGGAGAAGCAAGGAATTTTTCAGGAACATGTCAGAAATAAGTTGGTGGTGCTCATTCTTAGGGCCTCACTATATTAAAAATGTGTAGAAGACTGCTGCTTCTCCCACCCTGCTACAATGCTCCCCAGCACAAGCAGAAAGCAAGGTTTTTCCTGTGACACCTGAAGAATGAAGGAGACTGCCAGCAGAAGGACAGTGGGATGGGTAGTGACGAAGGTTGCAGAGCTGAGCCATGCTTTAAATCATCCGTGACAATGAGCTGGGAGACATGACAGGAGCCTGACAGACTTGGGTCAAGGTCTTGAGGAGATGAGCAATCCTACCTGTGCATACAACAATTTGCTTTTCTCCTCTGTCTTTCTGCCAACTTTACTCATCTATTGTTCTCATAAGTATATTCAGGAAAAGGACTGAGAAAGGCCCCTCTGGAATCATTGTTTTACCTTCCATCCCCATCGCATCCACACAGCTGCCAGAAGGACACATGGTTAGGAGAACCTGCCAGTTTGAGCAGCCTTTTCCTTCCTTTCATCCATGCACTGAAAGGATAATGTGAGAAAAAAGAGACCTTGTAAGTCATCAGGTGACCAGAAGCACATCACCTTCTGTGCTTTTCTTCCCATGACAAGGATTCCTCAAGTCTGCAAGAGAGAAATATGCAAAGCATGGAGTTGGGTACGGGAATGAACCAAACTCTTGAGCTGCAGGGGAACTGGTGTAACAGAACAGGAAACCACACAAACTGTGAGGTGTCTAGTCAAGACTAGCAATAAAAAAGTGTCTCTACCAGAGTCAGTGATGAGTAGGTAGGACCGAGGCAAGAGGACTGAGGAATTACTCAACAGGATGAACCGTGTGATGTCCAGATGAGACATCACTGATACCAGCACAAGTCGTGGCCTATTGGCTTTGGCAAAATTCTTTTGGAAACTCATTGGCAAAAACAGCTGCTGATCAGGGGAAAGACAAGAACCCTCTTTTCCAGCCCCAGTGTGGACACGTGAAAGACCCCTAAGTCAGCACCAGTTGCCCACTGTCATCAGCATGAGTACCCTGCCCCAACCACCAAAGAGGTGGGTCTGCAAGGGCACAACTCAGCTAGTGCTGTGTTAAGTGGTCCTGCTCCATCTGGTCAACTAAAAAGTGAGTGAGCCAGTATGACTGGAGTTTGCATGGCTGTCAGTGTAACACCCTTTATGTAAAATTGAAGCATTAATAATAAACCACATAATAGTAATTGGAATACAGGTATCCTAGTAAAAGATGGGAGTGTATCATTCAATATTCCCCATATTGGTTGTCATCTGATTCAGCCAGCAGTCTCTGTGCAAATCAATCATGAAGTTCCCAGCCTCAGTCACTCTGTGATACCAGGCCTCCTCTCCCTCCCCTAGCACCCCACATCATTAAAAGTAATTAAACTCCTGTCCTGTGTCCAGGTGTCACAAGACACCCAGTAAGTCTCACCTTTAACTACACACTTGGATGTGCTGAAATAGCAGCACTGCAGATGCTGCCTCTGGGGCTCAGCCTGCTCCCACCAAAGCACTAGGTGAACTGCTGGCAGGGCACCCCCAGCTCTGCTTGGCTTCCCAGGGCACAGTAGGGGGCTGCAAATGAATCAGCAGTGCCCCACTGCAGGTCAACACACCCAGCTATCTGTGTTTTCCCTTGTTTGTCAATTTCCATCAGCCTTTATTTTCCTCTAAATCTCTTTGGGGTACCAATTAATCCAGAGGGTTTTCATTTACTCTGGCTGTCCAAATCAGCAACACACGAATACCCCCCACAATCGCTGCCAACAGCTCGTAATACATTTTAACTGCTCCTTGGCCTTTGATGTGTAAGCCTTCTGGGCAACATTATCATTACCCTTTATTTACCTCTGTATGTGAATGCAGCGCTGCACAGCCACTTGCACATGCTAAGTGCGACTAGTTTGTTTGTGTCTGAAGTAAAGCACATTGGCCTAAGAACCACGCAAGAATTTTGCCCTCTTTGCTAGCAAAACCCTGAACCAGCCAAAATAAACACCAATATTATCCCAGGTTATGGAGAGCTTATTTTGAAAGTGGATGAGCAAATACAGGTATGAACAGGACAAACCAAAAGAGTTGTTTACCTAGGGAGAAGACTTAGTGGGAGAAAGGAGACCTGGTTGAGTCTGGAAGCGTGGACATCATGTCAGGATAAGCAGATAGTGTGCCTTGCACACATGCACATGCTGGAAGTAAGAACACTGTTCTAGCTGAAACACTGGATACAGGCAAACTCATGAAAATGTAATGGGCAAATTTTAGTGAGCCAGGGTGATTTCAGTTCCAGGCTGGGGCATTCTTTGCAACTTTGGAGACATTTATGGTTTTGAGGGTTCTCATAATTGAAATAGTTACAATCGCATTTCTCAGGGAACATGAATATGCATGGTGGCATTCAGGTTATTGGTTTGGAAGGGCGCTCAGCCCAGCTAGGAAAATGTGAAAACACTCAGAGCCCTGCAGGATTAGTTGAACACGGCACAGGTTAGCTAAAGATGGTTTCAGAGGATCCACACAATCCACGGGTGCTTACAATAGGGGGGTGGAGAAACAAACTCCCTGTAATAAGTATTTTTGTGGGAAATTATGGGTATACAATCTTAATATGGGTGTGCCACATTAACACACAGAGTCCCCAAGCCCAGACAGTGAAGGAGGAGATCCTGGGTAGTGAGGGAGGAGATTTGGACTTTGCCCAGCCAGGCTGTAGCCTCTGAAGTTTTCTACTGATCCTGCTATCTTCTCTGACCAAAAGTGATAAACGACTCCCCCCACCTCCATGATCATCCTGAAGCTGTGAAACAAAGCTCTGCTCACTGTTGCCCTCCTCTACCCAGAGGGCTGATATTTCACTTTTTATAAATTCAAATCTTTGATTGAGCAGGGCGAAGCATAATTTCCCTATTGCAGGCATCATTCTGCAAAGGATGCAATGGGCTATGCCCTCATAGCACAGAGCTTGGTGTAGCAACCATGGCCAGTCTCCAGATGCTCCAGTTCTGCAAGGGACTTGTGCTGGATTAAACTAGGACTACCCCATAAAACTGTGAGGAAGGCAGAAAAAGGGGCTGCTTGCAGCATGTTGCTGCATCTGTCCCTAAAATAGGAATGAGCCCTTCCCCACTCACCCTGAAAGCATGTGGGGATAAATAGACCGCAAAGTGGAGCTATTAAAACAGGTCCAGGGGAGGCTTGGTTTCAAGCAGGACGTGGGACACCAAACAATAGCTGCCATTTTGAAGCAGCTAGAGCCCAGGGTGCTCTTGACAACGTGGTGGAAAACACTGTCTCAGGGTACGACCCTTGCTTGCGAAATAAATAGGCCCCTGAGAATTCACTGTGCAATGGCTGCTGACGTGCAAATTCAGAGCTGAAAAGCATCAACTGTACTTTCTAAAAATATGAAAGAGCAGTGCCCAGGGGAGGATGGCTTGGGAAGGAAGAAGCAGAGGAAAGAGCCCAACGGTGTTCCTGCATCCCTGCAGGATTTCTGGGAAGGTACCATGCCTTTCCATGCCCTGCAAAGAGCAGGGTCACACTGGGGGCCCCGCTCGCAGCAGTCACCACACCATGCAAACAAGCACCTGAAGGAAATAGCCCCTTCCCTTTGTAAGCCGTCAGGGAAGATTACATCCCTACAGCAAGCTTTGCCCACTGGAGACAATCCTCCAAGACAAGCTGTTGGCTTGCAAAGGAGGAGTCATGCACTTGGCTGCAACTGAGAGGAGGACAAGAGCTGCTGCTGTCCCAGGTGATCTCCCAGGACTCTCCTCACCAGGACAGCAGGCTTTAAGACCTTGGAGAGGCTTTGCTGCCCAGCAGGTCTGAACTACATGGCCAGATGCACCCATGCAGGGCAGCCTCTGCGGTGATCCTGACCGCTGCCACCATCTCCGTCTGCCCTTCCAAGCCCCCAGAGATGGAGAGGGCTCCTCAGCTGCAGGACAGGCCAGCCAAGAAAAAGGTGCAGAAACAGTTAAAGTAGCTGGTAAATAAAATTCCCAGCAGAAAAAAAAACATGATCAGGGCAGAGAAAAGCATCCTTTCCAGCACTGCCAACCCCACATACTCAAAAATTATGCATCAAGATCCAGAGAATCACAGCTTTAAAATTGCAAGGGGTTTTGTTCTGGTTTTTTAAAGAAAATTATAAATGTTTGAGCTTTTCCTAATTGCAGTCTGGTTTCCTGAAGTTTATGATCACATTTTCAAACTTTTCTGCAAATCCCTGAGGGCTATGAACTTCTTCTTTTTTTTTTTTTTATAAAATAAAATTGAGGAGCTCACCTAATGCCCATAGCTTTGGGGCAAACAGCAAAGATCAAAAGACACACTAAAATGAGGACTATAGGAAACACTGGAGATCTCAGGAATGAACACCCTCCAGTATACATCTTACAATTTCCCCCCAGTGTTCCACAAAAACACTTTTAGAAGATATTTTGCTGTTTTAACAAACATCACATTGCTTAAGTACTTTATTTGCCAGCATGAAGAGCAGGTCTTCAGTGGCATTTTGCTTCCAAGAATAATGTTGTTTGCAGCCAAGGCCTGCAGAAAAGTTAAAACTGAGGCTGCTGTCCCTGGCTAAGGGGACCAGAGAAGCACACAGTTTCCAGGAACATGTTGTGTGCTCAAGGTTGCTGCTGTTCACAGAGCAAGGAAGGTTGTGAAATGTTATCTTGGTCAAACCCAGACCTGACTTTCCATCTTTAGCCTGATCCATACAGAAATATATTGCCCAAAAGGCATCAGCTTACTTTCTTTGTCTCCAAACTGCCATGTCTTACAGGGAGACCTGTGTTACAGGCAGACAGGCTGTGGGAAATGTATCAGCCAGTAAAGAGCTCAGTGATCCTGCAAGATTAAAGGCTGATCTGAGTGCAAACTTGCTATCGTGCCTCTTGAAAGGATTTGGCGGCCTGATTATCGATTGCTGTCCTTAAGAGAATGTGATCCTCTCTTTGCACTGATCCTGTTAGCTTTATTTACGGTAACACGTGCTGAAACATCCTCTTGTAGAGATAATGGCCTCCTTTGGTTGCTGCCAGAATGAACAAATGGAAACAAAAACATGCTGCTAATAATTATGTCCTACTCTAATTAAAACAAGACAAAAACACTGCACTGCTGGGTTTGGTTTGCCATGGCCTGGGTGCTTGGACAAGCCCTGGGCACAAGGGCTGACCACAGGAATGCCAATAACCAAAGCACAGCAGTGCCTAATATATCAGTGGAACTCAAACCCATGAGGTTTCCACCAGCCCAGAAACTCAGCAAAACATTCATGAAGACAAGGAATATGTTTGGTACCCAAACTGGGATCCAGCTACATGGAGGCTGCTCCTCTAGGCAGAGCTCAGCCCACATGAGCTTAATAAGCTGCCAGAGGTGATGGCAGATGGGTAAAGTACACAAATTATCAAAGGTTTTTTAACAGTCCTCTTGAACTTTTCATGGCACATCTGCACCATGCAGAAAGGCCAATAGCTCAGTTCAGGCAGAAGGCAACAGCTGTAGCAGGATGGTTGAAGAGAAGCAGAATTTGGTTTGCCTGTGTCCCACAGCAGGACATTAAGTAAGAAAATAAGTCTAGCTCCCTTCTCCTGTAAGTGAACACCATAAGCTCTGCACATGCTGCCTCTTCAGTCTGAATCAGGGTCCAGTCACAACAGGTGCAAATTGAAGAAAAAGGAACAAAATAAGTGGGGAAGAAAAAAGAACAAATGCCTCCACAAATCCAAAATAAAAAGCAGTGGCACAGCCACACCACTGAGCACTCACAGAGCTTGCCCTGTAAACAAAAGTATCCAAGTACTGCTGTACACACAAATATTTATTTAGGATTACTCCACTGATGGATTGTGAATAACAAGAGCTTGGTCAATACTCCAGGATTACCCAGGGATGACCAGACTTCAAACATGCCTTGGGATATGGTTTCAAGAGCCCCACCTCAGCTATGGTGGGGCCTTGTGAATTCCTGCTGTCCCCTATGCCCTCAGGCTGGCACACTTGGGACCCCCCAGTGGCCTGTGGGAGTCAGGCTTTCACACCGGCCTTTCTGTGGATGCTGAAAACAGAACCAGGCTTAAAAGAAAACTGTAGCAAGAACACGCTATGCTTATCGCTTATTAAGGTCAAATTGCTTCCCCACTGCTTTTCCCACAAAGGAGATGGTTATAGAGCAGGACCAAGATCTAGACTGATCCCAGCCGTCCCCTCAATTGCTTTTTTGGTCCTCATGAAGCAGTGCAGTGTGGCTCCAGCCACTTCTGTCTCTTAGGGAGCTCTTTGCTGCTAAGTAAACTAACATGTCCTCTTCTTTAAACTCTTAACACCCATGGGAGAGAGAGAAATCTGACCTTCTAATACACACAGTCTACAGCTTCCACATAAAGTCCATGAGTAACCACAAGTGTAAGAAAGGAGACAAGGTCATTTCGAGGCACCAAAGTCAGTGATACAAGAATGCTGAAGGAGCAGACAAGGACCAGGCAAAGCCACAGGCTCCACAGTGGCATCACAGTGGCTAATAATACTACTTATTAGCCCTGTAACTCCAAAAGGTCAGCTTGGTCCTACAAGGTCAGGCATCCATTTAAATATAGATCTGTTTTGGACTGGATTACTTAAATTATTTCTTCTTTTTGTTCTCCAAAAAAGATATTTTTCCTCCTCATGCTTTTTAGAAGTCTTTCACACAGCCACCTGGGGACTCATTTTTAAGATTAACCGTGGTAGTAGTTTCAAGGCTTTCTCCTGGACATGGAAATTTCTCTCACTTATAAAGGCAATTTGGCTGCCCTTCATATGGGAGCTTAGGGAGCAGCAGGAGGGGAAAAACTGGGTGACGAGTCTACATTGTTATAGACCTGTTGGCTCTCCCTGAGGGTTTACATAAGGGTCTTGGACTCTTTCATTAATCCTTGGTGATTCTTGATCGCCTTATTTCTTACTTTCCACTTCCCTAACCTTTATTAAATCTTCCTATTCATTATGTAGGAAGGAGGGCTAGTTCATGTCACTAACAGAACAGTTTAAAGCTACGACATCAGAACTTGAGCGCAATCTACCCAATAAAATTATTTAAAGTATAAGTTTTGATAAAAACAAAGCACACTCACCTCAGTTGAAGGTGTAATTGCCCTTTGTAGATGTACAGCATCCACAGCTGGAAGTTAGGCAAGGGACTGGGCAACCTTCTGCTGCCCAGATCAGCTCTCCCAAGCTCGTGTCAAAGAGTCTTCTCGTATGACCCAGAGAAAACATATCATTCTCTGTATAGTTATCACCCCACAGAGGTCAAAAGAACAGTAGACAAGGTTCATTTCTGCCATGAAACTAAGAGTAATAGCTGGGGCTATACAGATTGGAGACAGGCTTAAGGAATGCTCTGCTGTCCTGCTGACAGCATTTTATCAAAGTTGCAAGAAAACTTAAGCTGTCAAATTTTTCTGAAGCTGTTGACGTCTGGTCCCCTAGGAAATGAAACAGTCAAGACTAACTAGACCCACTAAATACATAGTTAACAAGTAACTACATTAAACAATATCTCTTTTCCTACAGAGAAAAATAAGCATCACAGACATAAACACGCTTCCTTCTATAGAATTTCCTCTCAAAAATATGCCTTTAAGGTGATTCTACTCCAACACCATGCTGACACCCTTCCTGGGGGCAGAGGCAGCAAAAACAGAAACACCCTCTGTATCTGGGAACGTGGGGTGCCCCCAGTGCTCCCCTCAACACATCAGCAGGAGGGTTTCTGCCCCAGACCTGCAACCTTCTTCCCACCAAGGGAAAGCAGAGTCTTTCCCATGTAACACCACATTGCCTGCTGCTACAGGCTCCTTAGGGAAACAGAGAATGTACCTCAGCAGCCAGAAATCCATGGCAACCTGTGTTTGCCTACCATAAAAATCACCCTTCTCCAGAAGCGGAGCTCTCTGTCTGGAGCAAATCCCTCAGGGTAGTAACACCACTGAGAGAATGGGGCAGAATGCTTCCCTCCCACCAGGCCCTTTGGCAGTTTCCAGTGCTGGTAGAAAGCCTCGCTCTAGAAATTTGGAGGAAGATTCAGTGCACTGATATAATAGAAATGTTCATCTAAATGGCTGAAGTACCTCACACTCTCAGGAGCAGCATTTCTTTCTCCAGAGCTTCCCACACTGCTTGAGGCATAAACAATGCCCACCTGGCCAGCAAACTCAAATTTAAAACACCCTCCCTGACACAGAGAAAAGGCATCAGAGTAAGCTTCTTTTTCACTGCTGACCAAATGGAGCATGCTCCAGCGGACACTACTGAGTCGACTCTGGGTCTGTGGCTGGGATGAAGCCATCAGTAAAATTACACAGGGTGCAGCATCTCCACTCTGACTGTTTAAAATAAATGTCACTAAACCAGACAGATGCTGGCATTGTGTCCCAGCAGGTACTAATTTAGCCCACACAGAGTGCTCTTACATCATTTGTTCTGGGCACAGTTTAATTGCTAAATTAATTACTTTCCTATGAAACAAAATTGTACAAGAGGTAATCGTGATTTTTAAGCTTGATGGATGCTAAATGGGATTTGAATACATAAAAACAACTTTGACTCCTGTCTACGCTCAGGATTGCTGAGAGTAGCACCACCAGGGTAGGGGGCCAGCAAATGCCTAGCAGTGGGGAACAGGGCACAGCTGCCACCAGGAAGGCAGAGATGCAAGGTCCCAGCCACCCTGGCATTGGGTGCCGGATGGGGCCACCATCTGTGCCAGAACGCTGCAGCAGACACAGCTGGGCAATGAACTGCAGGTCACAGTGCTGTCCATTCCCGGCACTTCCCAGTGGCTGCAGGAAGTCTCCAGGATATGCTCCCTGTATCATGACAGGGCCTTCAGCCTTGCTGCAGGGAGCCCTGCAGGACCATCCAGAGCTGGGGGAGCCTCTCCAGCCCCCCTCCATATGTAATATGCCGGATAGTCCCCGCCATAGTGGAGTTGGTGTGGCAACACACTAGCACCCAGCATGGGGATGAGGAGAGAGGGGAGTGCGGCCATCACCGTGTCATCAGGCTACAGCTGATCTCGGCCAGTGATACACAGCAGCTTCTGCCCAGAGTGCTCCATGCCAGGTGGCGAATGGTTTGCATCTCAAGACCAGCCCATTCAACTTCTTTTTGTTTCTGACCCTACTGCAGGGGGCTCAGACACAAGCAGTGCTAACGGCCACTCCGAACACAGAACTTTTCCTGTGACAGGACAGAATAGACATAGATTTTAAATGGAAAACTTCCCATCTAAATGGGACTCATCTTCAGGTGATGACAGAAGTGAAAAAATATGGAGAGTACGAAAACTGTGGTGTGAGGAAGCCACAGCTGGAACAAGTCATGACAAATCATGATTGCCTCTGAAGAAGCTCCTTGTTCCATTCCCTGACATCCTCTCCAGCATAGTGCCCACATGTGGGCAGGGCTGTGGTGGGCAAAACCTCAAAAACACATAGAAATGAGCAAACTGATTAGCCAAGCACATAACTGTACAGTTCTCATTGTTTTCTCAAACCTTACCTGAGCAAAATACGGACACAAGTTGTTGAAGTCATGCCTGGTATTGTGGGCCAAGAGAAAGTGAAATCTGACATAAATCAAGCACCACTGCTCCTGTCGGGCACATCTGATGGAACAGAGCCTTTGGGCAACTACAGGACTGAGCTCAAGTTATATTAAGTTCTGTAAAAACACAGAAGAGACAATGATCGCAGCTGCAAACTAGAAAACTGGACTTCAGCTTCTCACTATTGAAAGAAGCACATAAGCCATTTTGTATTTATCAGATAAATTTATAAAGCTGCATTATGAAAGCATGAACCACTAACTCCTTTAAAAAAAGAAAGTCCACAACACAGCTCACTTTGAGCTCCAACAGGAAGTCTGCGAACTTGTATGCGTTTTCTTATTCATTTTTTAAATGCCTCCTTTAACGCCTCCAGTTTGTTAAGTGTCCCGTGATGCCTGTTGTATTAAGCCATATCTCTGAATTTGGGACTATTTGACTTCATAAAGGCGATCTAGGGAATCTACGGTGAGACTGTTTTAGGAGGCCTGTTCCCCGCGGGGAGCGCCGGGGCGCTGGGCATGCGGCCACTGCCCTCCAGCGGCGGGAGCCGGGCAGGACTCTCCGCGCAGCTCCGCGGCTCCACGCAGAGGCCCTTGCGCCGGGGGCTGGCTGCTGGAGCACGTATGAGTTGAGAGAGAAAAAGCGGAGAACATCTGAAGAACAGCTCGAAGTTTACCTTTTAGGAACTAAGACCTTCCAGGAAGCGGCTGAAGGAAGGAAAAGGCGTGCTTTGCCTAGGGATGAAACAGGCAGCTTCTCCACCAGGTCAGCAGCAGCCCTGGCAGGCTACCAGCAGTATGCTCACACAACACCCAGGCCCACTGCATGGGAGCATGCTCCTTTCTCCAGCCATGCTCTTCAGGCATCCCACCTCCTGCATCTCACCGAAGGGAGCAGCAGCTTTAGAGCCAAGATCCAGTTCTCTTGGCCACACCTGAATGCAAACCCCCAGCTCCAATGCTCGTGTGAAACAACTGGATGTCCCAGGATGAGCCAGGGTGAAACAATGATCCTAATTTATTCTGCTTCCCTTGACCAGTTTCTCCCTTGGCTCCCATGGCATTTCCTCCATTAACTACTGGGAAGCAGCAGGAATGCTTGAACAATAAACAACTAGCAGGCGTTTTTTTAACTGTTAGGGTAGTTGAAATATTCTTCTACAGCCCTGCAAAGACAAAGGGTGAGAGCATTAGAACATTGTCATTTTTAAAAACCTGAGCTGCACTGAGGAAGGGGCTCCAGGTGCTGCTGAGGCAGTGACACTTAGTTGCTTGTCTTGACCCTTTTCTCACCTCTTACAAAACTGGGTGCACAGCTAAAAGGCAAATGCAGTGAAAAACAAACATTTCCTTAGGAAGACTGGGGATTTGCAGGAAAGAAAAACCTGAAGGGAGGAGTAGAAAGAGATAAGGAATTGCTGTGGGCTTCGCTCACACATTTTCACTTATTTCCTATGGATCTTGCTCATGTGCTACTATGGCAGCCTTTGCTTGTGTCTAGAAATCTTGCAGATGCCCAAGGAAAAATGAAACGCATACAGTGCTGTAGGCCACATCCTCCCTGCTTACTCAGCCAGGGCCCAGCAATGAGGTCAGGCAGTTGTCAGTGACACAGAAGTCTCAAGGCAAAACCTGTGATTTATGGGGAAGGGCCTTGCCTCCAAGCATGGCGTTGTGGTACTCACAAAGATGTAGGAGAAGCCTTGGGCATGGATGTGCAAAGCCACTGGGAGCTGCAGGCACTGCTCCTCTCCACCTGATGAGGGATGCCTGTGCTGGGCTCCTGAGCTGTTGTTGGGGCTTTTCTAGCCTGGCTGCCAGCCTGGAAAACAAAGTTTCCAACCAAAGCAAGAGCGAGTGAGGAGGAACAAGGAGACCAGCTCCTACATTCCTTCCTGCTGCCAGCAGCGTTTCCAGAGCAATAGGGCTGGAGAAGCTGAGCCTATTGAGCTCCCAGATGAATAGGAGCAATGGACATGCTACTGAAGAATTATAATGCCCTTCAACATAGGGATTAGAACTCAGCCTTAGGGCAGCAAACCTCCCTGATTAAAATCTCTTCCCCAGTACTGTAACACAACTATCCTATAACAACTTCCCTATCTGTGAGGCTCTTTTAAACCCAGGCTTTATATTCTGCAAGCAGAGGACAGGATTCTACCAAAGGGGAAACACTTTCTTGATGCAGAAGGAGTGAAGAGTGCTATCACTCACCAACTTCATGCAGGAAGGGATGGAGTAGCAGGTGATTTGACAGAAGCCTCGTACAGCTGCATCCACAGGCATGTGGGGTAATGACATTCACTTTGCTCTAGTCTAATGTGTTAAGCTATGTTTCTCGAGTCTCTCCCTGGATCTAGGGACAATTTGAAGGCAAATGTCTTAAACGAAGGCAAAATCTGGAGGAAGAGATCAGAAAGCACGGCGCCTTAGGACAGGGCAGGCAATGTGCCATTCCCCAGCATACCAGGCATAGGGAAGCACATCCCCTATGCAGCCAGGGGTGGAACAGTGGCAGGATGACCAGCAGTCACCCTTGCAGCAGCTGGAGGATCAACCACCTTTCTAGTCCCTCTTCCTGCCCCAGCATCAGCTGCTCAGCTCCTGCTTCCCTCCATGCCAGAGCACCGAGTGCATGTTGTGCCATGCAGCCTTGTACTGAAAGCATGAGGCAGGTACCACTCAGGGGTGGGTAAAAGCTGCCTATTTGGATTTGCTTGAAGAGCTCGGGTAATGTCTGCAGCCCCAGCTGGATCATGGTGCTGAAGGCAGCACTGCGTGCCCATTGAGCACAGCCCTGCACTGCAGAGGTCAGTTGAGGCTCCTACTATGCAGAACATCCCCTCAATGATAAAGATGAAATAATATTTTGGATATTAAGGCTTGCAGAATTAGTTCCTATATGCAACCAAAAAATTTCCAGACAGTGTCCGACTTAGCATATCAGGAAAAGAGACATGAAAGCCCCTAAGAATTTACTAGAGAAATGACTCACCCATGGAGGAAGTTTCTTCCTAGACCTCCTATCAAGATGTTGCTTCATGGCCAGAAGAGTATTTTATAACGCTCATTAAAAACAAAGTACCCTGGGATGCATCATGTTTTTAAGCACTGGCCCTAGCAATATCTTGTGGACAAGAGTTCTGATTCATTTTCCTTTGTATGAAGTGTCCGTCTTCTGAACAGGTCTCCCTCTCCCACCAGCTATGTTCTCGTTCTCATTGTGAGGCTGGATGCTGGAAGAGGTGGGAGACCAGAGCAGAAGTTACACAAACTGCACATCATATTTCTGAAGTGAATGGAGTTCACGGCTGATTGCTTTAAACGTGGATTTCTGTTTCAATGGCTGCTGAAGGGTAAGAGCAGTGTCCTGAGAGCTCATGTTTTGCTTGCATTAATTGAATGTTATTTGGACTTCTTCAAGCCTTCCTTCACTTTCCCAGCTACTTGCAAAAGAAGGGACCTCTAAACCCTTCAGTAGGATGAACGAAACTGAGTGAGCTTTTGAGAGCCCAGAGCTTTGGAGCCCAAGTTGCATGCAAAGAACCTCATTGACCAGTGTGGCACCACCATTTGCATTTGGCCAGCAGGCCATGGACAAAGCACTGAATGCAATCCTTGTCATGGTCCTCTTTGTCATCGTGGAGATACCTAATTAACATGCATGAACTTTATAAGTAGTGAACGTGTAAGACATTTACTGAACATGTAAGCCGAGAATGGGACATACACGATTAGAGGAGCTATCATCCTGTGTGTCTGGTGCTGATAATAAAGGAATGCCTGCCCGCTAACGCTCACAAATTGAGTTTTAGGGGTTTCTTATTGCCGATTTACAGTAACAAGTCTCTTGTCAAGGTTGTCACTTTTGGAGTGGGGGGAGGAAGAAGACAACAGAATTGCCAAGTACTGCAGCTGAAGGAAGGAAACATTTGGATCCTTTGCTAGAAAAGTACATAAAAAGCTCAAAACTTAATTTAAAAATATATACAGTATTGGTATAGACATAAGATAGACTCTTCTCCAACTTCAGCAGGTCCATAATGCCAAAGCCCGGCTGTCTATTTGCAATGATGGCTGAAGAACGCACTGTTGAATGAGATCCTGCACCAGTCACCCCCCTCTGATGCTTCCAGTCCAGCTTTCTGCAGTCCCTGGAAACAAAGCAGCAGCAGAGTAGCTGCTACAGAGCTGCTGCAGTATCACTTTACCACATTTCATAGCTATGTGGAAGGGTAACTGCTAATGGGGAAAAAAAACTTGCTCTCATTTGGATCCTCAGGTGTGCCTTCAGTGCAAAGCAGTTGACATTTGAAACAACCATACAGGTGCTTGTAAGACTACAATAAAAAAAAGTGGCTTTCTAGGCTCCAAATCATAAATCACTGGAAACAACACAGCTTCACTCTTTTGGTAGGAGTTCCAAGTTCCTTCCTCTTGCTTTAAATCACCCAGCAATACCAATTGTAGCTGTGTCACAATCTTTCCATGAACCTTGAATGTGCCTTTTATCAGTCAGTGCACTCAACAGCACCCCTGAGGGGAACAACACCCAGTTATGGTGACAGTACATGCACCAGTACTCCTGAGGATTGGCATTAACACCTCCAATGTCCAAAGTATGCACTGTAACTTCAAGTAATCCACCTTAACTAAGGATAAACAGGTTCATACCAAGAACCTACACTGAGTAACACACAATCATTTCTGGCCAGAAGTCAACATAATCCCCCATGATGCAAAGCCTGGGAGTTTGTTTTAAAATGGAAGCTCCTCGTCACAACAGTCAGCTCCCCAGGGAATATGCAGACACCTACTCACACCACTTGCAAGGCAAGTAAGCGGTGCAGTTTAGAAACAGAATTCAGAACAACTATTTACACAGCAGACAGTATTTCATGTTTAGCCTGAGAGAAGAGTCTGACATCCCACCCCCTTCCCATCATTGGGTGCCTTCAGCTACCCAGGTTCCAGTTGAAGCTAAGTCCCACTGGGACACAGATGCCCATCATCAACCCAAGTAAGCAGGATCAACTCACTTAAGGTCTCAACACAGCTAACCTTCCACCCGCATGTCAGTGCTGCTTTTATCCCCAGAAGTTAAAGCCCTTTCTTCTACACCTCTTGGGGTGATCCAGCATCAGATCCCAAGCCTGTGAGAATGAAGCCTCCCCTTCTCCAAAGCTGACTAGTAAAGATCCAGTTAACTACGGATCTAAGCCCCTCTCCATGCCTACTCCCAGCAGCGGCTGGTACACTGCCACCTTAACACACTGATCCACAAGGCACAAATGCTCCTCCCTCCATTACCTCAGTACACAAGGACTCTGCAACAGCAAGGAGAGAAGGCAGCAGGGCTGCAGAGGCCAGACCTCGTTCTGAAAGGAACCCCCTTGCACTTCCTATGGTCTATCCAGACCTTTTTAAAGGTTTCAACAGATTATTAGAATAGCTTTGTAAAGCACTTTATAGAGAAAACATTATTTTTAAAATTAAATTCTAAAGCTCTCTTGTGGGTGAGGGCTTGAGAAATGCAGGGATTGCAGAAAACTGCTGCCCCTAGAAGGCACCAACACTAAAACGCAAAGCCTCAGGGTACCACTGCTGTACTCCCACCCACCAACTTAAAAATGCCTCTTGTCCCAGAACGAGGACTAATGCCTATCAAAATGGTTTATCTCAACATTCTCAGAAGCATCTGCACACACACACTAATGATGCATGCTGACTACATGAATCTTAACATTCCATGCTTATTACCCAAAGTGATTAAAAGCTAAATGACTCATCTGTTCCATTTTTTGCTATGAACAGTGACAAGCATAATTGTTCTTCTTTCAGAACACACAGACGTTCAAGGACATTGCATGATGTATTTAAAAGGACGCCACTTCTCCCCCTATAAATAATAATAATAATAATAATAATAATATTATTATTCTGGTGGTCTAGTGGTTAGGGTGCAGGACTCTCACCGCTGCGACCCGGGTTCGATTCCCAGCCCCTCAGGCAGATGGAGCTCGTTAGCCCTGTGAGGCAATCCATCTAAGAGAAGGTCACTCTAAACAAACCTACATCCTGGGGACCTCACTGCCACTGTCCAAGCTTGCTCGGCCCCGGCAGATGAACCTCAGGATTAAAGGGTGGGCTCAGTTCAGTGCACGCTGTGTCTCACCTAAAAAATCCACTGCGCAGGCTCGAAGGGTTAATGACCTTTCCCAAATCTTCGCTCGCGAAGACTGGCCATTATTACATTATTACTTCTCCCCCACACCCAAAACAGTCATCACTTTGCCACAGACTCATCTTTAAGAACCATTTTAATGCAGCTACAAACACTTTATTAACACTAAGAACAAACTAAGAACAAACTAGACACAGAAATGTTTCTTTATACTTTATTTGAGCTATTTCATTCTTAGGTATCAAGAATTAAGAGTGCTTCATAGAATATTATTACCACAGGGCAGTGAAATGGGCATTTTCTTAGTGTAGTGCAAGTCATATTAAATGAAAATATTTTAAAATAAAGTTTTATTAGCAGTACCAACCAGCACTTATCTGCTGACCTATAACTGAAACAATATCTCAAAAGCACAAAAAAATACCTTCTGAAATACAGCTTTATGTACAGCACATATAGAGCTCTTGGATGCCTAAAGCTATTAGTTTGATATTAAACTAATGCTTTTGAGTTGCTATTCACAGTCGAATATACTGAGAATTAAGTGTTCAGATGACTTTTAAGTACAAAAAAATTTTTCTGCTTTAGTTATAAAGAGCTCTGCCAATATACACAAACTATACACTTCAGACATTCACAAAAAAATGTGAGCAAGAAAAGGGTTATCAAAAAACATTTAATACAATTAGTCAATAACCCTTCCCACCATGGTCCACATCTACAAAGTTCTCCCATCCCTCCCCCCACCCCATCCAAACCCTTCCCCACAGAAAGTCACATACTTACCACAAGTTTTAGCAAGTATGGTTTAAAAAAGGGCCCCAAGGCAAGTTACTTATAGTTCAGTTGCCACTGTCAACAGATCTAGACCTTGATCTAGACCTCTGCCGATCCACTGATGATGGAGATTTTGATCTGCTGGATGAACGACGTTTCTGGCTCTTGTCTGGCATTGGAGATCTACTAACTGACCGAGACTTGCTATGGCTCCTGCTCCGTGACCTGCTGTAAGACTTGCGGCTGCGGGAACGAGAACGGCTACGAGACCCGGATGAGCTTCTGCTGCGCGACCGCGACCTGCTTCTGGACCTACTGTGGAAATGAAGAGCAACAGCGTGAGCAACAAAATCCCACGGACCACGGCAATAACCAGGCAATTCACTGGGCCCCAGAGTTCAGCTGCCTGGTCACTGACTTCAAGGCTTTCTCCGTGAATATTTAAGCATTATTCAAGAGAACAGAAATCCATACCTGTGCCTTTTGCTGCCTTCGATTAGTTTGATTTTCCTTCCATTAATTTCTTTACCAGAAAGCTTTTCAATAGCATTCTTTAAATCACTGTAAGAGGCGAATTCAACCACCCTACAGAAAACAGAAAAAAAAAATCCCTGAACACAAAGATTACTATTACAAGTTGTATTTATAAACACAAGCACAATTTACAACCGTGAAAAAATGGGGAAAAAAATGAAAAAAAAAAAAAACAAAAAACCAAACTGCAAAACACACTGCTCAGTGTAAATATCCCTTGTTATAACTGAAGCATGGAAAATTCCACTCCCTAAATACTGAATGCATTTTCAAAGGGCAGTGAAATTAAACCAGGAACAGCTGCTGACACTGAAAGTAGCCAGCTTCCCTCCCCAAATATTACACATAAGTTATTACTCTACAGCTTTCAAGAGGTGATTTGAGAAGCTTACCCTTCATTTAACTTAGGTCTATGTGCATCTGCAAAGGTTACTTCCCCGGCTTGTCTCATGAAGTCTTTGAGATCCTAACACAAGACCACTTATGTTATGCACAGAAGTGAAATTAATACTTATCTATACAAAAGTAGTTTAAAACAAACAAAAGAATCTTATGACTACTGAAAGAGAAGATGTTAGGTAAATCACAAACATGGCAACTGCCATACTTGTATTCTATCAATACTGAATTATCTATATTAGGGCACGAAATAAATGAAAAAAAGCATATTGCTTTAAGCAAAATGCTAATAAAGTGTCTTAACAATAAGGCAAATATTAGTCTACAATGATTTTTACAGATTAAATAACAAAGAGAGAGAAAGAGAGAGAGAGAAAGAAATAAAAAAGCACATTTGTATACATACTGGATTGAGTGTGAAATACTACCCATATATTTTTGGATTATTTCAGTCTCCATTTACATTACAAATCTTACACGAATATAGAATTACATTTACATAACGCCAATTATTTTGTGCCCCATATGTCATTAAAAATATAGTTTACTTTACCTTCATTAACAATTCCCTAGGCTAGCCAAGCAGCAAACTGCATTAAGCGACCGGAGATACCGTCATGACATATGCCCGACTGGCTCTTCGCCACCCACTTGACGAACACTACCCAGTCGATGGAAGCCATTAATCGCACTGCCCTCCCTATCAGGAGACTATGGATGGATCCAGACATTCTCTATGCTCGATGTCACCAAGGACCACTTTACTGCGATCAGGATTCCAACGACCACCTAATTTCGTATCTTTCAACTCTTTTCGACCAGGACCTCGTTATTCGGAAGCGTTACAGGAAGAACAGCTCTCAACTTAGGAATCAGATCTCGTTAACGCTCTGGGATCGCTGCAATGTGGCACTTTAAGGAGTGCATCGATTACGTCTAGACCGGCAAACACAGATCTAGAGGTGGCCAAGTGACATTGTAGGAGCTGACTGGAAAGTCAACCAGGCCCGACCAAGAGTGACCAAGACAGAACGATTAGGATAACCCACAGGCACTCCTCGTCATAAGGCCAACGACACAGATAGGCTGGCAAATAAAGGGTTTAATATGTGGTTAAAATGGATTTTAAAAACAAGAAAAAAAGTAAATATATATCCTCAAATATATATATTTATTATTATTATAAATTTAAATTAACTAGTTTTCATTCAAAATATTTAAATTACATTAAAAATCATATTAATTACATAAACATTTTAACAAGTTAGATTTAATTTTAATTAATTATTTTACAAAATAACTACATTATATAACATTTCCTTTAAATTAAATCAAAATAGTTAATCGTATTTCAACAAACCTGCCAGCTGACTCGGGAAGACAAATTTTCCACTATGAGGCGATTTTCTGTTCTTAAAGGTGGGGCATTTCTATTTGGAAATAAACAATTCAGACTTTTATCAGCAAACAATATATAACCACTTTAATATTAACTAAGGCTGTACCAAGAGCCAGTATTGGCATATCATTAGCACTACAAGCTGAACTATGTAATACCCTGAGCAATGCTGGACAGGCAGTAAATACTTTTGGGAGGGAGCATAAAGACAACAAGCATATGTGAGCAGTTCCATAATCCTCCATTTCCTACTGCCACATAAAATGACTGACTAAAAACACAACACCTTTTAACAGCTCACTTCAGCTCAGGTTCTTGGATGGGATTAGCCCACAGCGTTCCTTTTTTTAAACTGCCTCACTTCAAAGCAACACGTACCTCCTGTCACTGCGCGGCCGACGGCTACTGAATCGGTCAGAGTACCTCCCTCTGCCTCTACCCCTCGAGCGTGCTCGGGCATGCTCAATTGTCACCCTGGGAAAAGAAAAACACGGAAAACCACATGTGTTTACATTTTTTCTTCTTATGTATCCTGTTACAGTAATTGGGGGGAGGGGGCGAAGACACATGGACCAAACAAACACAAAATAGTTTGAACAGTACTGATTATGCAACACAAGCTAAAGTTGACTCACTGCTTATTTTAGACAGCCAAGATGGCATAACCATGAAATAGGATACCTAACCTCTCACTGCAAAGCTCTTTTCCATCCAATTCATAGACAGCATCATCTGCATCCCTCGGATCCTCAAATTCCTGCAAAACCACCACAACAAGTGTCAGTATGAAATTGCATCTCCAATAAATGAACAGATGCTTATTTGTCACATGGCATACCTCCTTGGGCACGTTAACGGTTTGTTTTTTTTTAAAGTAGCGTCGTGCACATCAAACGTGAATTAGCACCGAGGGCGAGGGACCCTGCAGGGCTAGGGAAGGGGGAGGAGAAGGTGGGCACACTCACCACAAACCCGAACCCTCTCTTCAGGTCGATGTCGCGGATACGGCCGTATCCTTTGAAGAACCTCTCCACATCTTTCTCCCTGGCGGCCGGGTTCAGCCTCCCGATGAAGACACGGCAGCCGCTCATGGCTGTCTGCGTTCTGTGTGTGCGCGGCGCTGCTGCGAGGACACTGCGCGTCAGGCCCCGCGGGTGACTCAGCACCGCCCGCCGCTGCCGCACTGCGCCGCGCGCCGGCCCCGCCCCTGCCGCGGGCCAATGGGAGAGCGCCGGGTGGACACCGCCTCAGCCCGCGCCAATGGGAGCGGGGCGCTCCACCCGCGGCCCCTCCCCCGCCGAGTCGGGGAAGAAAAGAGAACGCCATCGCTCCGCCACAAAATGGCGGCCGTGCCGCACCCGGCTGCGGCATCGACCGCGACGCGGCGCGGATCGAGCGAAACGGCACGGCGAGAACGCCGGCCGTGCGCTATAAGCCGGCCGGGCAGGCAGCGGAAGCGCCCTGCGCCGCACCCTACCCGCTAAGTTCCCCCGGCGTCCCGCTCCGCAAGGAAGCCGCAGGGGCTGTCACGAACCTGAGCTGCGGGTCTCGGTGCGGACCAAGCCTGGCGAGTGCGAGGTGTGGTGTGGTGCGGTGCGGTGGGCGCTCGGCGGTGCGTCCTCACCGTGTGGCGATCAGCTCCGACTACTGCGCAACACCAGCGCTGCGCCTGGAAATGGAGGTGGCCCCGCGCGTCACCGCTGCCCCGCGCGGCCATTGGCCCAGGCGGCGGCCACGCCCCCCGGGGAATCCAGGGCAGGGCGGGGCCGCGGCCCTGCGTCACTCTGCGGGAGCCATTTTGGGGTGTAGGGGAGGCGTGAGCAATCCTGAGGGTACAGTGAGGTCTAGCACGGGGCTGTCATAAAGCTGAGTTGTTAGGTTAAAGACAACCACCAGGACTCTTTTACTCATACAGTACACAACAGTAAAAAACTGTGCTGCTCTTGTGTGCCAGGCGGGTGTGAGAGTAGGCAAGGTCTTGCAGAAACAGACCGTGATCAGCAAAGAATTAGGAGAAAAATATGTGAGGTGCTCCTGATCTGCTTGCATCCTCATTTGGAACCAAGTATGTAATCACAAGGTAGATAGCTGAGCTTCATCTCTGTTTTACGTAACTCTACAGAATTGTATCACAGCTTGGCTTCTAGGTGGTTGCAGTAAAGACAGTGGATTATCCCAAGGGCTATTTGAAATGCTGAAGACATCTGGAAGTTGAAGATACACCCAGTAGTTTTCCAATACAGACGGTGATCTGATATTGGCTGTGTGACTGTCCTTGCCAGATTTGTCTGTGGGTCAGCTGGCTTTACACAAAGAACCAGCAGTTATAGCTGCATCAGGCTGCCCCTTTTGGTGCATTTTGATGAGATAGTATGATCCTTTTGATAGCATTTTCCTGATTTGTCACCTGGAATCCCATGCTCCCCTGAGTCTTACCCCCTCCCCCGTCCCCTTGTGGACCATCTTTGTTACACCCAGGGTCTGTTATTAGTGACCTCTATGGGATGAATTTCTCTTTTTCATGCTTAGTCATGGACCGCAGATTTCCCTGAAACAATACTGCACGTGATGCCACTGACATCATAGCTTTACATGACTGCCCCCACACTCACTCCTGAAACTGCAACAGCATGCAGAGTCCCCGAACTGGGAAAGTAACTTCTGCTTCACGCAGGTAATGATGAGAAAGGCTACTGTGTTTGGCAAGGGCAACTGTCAGCATTGCCTGTGTTTCTCTTGTGTTATAAAGATGTATGCTTCCATCCTGCAGAGCAGCTGCATCCATGAGAAAAGCCAGGGTGGTGCACACGGAAGAGAATCTGCAGTACAGAGAGGACTCAGAACAATGAAAGACAATGCTTGTGATTATCCCTGTGATTCATAGCCTTTGCCTGCCGAGGAAGATACATTCAGATGTGCTGTCTAACATATAACACTGCTAATTTCATAATCAGTTACAGTGCTTTAACAGGTGCCACCCTGGGAACATGCAGTTCTGTTCCTGTCAACACTGGTGCTCTCCAGTCTGCACACCGAGCTTGTCCACAAAGCTAAACCAGCAAAAACTCGTACTGGAAAAGGCAGCAAACAGATGTCTGAAGGTTTAACTCCCAGAAAACCAGCCTGTAGAGGGATGAAAATAAGGTTAGCACTGAACAGAGAGAACGGGAAGGGGCGGGAGTGCCGTTTTAAGGAAGAGCTGTTCATTTTAGCAGTGCAAAACTGCAGCCTAAGAGGCCTTGTTCTTGTTACTGCAAAGCAGGAATTTCCTCTCTGCATGTCATTGTCTGAACACCGGGAGAAAAGAAGCAAAATCAGGAGGGGATCCAGGAGACAACAATCGCTCTTTAAAACATTCCTGTGTTACCTAAGTCTGTTGCTGATATAAAGGTCACACTCTTTTACTCACATGGGCTTCTCACATGAGGGTCATGAGCAAGCACATTTAATTCCTACCTAGTTTCTCCAAGATTTATGTTAAGAGGGTAGAGTATTTCCTAGGTGGTGTTTGAAGACCACCTAGGACTTGTTAATATTATTGCCTCTGGCTAGCCCACTATCCACACTCCTACCTTCCCTGCAATTCTGTTTTTTTGAGAGCCACACAAGCAGGCTAAAGTCCTCCTAGTTAATTCATCAAGGTAACTAGGTAAATACAGTTGCTGTTTGGAAGCGAAAAGGTCAGGAGGTAGCAGAAGACTAAATGAAAGATGAAACAAAGTCCCAGCCTGACACCATTAATGTCTGGTATTGCTTGTGGAAAACAGTTGATAAGGATTAACTCTTTGCTGTCTCTTACTTAAAAAAAGGTCATCAAATTAAACTAATGAAGTCCAAGTCAAAACATGTAAAGGAGGTGGTTCTTCACCAACTGGTAGTAGATCTCTGGCATAACTTGCTGGAGGATGCTCTAGAGACAAGAAGTTTCTATGCTCTCACCCTACAGAAAGCTTTAAAACAGGGAGGAGGAGGAAACAGGAAAAAAAACGGAGGGGTGAGAGAGTTCAAGAGAGGCACCAATTCAGAGACTCTACCTGCCATTGCTGCAGACTCTGCAAAAAACTACCATCCCTCAGAACCACAGAGAAGTTGCTAGGTAAGCCACGTAGCTAAAGATTCAGCACTTGCCCAGTTCTGCAGGAGGTCTGTGAATGGAAGCAGAAATGTAGCTTGCACCCTCTCCTACTGGTGAATGTATTTGTTACTAGTTTCACAAAGGTTATCCATTTTAATTCCCTCTACCTTTCTTTACTTTCTCCTTTACTATACACCTACTCTATCCCTTTTTTCCATAACTAACTAAACTAACATTTTTCTGTTACTCCTAGATTAAGTATAGCTCTCTTAAAGGTAGCAGCAATGAGGCCTCGAGGTGCTTTACAAAAGTCTCAAGGAGATGGCAAAAAAAATAGAGAATTTAATCTTTGATCACCAATTGCTTTTCTTCAAACTATTTGAAAAAAAGAAAATGGAAATTTACCTAGAAATAACAGAATAACAGACATTCAGAAATAAGTTTGTCACTGGTTTTTTTTTTCCCTATTTTTCCACCTTTCAGGAAAGCTAAGCTTTTTAAATTACTCAGATCTAAAAATAAAGATTTCTTATATGTTGGTGTCAGGCTGAGAGTCCTTGCCCACCACCCAGAAATATATTTAGCAGTAGAACCCTTTTTTCACCAGTGAGTAATTCAGCGTGAAATGCGCTGCACTGGTGCTGTGTTACTGAGCAGTCAGGAGGGTTAGGGAGCATGACTGAGGTCTACTCTTCCATAGTCCAAACAGATCCTTCCTGCCAAACCAGCCTGTTTCACCTGGCTCCTACCAGAACCCCTTGGATACAGTTCCTCACGCTCATCTTTCCTAGCCAAATAGAAAAACTAACATCCTATTAATTGTACCTCAGCAGCAGTATTTAGTTACTCCTGGAGGTACCTTAGGTACAGAGGGATCTGTAGCTCATCACTGAAGTTGCAGACTTTACCTTTGAGTTCACATGAGTCTGTTCAGGGCTGTGCTAATGGCTGTGGCTCAGGAAAAAGCAGTAGAGGCAGGAACTGATCACCCCGTCTAGGATAAGGAGCAGACGCTATCTATGACTGTGCAGTTTGCCACTGTGTGAAGCAGTTAAGGCAGATTGACATCAGAATGTGCATCATCACATCAGATCACATCCCAATAGAGATTTGACAATGATAAGGCATTACCCACCATCACATTTTTTATGTTATCTAGTAAGTGCAACAAAGTTTAGGTTAGCTTTTATGCAGAATTTATGCCAGCTGCAGACAGAAAGCTGGAACCTGGTCCAGCATGAAGATTACAGGTACAAAGTGGAGAAGATTATATTTTTTCCTCCTTGGGTTAATAATTGAATGATCAGAACAAGTTTACACCAGCTCAGTGTGTTTAGTTTTAGACACTGAATCTGAACACGTGAGGAAATCTCACAACACTGTGAGAGCAAGCTCTAGACTGCTACAAAACCACCTTATGGGGTCAAAGATATTTATAAATCTTCAGAGGGTAACAGGAGATCTTCTGCAGGATCATGTGTCCTTCCTCGCCTGGCTCTTTCAGACCTTTCCTGAAAGCCACCTGAGCCCCTTTCTGATTTAACCTAATGTTAGATGTACCCCCAAACACAACTACCGCTCTCACGGCCATAGTCTGCCATTACATTTCCAAGCAGCTTAAATCATATTGTGTCTCTGTTTTGACAAACCATCTTCTTTGTTTACACAGACCCAGGGACTAACATCGGCAACAGCTTTTGTTTTCAGCAGATCATGTCATGTCATCTTTACCTTTTCCTTAACTGAGACACAGTATTCGCCTTAAAAAAGAGTGTGAAGAACATAGGTCATAATAGGGGGAAAACAGAATTAAGAAAGTTCACATTTTCTCAAGCAGACAGCACTTTTAATCCTTAAACTCCATGAAGTAGCTAATGAACCATCTCTGAGAGATCTCTAGCACCATACCAAATGCCTAATTTCCTGGTGGTGCAGTGATTTTTTGATTGGCAGACTTCAAAGGTCAGAAAGGCAGTGGAACGAAAGATTAAATCGTCAGTTTGTACGCACTTTCATTCAGCAAACTGGTAAGCTGCTCATGCCAACAAAGCAGGCAGTCAAGAACAAGCTGTTTCAAATGAATACAGTACTCCTTACTGGAATAACTAAACTATCAGGCAAGAAGGGAAAAAGAGAGAAGTGTTAAACCTGACTATAATAAATATTTTAGTCCATTTTTTTAAACAAATAGGAAAATGCCAAGCTGAAAGTACAACTTTTTCAGAGTTTGCATTCAAAATAGCTCCTTGACAAACCTGGGGACAATTCCTTTGGGGAATCAGGGATCTCTTCTTAGCACAGGATCGTTCAACACCTGCATTAATAATTTGTTAAACAGATTAGAGTATCCAGTGTTAAAACATGCAGATGAATCAGCCTGGGAAGAGTTTCAAACACTCTGAAGACAAGAAGAAAAATTTGAAATGAGTCTCGGAAACTAAAGGAATAATTCAACAACAAGGGCAGACTGTGTCTGATCCACCAGTACTAACTAGAAATGCCCACTTAGGAAGCGTCAGTGTCTATAAAGACTTGAGCTAAAGCAGACTGCAATCTGAAAATAACTCAGTAAATACACTGACATTGCAGAAACAGGTAAAACCTATTTTGGGATGTAGCAACAGCGGGTGTGATATTTAAGGGTCAAGTTATGAAGTGAACAGCACTCACAAAGGCACACAGTTCATGAAGAGAAGTATATGTTGCTTTGCACTATTTTTAAGAAATAGAAGTCAAACCTTTGTGGAAGACTGGAGTGTTACCAATGCTGTGTCTTGTCATGTTCATGTCACCTACTTTTCACATGCTTTTCAAGTCTGGGGAGGATAGTACATGTCCCATCACTGGTGGTTTTATTCCTTATTTTTAGGCAACTGTTACACTAAGGAAAAACATTAAAACATTATACCATATACTTGCACAGTCCAGGAAAACTGTCACTAAGCTGTAACAGGAACCTGTTTAAAACAGATGTCACATTACAGGTTAAAGCACAAAGTAGAAAGGACAAATCTTACCTAGGTATATGACATCCTGGTTCCTCCAGCCTTCTGACAGATATTGCTGAAAATCAAGGTGTTATTTCATGTTGTTTTACCATCCAGCAATTATGGATACCTTGCATGGAATTTTTATGCCACTATAATTACTTTGAAAATGTGTATATAAGCATTATAACTCTTTGAAAGTACTCATACCAATACAGAGTTTGAACCATTGGGGTTCTCAATGGTTTGAGAACCCCAAAATCCAATTCCCTAGTCCAAGCCCCCTCCCACATCTCAACCCTTGACAGGGCTTTGCTGTCAGAGGGGTACTAGCTAGATCCACATCTCACTATATCCACGAGAACTTATCTCTGAAGTGCTCTTTCCTTGCTGGGCACCATGCCACCCTGTAACATCAGGCCCTTGAGCTTTAAACCATACCATGATCTATGTGACAAGTGTAACAACGTAAAGCTAGAATAATTAGTGAGGACACTGGAGTTCACTCTTCCCCAAACTCATAACGGTAGCCAGCCAAGCCCTCAAGAAGACAATTCTCTGAATATTTCTCTTGCAGCCACCAGTGCTGGAAAGGTCGTTTAAGTGTAAGAGAAGATTCAGCAGATTTTGGCTTATATTATCCTCATACATAGGCTCTTTTGCAAGAAGCACTCCATCAGCAAGGGAGCGTTTGGTGCTACAAAGTACTCTCATCTACAGGCATTAAGGAGGGATTGACACCAGCAAATACAGAGGCCAAGGTGGAACAGTCCCCAGGGTGCAACAGCTGAAAAGCTCAGGGGAAGATGCAATAACCCAAGGTCAGAGATACCTCCAGCACTGCCTCCCTTTCTCAGTCACCTCAGTGGGCATCTGAGGGCTGGTTGTCACCCAGCTGGGGCCAGGGAAGCAGAGGCAGCACACAGAGCTCGCCAGCATTATCAAACCTTTGCCTCCTTAAGCAGTTT
The DNA here is from genome assembly GCF_001604755.1 of Lepidothrix coronata. Lineage (NCBI taxonomy): Eukaryota > Metazoa > Chordata > Aves > Passeriformes > Pipridae > Lepidothrix > Lepidothrix coronata. The sequence continues at coordinate 1,216,092 of NW_016690362.1, forward strand.
ACTAATATGGTTAGTTAGATTGGATAGTAAGTTTCTAGCCAGGCACTAGGTTCACATGGAGTGGCTTGGTATCTCAGCCTGGTTCCCAGTCCAGGTTAATTATCTACCATCCTGCTAATCTGGTGCCAGAACTTAATTAAACATTCAATCTCAGACACAAGGCGTTCCTCCAGCTCAGAGTTTGGGCACAAGGACCATCACAAGGCAGTGGCAGAGTGGCTGCCTGACTTGCCTGCTCCAGAGAAGGGGCAGCTTTTTTTCCTAGATGTTTCACCAGCAGCACCTGCGCTGCCCTGGGCTTGCCAGCACCATGTGCTGGACCTGCCAGAGTGTGGCTGCTCCCTACCGAGCCAGAGAGGAGCAGAACTTTCCTGCTTCAGCTTAGAAAACAAGTGCAGGTGTTGCAGGGTTGTTGGGACACTGCAGAGGACAAGGCCAGCAGTGCTGGTGTCTGGTCCTGCCAGTGAATCATTATCTGTTTGCATTAACTCTGCTCCTTCCACAGCTCTTAGTCGAAAACGCCTGCTCTCTTGGCACAGGAACTGGCATAATCTCCCATAAGGAAATGGCGACTGTGCAGCTGCCTTCCCAAATGCTACAGTCAGATCAGTGACTGTGCTACTATTTTCAGCACTGAGCTGAGGACATCCCTTCTGGTGAAGATAAATTCTTTGTTCTGACATTTTTTGGGCTTTGCTTACGAATGCAATGGCTAGAAAGTCTGTTGTTTAAATCACATTTTAAATTGTTTTAGTAAGATTAAGTGCTTTGGGGAATAGGCACATTATCTATTTGTTCTCCCCTGCCCCCAGCCCCCCACATATGCGTTCAGAAGCACATATTGCACCTATTGCTCTAGAATTAAGCGTTTGGCCACCACAGCGTCCTGACCATGTGTCTGCCAGCAATAAAAGACATGATTGTGCAAATCTCTTTTCTATTTGGCACACTTCTGCAGCTCTGAAACATCCAAGGCATCTCTTATGCAGCCCCCTGAGCTGCACAGTGCATTAAATAAAACCACATCAGCTTTTCCAAGGGTCTGACACTGCTACATAACCCTCCAACATCCCCAGTTTGCTAATTACCAGCACAGACAGAAGCAGAAGTTTTCTTTTGTTAGTGTTCAAGCATTGAATGGCACATAGGATAAGTAACAGGCACAGGCCATTATTTCCGAGAGGCAGAAAGCTGGAAGACAAAGAGCCTGGCAGGTCAGTCCATTGTTCAGTACTTGCCCTGTCTCCTCACCACCGCCTCCTGCCTTTCCTAAAGCACAGGAAAACACACCCCCTCCCCAGCATACAGACCAGCCAAGAGCCTGGGCTTTTGCTGCTCCTTGTGGGAAATTACTTCAGTTTTACAAGGAGCAGGTTTTTTTGTCTATTTAACCCATATTTACGTTTCAAAATACCTCCTGTCACATTGAGTTACAAGCCCTTGAAGTAGGCTAAAGACTCTCTTTTCCTCCCTGGGGACTGTTCCCTTTGCATAGTAGTATCAACCCTCCTTAGCTGTCCCTGCACAGCTGAGATACATGTATTCATAATCTGTCATCTTTTCTTGGAAGTCCTCCCAGTCTCTGATCATTTCATTGCTCTTGTGTGACTTTTCCTCTGTTTTTCCTGTGTCTTAGACTCAGCCGCAATAACAGCTGATAAAAATTATAACTATGACAATGCTTAAATATGTTGCTGCTCCATGGGTGCCTCCCACTCCTCCTCCTCATCTGTTGGTAGGAGGCTATCTCCTGACAGCCCAGAGGACTTTCTGTCAAACAGGGCTGAATTCATGTTACAAAGCTGGCCTCATCACCTCTGCTGCTCTGGGTTGCACTGCGGAGAGAAGAAGGAAAATGAACCCCCTGTCTGGTAAAAGTGCTCTCCGTGACCCTAGCTCAGCTGTCCGACTGAGATGGAAATACGGACATAAAGACTGGCTCTCCAGGCAGCTTCATGGCACAGAAGAATAGTGACTCAGGGAAAACACCACCAAGCTCCGCACTTAGAGTGTAACATGCAGTGACCAAACTGTATACAGAGAAACTTAAAGTGTTCCAGACAGCTGCACTGGGGCTTCATTTGGCTCTGTTTTGGGTGTTTGTTTTTTTTTTTTTCCAAAGCTCGAAAAATAGAAGAAGAAAAAAAGAAAATAAAGAAAATTACTTTAAAAAAAAGTCACTCCCTATTTTAAGGGTTTTTTGTTTTACCAAATTCTTTTCACATTCAAGGGGAAAAAAGGTGGCTTTGTGCTTAAACTGTCAGACACCCCTGGTTTCAAAGGTAAAAGTAGCCATGGCTATGTAATAGCTGAGTGCTTCATGATCTAGGCTCCATGCTCTAGTAGATAGGTAGGTACACAAACAAAAATTCAGGCAAGAGCTGCCTTGGGTGACTATGAAGCATCAGCCACAAGACAACATCAAGCAGGCTTCTGAAAGAGGGAATAAGGACCCTCATCAAATGATTATGCTCCATTTTTGTTAAGCATGTTTTTAACTTCAACAGCTAAGTAACATACTGGCTCACAGCTGCTTTATTTAAAGTTTCATTGATCTTACTCTGTTGGGAATTTATAATGAATACCAGACCCCATATCCCTAATATTTGCTATGGAGACAGGCAGAAGAAAAACATCTAAAACAAGGCAAGCTTTCTTTGAGAAGCAGCAGAGGGAGGGAATCCCCCTCAAGCAGTAATATCCCCCTGCTCCCTCACCAGATTAAAAAGGAGACACATAAAAGTTTTAAATAATTTCTTTTTCTCAGTCATGGAACACAATAATTTAAAAAAAAAATATTTTGGACTTTAAAAACCAAAAAATTTTGTGTTTTTCAGAATTTCAAAGGAAACTGCATAAATTGCCCAGAAGGGCATCATGTCTGGAGAATTTATTTACCTCAGTCGTTAGACTGGGTGGCAAAGCACCCTGTGCCCCAAAAGATCATGTTTGGGTTGCAGCATGTCACCCCGACACTGCTGGAGGGAGACTGGAAACACTGCTTTCCCTTCCCCATTTACATCCCTTCCTTATCCCCTTGGCTTGGGGTTAGCAGTAAGATGATGCTGAGTGGGTCTGTGCTCCTGTGGGAAGGGTCAAAATGCAATGGTGATTGGCATCCTCAAAAACATCAAAAAGTAATCACTGGTGTAAAATGAAGATGAGTTCATACAAATGCAGAACAGGGGGAAAAGCAAAGAAAGAAATGTTTAATCTCTTTGGATCTCTCGTACTTGTCCTTGCCAATTGCAGGGGGAAACTACAAGGCATTAATCCTTACTTCTCAACTCGCAGGGACCAGGACCAGCCCAACAAATGATAAACCAACCAAAACAGCAACACATTTAATTCCCTACTGGCACTAGTAAGCAAGAAAACCTTATTCCAGTGCCTCAGAGGCATCCCAGCACCATGTGCCCCTGTATCCAGAGCCCTCCCACACTCCATTAAATTGCATTTTTATCACCTTGTTCTGAAATTCCTAATTTTGCTGCCAAAAGACAGCAAAGAAGAAAGTGACTCTCCCTGTATTCTCCCAGAGTCCCCACTGACCTTTCTTATGCTGGGAACAGCAGGGCCTCTATTTGATACCCTAGGGCATGGCCCTGACTGGTTTATCTCAAACCCATTAGCCACAGGGCAGAATAAGATGAGAGTGATTATGCAGCAGGTGTTACCCTTGGCATTAGGCTTCCATAATGAGGAGAATCAATATCTCTGAATCACCATTGCAGTCATTTGCTTCAGGCACAGCCTGCCCTGGAATAAAGGGGCTGTCCCTTGGGGTGACAGCTGGATCTCCATGTGCAAAACAAAAAGGAGCTCACAGCTAAAGCAGAGGTCTGGAAGAAGACAAGTGGAAGGTGTTATAAAGAGCATTTGTTTCCCCACATGCAACACAGCCTCTGGTGTGACCTAGGGAAGGTTACTTCAGTTCTCTGGTTTTTTTTCCCTCCATCAACAGGGATAGCATGGGGCTTCCCACCAAGATGCCACAAAGATAAAATTCCCAGTTACTTGTAAAGCTGTTGAAAAAAAGCAGTAGAGAAGCGTAAGAGAAATACTGAATAGTTTCAGTAACAAATCAACCATTTTAAAGCTTCCTAGAGGAAGCAATTATTTGGAGCCAGGTTACATTTATGGGGGAAACAGAGACTGTAGAATGGTAACAACTCTGCCTGCAGAGCTGAACCCAGGATCATAATAGTGAATGGGGTAACATCAGACTGGTGACCTGTCACTAGTGGGGTTCCACAGGGCTCCGTCCTAGGTCCTGTGCTCTTCAACATCTTCCTGAATGACTTGGACGCAGGACTGGAGTGGATACTGAGCAAGTTTGCAGATGACTCAAAACTCGGAGGACCTGTTGACTCCCTTGAAGGCAGGGAGGCCCTGCAGAGAGACCTCAACAAATTAGAGAACTGGGCAATCACCAACTATATGAAGTTCAATGAGGGAAAGTGCTGGATACTGCTCCTGGGCTGGGGCAACCCTGGATGTACAGCCAGACTGGGGAATGAGATGCTGGAAAGCAGTGCCGCAGAAAGGGACCTGGGGGTCCTGGTCAATGGCAAGTTGAATATGAGTCAGCAGTGCCCTGGCAGCCAGGAGGGCCAACCCTGTCCTGGGGGGCATCAGGCAAAGCATTGCAAGTCGGTCGAGTGAGGGGATTGTCCTGCTCTGCTCTGCACTGGGGCACCCTGCACGTTTGGGCACCACAATGTAAGAAAGATATTAAACTGTTAGAGAGAGTCCAAAGGAGGGCAACAAAGACGGGGAAGGGCCTTGAGGGGAAGCTGTATGAGGAGGGGCTGAGGTCACTTGGTCTGTTCAGCTGGGAGAAGAGAACACTGAGGGGAGAACCCATTGCAATCTACAACTTCCTTGTGAGGGGAAGGGGAGGGGCAGACACTGATCTCTTCTCTGTGGTGACCAGTGACAGGACCTGATGGAACGGCCTGAAGTTGTGTCAGGGGAGATTTAGTTTGGATATTAGAAAAAGGTTCTTCACCCAGAGGGTGGTTGGGCACTGGAACAGGCTCCCCAGGGAAGTGGTTACAGCACCAAGCCTGACAGAGTTCAAGAAGTGTTTAGATGATACCCTCAGGCACATGGTGTGACTCTTGGATATGCTCCTGTGCAGGGCCAGGAGTTGGACTCAGTGATCCTTGTGTGTCCCTTCTGACTCAGCAAGTTCTGTGATTCTGTGAAAAGTCTCCTGGAAACAGCTGTTACAGGGATATTTCTGCCATCCTGCACAGGCAGCTCAGGGAGATGGAGGAAAGTTGTGCAAGATTGGAGTTCTGTCACAGGTAGCCCTACAGTGCCCTGCAACACCCAGGGACAGGAGCATGAGATGTGAAACCCAGCATCATCACTCCTTGGGTACTAGGCTTCCCCTTTTGGCTCCCTAGAAAACTCTGCTACTCTCAAATCTGGCCCCTGGCTTTTTCAACATGAGGCCTTTTCAACATGAACATTATGTACTTTCTAAATATGGGTAGCATATTAGCCCTCTTAAGGGAGGATCTGCCTGATGGGCACAGCCAATGCAGAAACATATCCAGCTGTGTGCCAGCTGCAGCCAGCAGCTCTGCCCGGTCCAGCTAACAGCATCCCCCAGCTGCCATTGACCTGTAAGGAAGGTCATGCACCATCACTGCCAGCTCTCCCACCCATCCTTCTCCCACCCCCAACTGCCACTGAACCCAGTGAATAGGACTCCCAAGGCCTCCTTTGTGGTCTCCTGTATCCATAGGACGTTCCAGGCCACAGTGGCTCCCTCCTCCTTCCTTGAGAGCATCAGCCCTGCACCCAGTGGTGCCTGATTGCTCCTGAGCTGCTGGGTGCTGTGGTTTGACACATATGGGGACAGGGAGAGCCTGTCTGCCCTATGAAGTGGGTCCCCCAGCCTCAGGGGCCTGGAAGATAAATCCTGCATGCCAGGCAGTGCTGCTAAACACAGCGTGGTCTCAAACACCAACCCTGAAAAGAGCGGCCAGGAGATCTGAACATCATGTCTGGAGAAGCAGAAAAGGAGTCAAGGGTGTTTGTACCTTGAATGCCAGCACGTTGGCACCAGTCTGTTCCTTCTTGCCCCAAAGTCTGTCTTTTCTCATGGATGTGACATGAAAAGCCTGAGCTGTGTCCCACAGATCCACCACAGGGATGGTGTGGGCCAGATGACAAAGAGCTGTCAAAGAACAACCACTTAATGCTGAGGTACACTCAGGGCTGCTCAACTCAGTCTGTGTCTCACTGAAAGTTAAGGTGAGGAGTTTGCTGGTAAACATCATCCTCCTGTAAAAGAGAAGAGAGAGAACTGGGAAGTCCATTTTGTGTGCTTGCCCATCCCTTCCCCTGCACCGCTCTTGGTGCTGAGACACCATTACAGTTTTGCCCAGTACCACAGCTGATGAGGGATGGGGGCTGGAAGTGTGTGCTGGCCAAATCGTGCTCTCCTCTCCTGTGACAGCACTGTAAAGGGCCTCTGCATGGCCCTGGCAGGTGAGGAGAAGTGCGCAAACATTTGCTTTGCAAAGCACAGGGCTTTGTTGGCACGTAGCCTGCTGGCATTCTTCTGCTTTTGGGAGGGTGAATTTGTATTTCATGACACCCTTAAAAACAGGTCAGCAGCTGGGGGAGCTGTTAATGTAGGGGAAGGTCTCGGCAGGGCCAAATCCACAATATATCAATGGATGATTTGATAAGGCAACCCTTCCACAAAGCTTTCCGATGGTGGCGCTGCATCACACAGCAAGGACCGATGAACTTGGTCCTGTTAAAGGGTTAAAGCACGTGGTTGTACTGGGGCTAGTGTGTTCACCGCTTTGTGTTCCTGGGAAATCCACCCGTTCAGAACATCCTGTCTGGGAGCCGAGCAGTGTAGTTGCTCGGCTGGCAGGACGCCTGGTGAAGGCAGAAGCTCATCCTTCTTTGCAGCTCTTCCCTGCAAAGTTTCTCAAACCAGCTTAGTGGCGGGGTCTTTTCTTGAAGTGGAGATGTTCCTGCATGACCTGGCCTTTTTGCCCTTCAAGTGAAGGGCCAACTGTTAGGGAAGATTGCCCAGACCACCCACCTCAGGCTGCCTTCCCTCAGGGCTTGCCTTACACAGTAATTTCTTATTGCCAGAGGTGACGAATCACTTCCAACGTGTCAAGAAGGGCACATTCCTGGCTGCCAGAATTGGTGTGGCAGGACACCACGGCTCAGTGAAAAACTAAGAGTTTAAAAACAATTCCTGAAGGCCAATGACTCCCATGTGCATGCACAGGCCACAGAGCTCCAGCTTTGCAGCAGTATAATTACAGTAAAAATCAGCTTGCTGTGTAGGTATAATTTTAGGAACAAATGGAAAAGGGGGGAAAGTGTCACCCCTTCCATTCTCTTAACCTGGCTGTTCCTCCACAGATGATAAAAATCATGTGTGTGAGTATACAAAAATCTCATATCATTAAGGACTTCACTTTGAACAAGTCAGCCTATAGGACATCCTCTCACCTTCCCTCCCCTATTAACACTACCAATAGATTTCGTTAAAAGAAAGGAACATTGATTAGTACACTTGCCTAAAAGAGCAATATTACCTTAGGTCTTTGAAGCAAAGCAAACATTAATGACAGTAACAATAGCAATGGACTGTATATCGCACTAATAGAACAATGGGTGTCTGTTCCTCTGCAGTATCTGCTTCTGCCATCCTCCCAGTGCAGCACAACTACCCAGAAAAGACCACAGCCTGCACCCAGCCTCAGCTCTGCATTCAGACACGCACTGTCTAGACCCCTGTATTTGTAAGGTCTCTCTAATGTCTCCTATACTGTCCTGCTCACTTGGGATTATTATTTCCCCAGTGAGAGCTATCTTCTCTCAAAAAATAGCATTCTCTTCCTATACATACTGTTCTCCTTATATAGCCTCCAATATTATTAGCCATTTATATTTACCCCTTCTTCCTCTCTAAAATCCACTAATACCATACATGATCTCTTTAAACCTTTCTACCCCTGCCCTTTCCCATCATTAACAACTTGGCCAGTCTCCCTTGTCTTACTGCTCCCAAGGGCCCCACCAATGACAAGACAACAGGTCCAGGTGGCACTCGAGTGACCACAGCCCTCCCAGAACAGCCCTTGAACCACCCTGGCTTCATTCCTCATACAGTTCCATGCAAGCACACCCAAGGCAGCCTTTGCTTCTGAATTTGGAAACAGATGATCCTTCTAAGACTCTGCCCACTCTGTACCTCCCTTCCCCAAGCCCTTTGAGCATCCCTAGCTTTACCTTCATCCTGATCTTCCCATGGAAGGCATTGCACTGCTGTAATATATAATTAATATAATATAATATATTTATATAATGTAATATAATATAATATAATAAATGGTCTGCTAGATTTCCAGTCCACAAGGCTTAAACAGCTAAAAAAAAAACCCACAAGAAATTATAGCTTCACTTCAAAAGAATTTTTTTTAATTTAGAAATGCATTTATATACATAGAACAATTAAATTAAACTTTGTACAAATATTAAAATACTATCTTCACACCCACTGCAATGTACAGGATACCAGAAAATACATATAAAATAAAGCAAAATAAAATCAATTGAGTGACATCCTGCACAGCATCAATTATGGTTTGAAGTCCCACATATATATGGAGTACCATTCTGCAAATAATTCCATAGTGGTGCAATTCAGATAAAAAGAAAACACATACAGGAGAGAAGAAAGGATTAATGCACAAAGGCAATCAAGCTCCCCTTGCACTTGCATCAGCAACTACCAGCAGTCTACCCACCGTGTCACAGGACATCTGCTTCACAGGCAACTTCACTTTGTTTTCTTTTGGAAGAAAGCAAATTTGAGAATCTGAACTAAAACATCTTCCAGCACAACTCAGTTGCCTCTGTTCTTGTTCACTCGAGGACAGAAGCAAAAGCACAGCTTATGGAAAGCATATGCAGAGCATCAGTAGAACACGTTCTGGTGGGTACATAGATCTGAACATCATCTGCAGAGGGTCGAGTTTGGAAGCAGTGCTGATCACAGGTCCCTGAAGTGTGGGAAGTGGCATGCTCTGTCCTGGTGTGGTAGGACTGGAAAAAGGCTTATTTCCTGTATAAAAATACATCTTAAAAATGAAACCTGCTCTAGGAAACCTCTTTGCACTTTCGTAGCATATCATAGAGAATAAATGTTTTCTAGTGAAGTCCTTCTGCAAACAAAGGTTTTCACAAAGAGCAAATTCAATCTGCCGTTCCCTGGTAAGGGCTGAAGGGTGAGGATGGGGTGAGGCAGGATGTGCAAAATGAATGGGATTTATTGCCTTTATATACAAAAAACCAAAGTGAAATTTATTTAAATAGTTATCTGGATAGAGTAATAAGGCAGGTTTTTTTTAAAACTGCTATCAGAACAGTAAAACCACATTTGCAAATACGTTCTAAAAAGGTCAGCAAGGACATCTCAGTGTGTCCAAACAGTTGAACATTAATTTTCCTTATACAGCAAGCGTGCTGGTGTATGCTAAATCATCTAACAAAGCACAAGCTTCCTTAAAACCTGGTTGTGATTGCATTAGCTCATTAGCCTGCAGCATACCTCTGTTTTCAGTACAGCTCTTCCTTAGACTCCTTACATTCCTTTTTCTGTGCTGCAAATGACCTAACCATACCAGATTATTTCCAATGGCACAGCCTGTTGCTCTCTTAGCCCCACTCCTCAGTACTGACCCCAGTCACCCACCTCTGGGAGCACCTTAGGATGTTTCCTCCCAAAACATGTGGAACAGTTCTTCCTAACACACCTGAGTTCTCCACACACTGAAAGGCCAAATAAAGGCTGCAGATGCATTAAACTATTCACCACGCCGGAGCTGAAAGGCCAAGGAGAAACCACCAGGGAGATGTCCAAGGGGTGAAAAGCAGCCTGCTTGCTGAGTAAGGATTCTGCTACACAGCAACTTCCCTGGTGGTTAAGGATAAAAATGCATTAAGCTCTTCTCCCTCTCAAACTCCTGAAGTTTTAACTCGGCAGCAACTCCACAGGCTCGCATGCTGCAGCACATCTCTCCTTCTGACTTCATTTTTACCTCTTCTGCAATTAATGGTGGGGAGATGCAAGCTATTTAAAACAACAAATGCCCCACTCTCTCAACCAGTGCTGCTGACACCCTTCAAGGTGACAGGAGGCTCTGACAATTCTAGCTGTCTCATCCTTTCAGGTGAGCTTCATGATGCAGATCCTGACAGAAGACTGTCCCACTTCCCCATGGATCTCTGCCAGCTTCACTTTCTGGCTCTCTCAGGCTGGTCCAGTTCTGCAACACTTGGGCTGTAAGCACTGCAGTAGGTTGCATTTATTTTTCCAAAAACTATGCAACTGAAAGGGAGCAAGAACATTTTTCTATTGCACGTAATATCCTGAATTTCTGAAATGCCCTTTTTTTCCCCAACCTATCAGACTCCAAAACCAACAGAAACCTTTAAAATAAGTGCTATTTTATTTTTCCAAATAAAATTAAATCGTTTCAGTGTTCTTGAATATCACAGGATCCAGCATGTATGACAGAGCATGAGATGATTATGTTGGGAGTGTTAAGTAAGTAAAAATGCCTCCCTTTGAAATGTTTTGTCAGATGTGGGTGGGGGAAGAAAGGGTGCAGAGACTGTGGCCCCATCAAGAAAAAAAAGAAAAAAAATTTACTGTGTCACATCTTGCAAGGCTGAGCCCCTGTGCTCCTCATCCACCATACTGAGATCTAGGCCGCATCTACCTTTGGCAAAATACAAAGAGAACACATTCTTTGCTTAGAGATAATGAACACTCCTGAGACAGAGCAGAGTTCACATCTGAGGGATCTTTAAGCTTCAGCCCTTGCTCCCAAAAGTAAAGACAGGACTGTGCAATGTGGGTTTTCCTACATCTCTGCCCAAAACACTTCCCAATCCTTCAGCTTCTGCAGAATTAAACAAACATGAATAAGTAATGATCACTTGATAATCAGTAAAGCGAGGCCTTGCTCTCCTATGGCCTTGAAAAAACTGTCAGACATCTCTCAGATTCCTCCCCAGCTGTTTTACCTCATTTTATATGAAGCTGAGGATGTGGACATCAGCAAGGTTATGCCCCCAAACTGTTTTCCATGCTCTGGCTTGCACAGGTCCATGGGGCCTGTTCCCACAAGTGTTGCTGCAGGGGACAGAGCTCTTCTGCAGAAGCTGGAATCATCAGATGGTGTTAGCAGGCAGCACAGCAGAGACTGGCCTGGGAGCTGCTAGTTTACCCTCAGCAAGCCAACAGAAGTTGTCTGTTTATGCCTGATCACAAGAGCTACACTTGCATATTTCCCTCCACCTTCGCATTTCCCCCACTCCTTAGAAAAGCCCTTTCCAACAATTTTTATAAATGAAACAAAATTGAAGCACTCCCTCCTTGTGCAGTTTGCTTCCTTTTCTTCCCCAGCCAAACTGAATTTTCTCTCCCAAGCTGGGAGCTGCTTCCTTTACAACAGCAGAGAGGAGGCAGGGCCACACAATATGTGTTTCCTGCTGACAGTGCAAGTGCTCGTCCAGATCAAGGCCAGGCCTTGGGATCAGCTTCCACCTTCTCCCACCAACCTAGTGCTAACACTGGGTTAAAGCACTGCCTCTTGCAGGAAGGTAGCACATTTCCAACTTCTATACCTTGAATTGCTAAGGGTCAGTTTGAGCAGACAGGACCTTAAATGCATGAAGAGAAACTCCTGCACTGAGCTGGCTAGGCAGCAGGAAAGAAGTCACATAGTCTTTCCTCCACACTTCCTTACCACTATTCTCGCTCAATCCCTTCATCTGCCCTGATAAACCAACGAATGAGAATTTGCTCAAGCTTAGACCATTTTCAACATAGGAGTAAAAAAACTAAATACAATCATTCCCATGCTTATTTTCTAAAATTCCCATAGCAGATGTGTAAACAACATTTGACCTCTACAGTGCTTGAAGCTGAGACACCACAGCCCACTGTAAAATGACATGGGATTTTCACCATCCAAACTGAACAAAAAATACCTAAACCACCCAAATGGGATTTATCAAATCCTTGTGTTAATGCAAGGTAACACGAGCAATAGGGAAAAAAGTTTAAAACACTGTATTTTTAAATTAACATCCCTCTGCAACAAGGATAGGGAAAAAGGATTCTTCCATCCACAAGCACACACTGTCCCATGTGTCCTGGGATATAAAAGCTATTTGGGAAGAAGAACAGCAGACACCTAGCTGGATACTATGGCCAATCCCCATTTCCAGGAACTGGAGCTAAGCACAGTGACTTTATAGGTAAAGATGTTCTGTCACTTTTGTCAAGTGCTGTAATGGTTTGTTCTTGTAGCAACAACAATGAGGATGGTAAAGATTGCAAACCAAAATCAAATCAGCAAAGACAGCATCCCTATTTACCTGTATATTACCACACGATGTGTAAGGCCATGACATTTTGCTCCTTCAACTCAAAAATTTAGGAGCTTCTCACAGGGCAAACACTTCCCTGGTTACTTCAAGACAATTATGACAAGGTACATGCATCTAAGAAGCCAACTCTTCTTGCTGAAACCAATCTCATGGTACAGTGTTCAGACCTCCCCAGTGAAGAACCTTACAACCACCACAATGCTTTTGTGATTGGACCACATACCCCAGACAAATGTGGCTTCATGCAGAAACAGACTCTTGTTAACAGCAACCAGGATATTCCGACCTGCTGCACATAACCAGGGGGTTGGGGTGGGGGTGGCAGAGGTATACATATTTTTGATTTTTCTTTTCCCTACTACCAGAACTTGAAAACAATCCTTAAAATTTAGGTTCAGGAATAAGCTATGGTGTCCTCTAGCCCTACTGTTAATGTAGTCAACCCTCCCTCACACCAACCGGCTGCCACTATATTTAGGAGAGACTTTACAAATTCTGCTTACCCGTAGCCACAAGGAAGGAGCCTTTCCCTGGGCCCACTGGAGCCCTACAGGATAAAACAGTAGACCCTTGCTGTATGAAGCTAGGAAGACACACTAGCCTCTGAGATGGCAACTACCACCTCAAGTACCAAAGTACCTACTGTGGCTGCAAAGGGAATTTGGGATTGCACCAATGGCACTAGATATTTGCTACCTACAGGCATCTTTTTCTCTTAACATTTTCAAAGACCTGAACCACTCCCAGTGTGCTACACCTGTAGAGAAGGAAGAAGAAGACAAAAGTAATTTTCAGAAATGGACTTCTGCAGAGATGGGGACAGAGGGTATTCCTACATGTTGGACTTCTTAGCCTTCAGCACTCTAGCAATTCTCAGTGAACTGTTATTGCACGGCTAAGTTGTCCCACAGCCCATCTCATTTGAGGCGCTTCTAGACATGACAACCTACCCCTTAACTGGGATCCCTCCCAAGCCTCACTTCAGTCCCAGTGAGGCATTTTCTCCTCCCCTATCACAAAGAGGATGCTGGAAGAAGAGCCTATATAACATATATACGTATATTTAAACTGTGTCTGCACCCAGCGAGCAAGCGGGTTTAGCCCCTGCTCTCTGGGCAGCAGAAGGGCTAGAAAGGCTGATAAGCTGCAACAAGCCAGTGTGAGAAAGAGAAAGGCACAAGAAAAGAGCAGCTCTTCAGAGACTGCTGTCAAACATCTGGCTGGGGAAGAGGAGAGGAAAGCTCAAATGTACTTGTTCCTTGAGCCCCTGATGCTGATGGAATGGGGAAGCCAGCGCTGCACCAACTCCACTGGTGCATCCAGGAGGCAACCTGGCGACATCCTTTGGATCTTCAGCTGAGGGCATCTCTTCTTGGAGGTATCCAGGGTACAGCTCGCGAGGACAGGGAAGACCACACGGAGTGCTTCTGTCCCAAAGGCAGGGGCAGGGGAGGAGGAAGAAATCCAAGATGGAGAAGGCTAGACAAACACAGCAGACCTCATGCTTCCTTTAACAATGGAATATCTGAATGGTAGGGAGAGGAAAAAAAAAAAAAAAGTCAAACTTCTGCAGTTTCAACACACACCAGAAAAACTACTGTTGAAAGCAAGAGAGGCTCCCACTTCCATAACATGATAATGCAGTGGTCTCCCTGTCATCACAACACAGCAGAAGGGAACTATGGAAGACTCTGCTCCAAGCTGCCCCTGTGAATGAGATTACCACCAGCTCCAGCCTGGACAAACGCTAAGGACAGAGACTCCATCACCACACTGGGTGTCCATCTGGTCCTGCATTACCCTACTAGCACAAAATATTTTCTTAATACCGAATGTGAATCTGTCAAGTTACAGTTTGTAGCCATTGCCCCATTTTATATCATCTGCCCGAGAAGAGCTTAGCTCCACAGTGTTTCCAACTCTCCATTAAGTAATTGTAATTAATCGTTGGTTTGGCCCTCAGCTGCTTCTTCACCAGATGAAATGAACCCAGTTCCCTCAGTCACTCCCCACAAGCCCCTTGCTATCTTGGCAGGATTCCAACACAGCCTGCCCAGTTTCTTTACATATCTCTTGAACTGGGGGTTCCCACAACAAGATACAATATCCCCAGTAAAGCCTCATCATGTTGCTTAAGGGAAGGTAATAACTTCCCTTAAGAATGACAGTTTCTCTCTTTCCCATGACCTTATCAATCTTATAGTCCTTAAAATGCCAAAGATATATTTCTTACTGTGACAAGGATGGTTGGAAATAGAAGGATCACACCTGCCCTTATCTAACTTGAGGAAATGCAAACTCTTCCAGTAGCTGCAGCTTCCTCACCTCTGAGCCACAAGCACAAGTTTTACAGTGGTCTGCTGGAAGGGGCAATCTGCTACTGCACAAAAAGCCTTAGAAGCAATACATGTTTCCAAGCAGAGATAAAAATGACATAGTGACACAGGAAACATCCTTTAGTTTCTACACTGCAGACATTTTCTGTTAAGCTTCACAGCTGGGATTTCTGCTGCTTATGCACTTGAGGTTTAATGCCCATCTTAAAATATGTTGTTATTTCTGCCCTTAAGCAGAAATACCCTTTTAACTGGTTTTACTGCCGGGGTTCCAGATGGCATTACTATGGCTATAGGACTTGACACCATGGAAAAGGGAAGTTCTGCCCTGAGCTATCTACAAGCCAGTTACATTTCTTGCCTAAGACACAGCAGTGTCTGCAGAAGCTACACCTTCACATCAGCTCTGGCACTGCAAAGCCACTCCTTTGCGGCAGCATAGAAGTGAGGAAAGTAGGATGTACTGACCGTTTAACAGACTTGCCCCTCAGCCTGTACAATAAGTACAAGCACATCCCTTTTACATCTTCTTGCTTGCTAAGGCTGTAGCACTGTATGCACTGTGGCAGGAAGCTGCTTACTAAAACAGTCTAAAAATGAAACCCAAACATCACAAAGGGTTTGTATTCCAAGTATGTCCTCCCATTCCCACCAACTTGGTTTCCACACAGTTATTTTACTGCTTTTGCACTATGATGCTGGAGGCTGGATTTCTCTGCAAAACCTTTGCTAAAACAAGAGTGAGCAGTAGACAGTTTTTCTACTCTGGTCTCCCAGTCTGAGAACACCGAATTCTTCAAAGAAAGATATACTGCTTATATGTCTAAGTTGTGAAATATGCCATGGAGACTGGGACACTTCTTTTCAAAAGCTGCTCCAGTGGCAGATGTATATAGGGTCATTCCTAGGTACTCAACTGCAGAACCTACTCTTAAAAGTAAGCACTCTCATTTAGTGTTTCTTGCCCAAGTCACATACCATCTGTGTATTCCTCAGAGGAAGTGAGTGATAAAAGGCTCTGTATGTCGCTGCTTTCTGAATCTTGGACCTCTTTGTGTACAGGTCCACTGCTAGCCATGCCAGCTACCCAGGAAGAGGTAGCAGCCTGATGCACAAGAACAGTTTCAGAGCGCTGAGAGCTACTGGCTTCACAGAGTCCAGAACGTCCAGGGGCTTCATCTTCTCTTTCAGAGCTATTGCGAGCCCCTTGGTCCGGCTGCTGCATCTCTCTGGGTCCATTCTGTCCAGCTCCCTCCGAGAGCACGATTTGCACCCGGGAGTCCGAGGGTGGAATGCAGTTGCCTGTGCTGCCATACACTGCTTCTTCATAGGACGGCAAGGCCACTTGGACACCATCCACCATGATAGATACCTGATCTCCGGACACACCTTGGTCTCGCCTCAAAAAAAGAAACAAAGAGGGGGGAGGAGAAAAAATAAATCAAGTTGAGCATTATTATTATCTTGTTAACATATTATTATACATATGTTAACAAGAACTCCAGTAACCTCCCACAGCAGAACTCTAATTCTCACCATTGACTTATTGAGGGGAGAACAGACAAATATGAATGGTGGTTTAACAAGGTCAAGCAAGTATAGTCTTGCAACCCTACTGTGAATTGACATTAAAAAAAAAGCAGGGGCTGTAATTCACAGCACCCGATGGATTTAGCAGCAAGAGCTGAAAAGGTTACAATGCTTCCACCCTCACCTACCTTCATAGCTGAATTTGACAAAGATCATGAGTCAGAGCCTTGTGCTGTTGGCAAAGTGCTCTGACCACTGTTGATTCCAGCTTGGTACACTGCTTTATTCCACAATGCCCAGCACTGTCTGTTCTGCCGCCTCTGCTGCTGGCAAGATAATGTCTGGCAGGGTGGGGAAGACAGCTCTAGCACATCATGAATCACCAAACCTCATGAGGCAGAGGCCTGAGAGTACATTCTTCTTTTCCAGTGATTTGGACTTTTTCAGAAAAGGGCAGACCCCAGGGCCCCACCTCTCAACTTCCCTGCTGCTGGAGCATCCACAGTGGCTTTGCTGACCTCAGCCGTCAGCAGTGTTATGGCTGCATGCCTCCCCTCATCCACAAACCCAGAAGGTTCTCCTCCCACAGCAGGGAAGGATGGCAGACTTGCATGTGTATCTAATGAGCAGTACTGCCTGAATTCACGTCCTTAGGACCTCAAATAGACCAGGGGAGATGCAGATGTATATACCCAGACACATACTTCAGTAGCTATCCAAGGCTAGAAGAGGCAGCAGACTGATCTATAGCCAGGCTAATAAGGATCATAACCTTTTCCATTCAGAGTCAAGGGAAAAGCACAAGGAAGCCACCCCTTGGGTGGAATATAAGAATGGGTACTGCAGGTGAGTATCGCAGACCAGCATTTCAGACTACTGCTGGACCAGCAGTATGGTTAAGATAAGTCCAGCAGGATGGGGCAGAGATGTCACTCAGGTAAATAAAACAGGAACAAAAAAGCAAGAGGTTAAGTTGCTCGATAACGAAGGCCTGACTCAAATACCTTAATGAGTTTCTGCTGCAAAGAAACAGGTGCCTCTGAGCCCCTCCAAACCCCAGCTACGCTTACCTGCTATGATGGAACGACTTCAGCTTTGGCTGCAGCAAAACAAACAGCACAACTAACAGCAGAATCAGGGCGACAGAGCTTGCTGTGGAGGCTACTATGGATAGCGTGGGTACTCCAATTGTCGGAGGAGAGTCCTTTTCTACAAAACCAAGGGGAACACAAGGTAAAATGATCCACTCCCTTAAATAACTGCCAAAGAGAAGGAAAAACATCCACACTGCCTGCTCTCAGGAGTTACACCTGGGGGCACATGTGAGGAGCCCAAGTTTCCTATACAGTCAAGGCACACCAGCTATCTCAGTTCAGATCTCCAGCTGACACCTCTCTGTAGGGGGAACCTAAAATAACACATGCACATGTTTTTCCCTTGGAAAAACAGGGCAAACAGAAAAGCAGTGCAAGCAGGCCATGGGAACTGACAGATGGTGCTAAGGGTCATGTTATATATAGGTCTGGCTGAGCAAAAGCTAAAAAAACGTCCTGATGTCACCCCAAGGCCAATAATTGTCTAACACAATAAGCAGGATATTTTAGGCCAAACAATAGAAAAAGTTCCAAATAACAGTTTTTCTTGACTAATATAACAGCCTCACAAAGCAGAGTGGAAGTCACCTGGCTGGGTATAATTAAGACACAGCAAGTATTTAGTTTCTCTCTCACACAAACATATGCAAGAGAACAGAGAGGGAAGGTAGATGTTGCTTCAGAATGCTGAGCTTTCAGTGTTGGACACATGTGCCCTGCTGACATGACTCCTTCCTACCCTTCTGCAGCTGTACTGTGTGGGAACTAATTTGGCTTTTAAAAGACCTGTACAGGAATAAACTGGGAGCAGAGTGAGAATGGCCTGGAGGTATTACTGAGCACTGCATGTCATGCCTAGAAGACTACACTAGTCCTTTCACCTCCCTAGAGGAAATAACTGTCTCTATGTGTTGCTTCTGTCCCTAATTTAGGTCTTTGGTAGAGATCTGAAAAGCCTCACCTACTCATCAGCAAATTCTATTGTCCATTTCACATTCAGAACATTCCCATTTATGCAATTCCTCTTTTCTACATTCAACACATTCTTCAGGAGCACAGGTCTCAAACTGCAGAGGGAATTCAAGACCCATGCAAGTAGGGATGAGGGGAAGAGCAATAGGTAAACAGAAAGAAAAAAAAAGCTGGAGAACCATTGTTTTTAAGCCTACAGCCTGAAATCTATGCCCAAAACAGGCGTTTAAGCTGGAAAGCCAGTGTGGAATTTTTTGCATCGTCCCTTGGGGTGAAACCTACTGGCTTTGTTGTTTTGAACTTATTTCTCTGAAATTTTTTAGAAGTAGCTTGACCAGGGAAAAAAAACTAGTGACTGGCACATTTTTCCCTATAGCAAATAGGGCTGAGTAATTTTCAGCATTACTCAGGGTACTTTGAGTATGCCAACAAGAATGAGGGTAGGCAAATAGAGATGCTCCATTTTCAGCATCAGTACATGATGCTGTCAAATTGCTCACTACCCAGGGTACACTCCAGAGCATTCACCATCTCATATGCTGAAAAGATGCTCACTAACTCATACAATAATCTGCCAAAAGGCTATGGGACTGACAGGCTCAGAGCTACACAAAACATGTGATTACTGCTAGGGATTTCATTTATTCTATATGGAGCAGGTGGAATCTTACCCTTACCAATCATTTTAAGACCTACAGTCTTTCTCTCTAGTGTCTCCCACCTCCTTCTCCTTTTAGCTCTGTGAATGACACCCACTAGTTAAGACTCAGCTGTCTCTGACCCTGACCATTTGATTCAAAACTTATGTTGTGAAAGCAATGGCTTTTTCTCTGAGTCAGATGTTTGATGCATCATATTTTTGGTAAGGCCACTGGTCCTTCAAGATGCTAAAGAAATCTGAGGGATTTCTGCTCATCACAACACAATTCTTCAACTAGACCAAGTGCCATCATGCAGGAGTGCCCCCAAGGAACACTACCTGCAATAGCACAGCTTTTTTCTCCAGCCTGGGTTCAGCAAGGGGAAGGAGGAATCACTGTGGAAAGGAAGCTTATATCAAATTTGAAAAGCCTCTTCAGGATCTAGTCGCTGCCAGGTAAACTCCCAGATCCCTTCCTTACACATCATAGCAAGGGGCTATTGGAGTGGCTGTGGCAGAGACACTGAGAAGGCAGTGTCTTTGGGACAGGACAGAATATTCCAGAGATCAGATATGCAGTGAGTTCCATAAAGAGCTTGAAGAAAGTACTTCTCTGTTTCCTCCAATTAAGCTAACACATTTTGCTTTATGTATTACGAGATTAATTCCAGAGTGTACCTCTTGCTGACTCAGGATGATTGAAAAGTAAGGCTCTATGAACAACCAAATTTGTAGAGGGGAGGAAGTTCCCCTTTTACCCATTATGCCAGCTTTTAAAACCAAAAGAGTCATAGGAAGACTAAGAGTGGTATGACGAACGTTATGAACGTTTTCCTGCAAACCTTTTTGCTTTCCTACTTTGATGGAGGCATTCCTGTTCAGCTTTGAGAGAAAGACAAAATAAAAGCTGTCCACTTCCATCTGGAGAGAAGCAGAAATCATTTGCCAGCAATGTCCTTTCCTGCCAGCAGGAAAAGTGCAGTGAAAAGCAGCACCATCGAGCTCTTTGCCACAAGAAGCCAACAGTTACTTAACCTGTTTGCACAGATCAACTCTACATACGCACATACATGTGCACATGTGGACAGATAGGTACACCACTGAGGGAGACGTACCATCAAACCCACCAAGCAAAACCAGACAGCATGCAAAATGCTTCAATTAGGGCTTCCCCCCTTTCTGGGATGACAGCCATCAAAATAAAAGGCTCCACATAAGTAACAAGTTGCCTCCTTTATACTCTTTTCCATGGGTTGTTTCCTTGTATTATCTGCATCTGATGGGCTGCTACTAAAGAGACATTTTTAATAAAGAGCTGTGACTGTGAGCTGTGTTTATGAAATTGTTGGAGCAATACGAGACAGCCCCATGGACTTCCTCAGTGTCACACTGACTAAGCATTTAGGGATAATCTGAAGTCAATGTAAGGGCAATTCTAGAGTCAGGGAGCACTCACCTGGGCTGAGCCTGCAGCTGACTTCCATGGCTGGGTTCCATTCTCCATTCTTGCAGGTCAAGTACTTATAATCTCCTTTCAGCATGTAGCCTTCGACACATAGATACTCTATGACACTGCCTGAAGTCAGAGGGTTGTTGCAGGGGCTAGGGTGGCATTTATAGCCTCCATTCTCAGGTTGTGGTGGCTGGGGACAATCTGTAAAAAAAGAAAGCATCATGAAGGACATCTCAGAGGAAGACACCTGTTACACAATATATATGACACGTAGGCAGACTTCTACCAATGAACACTCACTAAATTAAACTACTTAAACCAAGGAGAAAAACTGTGGCAGAGAACACTGCTCAGTTTCACCTCTGATATGTCTTCTGTGATGGCTAAATACTTCTTGTTATCCCAGTAGTACAATATAGTTGGCAGGAACCAGTCTGGTGATACTTTTGAACAGTGACACAGAGATTCTATTAGAGAGGCCCAGAAAATCCTTGATGCTATCTTTTCCCCACAGCACTTTCACTAGAGACTGAGGAGAACCTTACAACCAGGCTTTCCTACTAGCCTGACATGGAAAATGCACGAGACCTCCTACTGAAATGAATGAAGAATGCAAAAATCCCTCTATACTATGGGTATGGTGTTAAGGTACCCCACCACGAGGCACCCTGGAAGCCTGTAAAAGCATACTGATTTTGGCTATTTCACAGAGATATACCACCAACAATATGGGGAACAGAGCTTTTCTGCAGTAGGAAGAATTCACTGAAAGGGTGGTCAGGCATTGGAATGGGTTGCCCAGGAAAGAGTGGAGTCATCACAAGCCCTAGAAGTGTTCAAGAAGTGACAGGGCATGGCATGTAGTGCTATGACTTAGTTCCATGGTGTTGTTCAGTCAAAGGTTGGACTCAATAATTTCAAGAGATTTTTTCCAATCTTAGTGATTCTATGATTCTATTTGAAGACCAAATATTCCAGTCTACTTTTAAAAAGGAATTCATTATATTACAAAACATTTCTAAAAAAACCTCTGTTTACCTATGTGAACTCTGGAATGCTGAAGGCACTTCACATTCCTCCTTGCACCTCCACTATCCTGACTAGTGGGTATAGACATAGCACATGCCAGAAATTTTCTTGTAGAATTTTCAATAGTCATTCAAAAAAACCCAACAAACAAAAAATGAGGAAACTGCACCGAAAACAGAGTATTTGCATTGCTCAGAACTTCCTCTCTCCTGGCAGGTCACACTGACCCTGCAGAACAGTGCCAGTATCTCCCACTGATGACACGCATCTGCCTGGCTGAAAGATGGAGAATCCAGATTTTTCCCTTTAAATCCACATCAGCTTCTCAAACTTCATAAAAGAAAATACATCATAGATCCCTCTTGAGATATTTTGGAGCATGGAAAACCAGCCAACCATGTTCCATCACAGCACGTTGACTGAAGCCTGCCCTTAAACCCCAGAGCATGCGCTCCCATGTTCTGCCTCTAAAGGTCCCACTTACTGCAGGATAAACCATGAGAAACAGCTGGGCAAAGTTCAAGTAACTGGATTTTGGGAAAGACTTAAGCAAAAGAAAACTTGAGATTCGTTCACTTTGGAAAAATTTGCTACATTGCTGCATTGCAAGTGACCCTGGAACCTAATCACATGTGAATGCAGCATAGATGGTGCCTTGTAAATGCCAATAAACCCCAAGATGAAGTGCTGAGCAAAGCCGAAAACCCTCTGGTGTGAGTTCTGCCAGTTTTATAACTGCAATTCAATTTACTTCTTGAGAAAAGGTTAACAGGGGTCTAAGCAGTAGATTTTCAAGAAGACTTTGCTCTTGAGGAGATTTATTCTTAAATAAGCTTCAGAGAAGCCACTGCCCTGTGCCTCATGAGTATTAACTGTTACCTCTTCTGTGTTTTTTTATCTTTTCTTTCTGCCATAATTTTGTAACTAATTTTTAACCCTTCACCATGAGGCTAAAACTTGCTTACACTTTAAGCCTGTCCAACACTTAGGAGTAGTTGGGACCAGCCAAAGCAACAGATTAATGGCACATTTCACATTCAGGTACAAATGCCCTGATTCATCTGCAGCCTAGCAAAGAGCTTTCTTGCTAAATTGCAAGGAGCCATTTGAGCACCAGAGATATTTTTAGCAGTTTAACATGTACCTCTCTAGGCAATGGTAGAGAGGTGTGGATAAAAGCCACTGTTGCCACAGCAGTTGCCAAAACTCAAGAGCAGAGAAGACAACTTCTCTACACCTTTTTATACCACAGCAGGTACCTGGAATTTCTTGGGAGTCACGCACAGCATCTTTCTGCTAACTGATTGCAACAAACAGCTCACTCCCTCTGTTCCCCCTTCTCCTGAGCTGCACCCACGTGTGAGCCTGGCCACTGCACCAGGAGCCCTTTTGCACATGGAAGCAGCTCACTGTTTGGTTCCCCTTCTATCATGAAGTGCCACCTATACTGATGACGTTTCTGAGTTATGTACAAAAAACCAGCACCCAACAAGAAACAGGCACTCATTTACATTACAGTAGCACTCTCAAAAGCTTGGAAATACCACCACATTGGGCACTTGCAGAACCCTTACTTTGCCTCCTTACCAAAGGGCTTCAGGCGATGGCACAGCTATGCAACTGCAAACTGGTTCCCTCCTCACCTCCACAGGCCACTTGGCACACAAAAGGAGAGAAGCAGCTGATAGGTCTCTTCAAGCAGTTGTCCTTGACTTGTTCTCTTAACAGGGAAGGGAATTAGTCACCTCCCCTTTCCCTACTCCCAACCTTCATTTGCCATCACAGCATCCAAGAGTGTCACAAGTATTTTAAAATGTGATGGAAGAACACTGTTTATGTGCTGGGGAAACAGATAAAAAAGGTCTCGATCAGGTAGCCAGAACATCAGCACCTTCCATTCTCAACATGACTGAACTGATCCTGAACTGTCCTTTGCAAGGCAGCCTCAGGGGAACAAAGCACCTTGGAGCATGTAGCTTTGGGAAGGTCTACTAGACAGTGCTGATGGAATTAAAAATTGCTGAAGCTGACCCAGGCAAGGCTTGGGTGGGTACAATAATGGACTGGTGGTGCCTGAAAAACTGAGAAAGTCAAACACCTCTACTCCCCGCTGGACCTGGCATCTCTGACAGAACACAGCACCTTTGCAAATCAGGGTCCAGTACAGCAACACAGGCACCCAGAATGCTTGGGACAGACAATGCAGATTTCCACTACAGTGAACTGTTCCTCCGGTACCTAAGTACTCTCAGCTTTCACATGCTCCATTGCCTCTGTATGTGCACTCTAAACTGGAACTAATAGAAGAAAAGGTACGAGTCTGATTCTGCACAATCCTTTAGATCACCAGCAGCAAAGCTGATGCCCGAAGTTTGCAGCACTGGTATATCCACAGCTATATAGAACCAGGCAGAGCATCCCATTTACTGCTTTCCACAGAATAAACTACTGACGCACAAGGGGTGAAAAAAGCTGGGTGCCAACTGCTGCCAGAAGCATGCCCAGAGCAGCCCACTCCTGGCTACGTTTGCAGCCAGAAGGTGCGGATGGATGGGAATAGCTGCCTGTGCGAACTGTTTATTAGCACTCCAGAGCATGGCTGTGCCATACTGGTTCAGTACTGGGTTTGGGACCAGCCTGACCCAGCTCTCCTTCCAGCTCATGCTTCCCAGTGGGCTGCTCACGTTCAACCCTCAACAGTATTTGCATGCTGCTACGTGGTCCAGCTCCAGGCTGCACTGCTGTTTGGATATTACTTTGGCACACTGACACTTTTTGAGACACATGAACTAAACCCTGGAGGATGGTTTTTCATTATTTCAGCCCCAGTTAAAGCCTGACAGATTTCACAGGACACAGCAAAACTGTGACATCCTCCCTCCCTCCTGTCCCCATCCCCCCCTCCCCTCCCCTTCGCCCTGGGATTTACCCCTCCCAAGTTTCAAGGGGGTGTGACACACAGTGGGTACACACAGTGGATACACTAACCTTCCCACAAGGTTACAAAAAGTCCTTTAAATTTGTGGGACACTAAGTACATATATTGTAACAATCACCTCCTTGCCAATAGCATCAGCCTAAACTCACAGTCAAATATGCACTGGCATATTTGAAATAGAAAGAAACATGCAGGAATTTCATCAACTCCCACCCTGAAACACATGTTTTTGGAAGTATCCCAGGGCTTGTGAGACATCTTAAAACAAATGTTCATGCCAGGCAGGGAAGAATAAGAGAGCCAAGTTAGAGAAGTTACTAACTTCCTAGTGGGTTACTGATATTCTAGGCTTGCAAAGCTGTTGCCAGCATCTTGATTATCAAGCTTTGAGGATGCACAGAAGGGGGTTTTAAACCTTCTTGCACTGTGTGCAAAGGGGACAAAACTCTGCTCCAGAAGTCCCTATTTCTAAGTGGTACTGAAGCTTATGACATCTCCGGAGAGAGCTGGTGCTCTGCCAGCATACACTGCTGGAAAACAGGGAGGAGATAACAACTGGATAGAGGTCGAAACACTATGAACATCACTGAACTCTGTTCTGAGGTAAAGAAACAGTCATTTTCAGATCGACAGGCACAAATTAAGTTAAGCAATGGAGTTTCTGCAAATGCCATTCCAAACCATGAGTTATTTACCATATAGATGACTTTTTAATATGCAAATGAAAAAATACTAAGTCAGTATTCACCTCCACCCAATTTCCCACCAAATCACCTTCAATCACTTCAAGGAATGTTAACTGCTCTTATGTTCTTTGAATAGCTGTTACCAACTTGACAAGAATCACAACACTAAGGAACTTCTTTTTTATTGCAGTGACAGCATCATCCATCACATTGTATCTTCACCAGCTCCCTTTTCCATGACTCTGCTAATAGCAGGAAGCTCCACTTGCTTCCTCGTCCACCAGATTCACAGACAGGTGTGAGGCGTTGGAACCTAGCTTGTTTTAGATACAGTAAGAAATGTTGTTGGCTAAAATGATCAACCTAATCACCATAGGATGAAATGGACCTTCCATGTCTGGGCTGAGGTGAAACTGAGCCTAGGTCCTGACTGCTGACCTGATGCAGGATTACAAAGCATTTCTAACATAATGTAATAAAGACACAAATCCATGCCAGGGTCATATATAATGCCACAGATGGAAGCACATGGTATGCTGTGTGCTGACACAAAAGTAAGGAGTTTAGATACTCAGAACATGAACCCCAGGAGCACAGCCGAGCCTCCATCACTAAGAGTGAAATTCACAGATAAGCAGACGATTTCCAAAGCTCAAGCAGGATTAGCCTGTTGTGGTAAGGATCAAGCACAATACACTCCACTTATACGTACAATGAAAGATTAAAACATACTTTAATCTGACTGGATAATTGCTACAGAATTATAAAAGCTCCCCAGTACTAACCTTCTTTGCCCAGACATAACACCAAACAGGAGACTAAGACCTCTCTACAATCTTTGCTTGTCACTGTGTCTTTCTTTTTTCAACTAGTAAGATTTATGGACCCTGTCAGGGCTCTTACACCCCTTTTTTCTGCACCAAGCAACTGAACTGTACTTCGGTCACTCACTTGTTTTGTTGGGCAGCAAAATCCTCCTTAACAAAATGCATTCTTAAAAGAGAAAAACAACAAAACCCCACAAACAAACAAACAACAACAAAACCCACAACAGGACAACTTCTAATCATAATCACTAGAGTGCCTAACTATAGGTTTGTAACTGAGGGAGAACAAGTCATGGCATTGCTCACCTTACGTGGGCAGACATGTGGGTATAGCATTGCTTAACGAAGGGATGTTTTGCACTGAACATCCAGTGACATTTCTTCTTCTCCACAGCAGGACACAAAGGTCACTAAAGCTAGGACAGGAACAATTCTGACAAATTATAGTTACTCTTTATATGAGTCAGGCTCAAATCCCAGCAATTCCAAGAGGAAGTTGGACTGAGCCTCAGGTAAATTCCTCACTGACTACACAAGTGCTCTAGCAGGTTTAACCATCCTCAGAGCAGTGTCAGAGGAACCTTACATGTCAGCACTGAAGCATTTTGGAAACCATTTGGGTTTACAACTGCTCTGCTGGATGCCCTGAACACGTGCCCCCCATTTGGATGTTATTAAACTGTCCGGCCTTTAGACATACCACAACTTCTGTGGGATAAGACTGGAAATGGAAGATCCTAAGCTCAGTACTTCTCTTTCTTCATCCACAAGATTTAATCCATTTAAGAGATACTATCAAGACTCACAGAGGAAAAACACCCTATAAACAAAACCCACCCTCCTGATCAAGCTGAACATGTCCCCGCCTAGTCTGGTTCAACTTGACATGATTGTCTCATGCCAGCATGACCTACCTGGTGAATGAACACCTTTGTGAAGCAGAACACATAAGCACCCAGTTAAATTGTTCCAGTGCTAGAGGCCATACCATTTCTTTCATGCTGTTTCCTCTGAAGCCTCATCATAACTTTTTTGTACTATCCTGACTGCCCTACAGTAGGATTTCTATAGAGGAGCTTAGAAAAAGTTGGCTTGCCTCAAAGTATATCTTTTTGTCTCTTCTCATATCTCCTTTCACATACAAAAGTTTCCTCCTGGTCACAGTTATTGCCTTTGCTTATTCACTCTCTTCCAAGTTGTGCTTCAGCGCATTCCACAATGGCAAGGAGCACTTCTCTGTCCAAGTCAGTTTTCCGAAACATTGCCACCATTATTCTCTCCGACAGGACTTGCCACTAGTCTTAGAAATAGCACATCCAGAAAAAGCATCCAAAATGAACAGAAAATATCCCCATCTTTCAGTTACCTGTCCCCGCTATGGATACTTTAATTTTCAACTTGGAAAATTCGTGTGTGCATCGTTTCAGTACAGCAGAGGGAACTGCAAAAGCTACTACTACATTACTTCTGGCAAGGACCTTCCAAACAGCCCCAAAGTCTCTAGGACACCCTTGAGAGTAATCCTTCCTCTCTACTCCCACCTTCAATCTGGGTCCTGTCACAGCTAAATGGGTGGTCTGAAACATCAGCTGCATCTGAAGCCATACAATGCTTTTTCACAATAAAAACCTGACAGCCTGATGCAGTCAGCAGGCTAGAAGTGCAAGTCAAAGCAAGCAAGAATACCCACTTCAGCTTCTATAGGGTCTGGCAATTCTAGCAGAGTGCTGCCCATGGATCCCATTCAGGGCTGATACCGAACATTAGTTTCACTTAGGAAGCAATTGAATGAATTTGCTAACAAGAGCTCTGGCCCTATGTGCTAGTAGGAGAAGAAACATTCTTTTCTCTCCTTGCAGAGTTTCAGTTCTTGACAGCAGGACAAGACCTCTTCACCCAACCTCTCCACTAATCTCCTGGTTATTTAGTAAGCCAACAAGGAAAGAATTTACCCCTTCCTTTGCCCAGTTCTTGGATATACTCCCAACCTCTGTCTCTGGTACTCAGAGAAGCGTGAATGTGACCCAACCAGATAACAGTGTCACTACTGTCCTTACCCACAGCAGCAGGGTAGTCAGCCACAGTGAGAAGCTGACTGAGCAGCTTCTTGAGCAATAACAAGCCTCCAGTGCTGCAGACAAACTACAGTGCTTCAGCTCACACCTAAAGGAACACACTCTTCAAGTTTTCATGCAAGTAACTACCTTATTTGTTTGTCGGGGGGCTTTTTGGGGTTTGTTTTGGTCTGTTTTGTTTGGTTTTTGGTTTGGTTTTTTTTAAACTTAGCTTTTCCTCCTAGAGAAGGGGTTGTCTCAAACCTTTCCACATTTGCTAGGGTAGGACAGATCCCTACCTAGCATATGATGAACTCAAACTCCACTACCTACTGAGAGAAAACAACCTGCAAAGTAGCACCAAAAATAAAGGCACACATACAACTGGCACACATACAGTTTTCAATAGCAAGCACTTATTTTATAAACCCTTCCTAACTAGCAGACAGGAAATTAACTGTCCAAGTTAACTGGTTTTCTCATGTCAACTTCATTTCATCCCCAACACTCTGAAGAGTCTCGGCTAAAGGTGGTTTGCTGCCTTGAGGAGAAAAAAGATTAAAAAAAAAATATATACATCTATTTTATTCAAACAACATGCAGCTATCTGTCATGTCCCTGTAACCCAAACCTCCTGCTGTGTCATCCTCTGGGCAAGCAGGGGAAAAACACCATGGCTGCAGTGACACTGTGACTGCAGAACAAAAAAATTCCACAAGTTTCCAGTCAGGAATTTTTCTCCTTAAACCAGGCCCTTCAGTCACACAAGATTTTCTTCTGCCTGAGGCAGGACTGGTGTTTAGCTCCACAAGTTTTCTGCAGTGGGGGATGATGAGGGAAGATGACTAGCCAGCTTTGCTCTCAGTGTGAAATCCAGACAGGCAACATCCTTGATTTTCCTCTTCCCTTGTGCATACAAACCAGCCTATAAACAGCAGAAGCCGCTTTTGGCAGCCCCTCCCTCAGCAGCAATTTGGTTTTAGTAAGAAGCAAGTCTGTTACCATTTCATACCCCTTTTAGACTAATTTCCTCAACTAAAGACCATCTTTTACCAAAGGAAAAACCACTTCCGAGACAGTTGGTCTGCAGAGAAAAGGCACCTTGATAAGTTTTGATCAACAGCACTGCTGCGCCCCACCCACACCTTCCTTCCTGTTGAGAAAGCAATGACAGGGGGATGTGCTTTACTGGTAGATAGAAAAGCAGTCACCTCCACCCACATTCCCCAGCATGAGTGCCAGCTCCATTTCTGAGTGCTAAATATCTTCAGATTTCCACCTAACCATGTTTGCATGGATACGCTCAAAAGCTTTCAGCACAGCAGCTTCTTATTATGCACCCTCTGCTCCTGCATTGTCCTCCCCATGCAGAGAACAGGAATTAGTATTAGGCTAGGAAATGGCTCACCAAGTATTTCAGGGACAGTCACTGCTTGTAACAGCAGGTTTGTGCTGAACACAAAGGGCCATGTGCTTTAGACCAGAATTTCACTTGACAGCCTGGCTCTGTGAAGCACAACAACGACCTGCTCTGGGAATAATATTTGAGATTTTACCCTCTTCCAGCATCTTGGGGACATTTTTTAGCCCATGGAACAAAATTCCAACACAAATGCCTCCTACAGTCATTAGAAAGGCTTATCCCTAGAGGACAAGTGGGTCACTCCCAGTTGAGGTGTAGCATGCTTTGTTCCTCCTTTCAGGTAGCTCAGGGTGTTGGTGGGGGTTTTTTGTTTATTGCCCACAAGTCTGCTAACCTTTATATTTTAACTATACAAATACAGTAGCTGCAGATACAAGATCTAAAAAGGGACCCAGACTGAAGCTGTCCTCTGCCAGCTGGCAACAGTTGAGAATTTGGTGTGTTTCTAGCCGGAGACAGCATTTACTCCATAAAAGACAGATTACCAGATGCCCGGGTTTTCCACTGGTCTGTAATTTCTGGGGTGGAGATGGGGACTGGAAACAGGAGAACAGATTTTGAACCTTTTCCTTTTCAGCACTCTGGCTTTCTCTAGCACATGAGCAGATGGATCATTTCCCAGAGGGATCCAGCAGCTGCTGGCGGGGCCCAGTCACAACAGCTGAGGCTAAAGGACCTCTTTATATTTAACTTACAGAAGGCAGAAGTCACTAAAAGGCCTCCATTGTGAGCACACACACTTCTCACCGACTCTGCCCCTAAAATATTTTAAGCCTCCCTAAAAACACACTGCAAAACATAACCCTCTTTGGGCTCTGTGTATTAAGCAGAAGCCAAAGTCCACTGAAAAATAAGCTCTCTGTCTTTACTGGCTCCAGATGCTGCTTACTCTGAAGTCAACGACAGAAGAGCAAACTGAGCAGGACTGGAGTCTTCACAGGGAAATTGCAGTTTCCCCAGCAAGGGCATACTCTGAAGAGGAGGCTTATTTTTCTTTATATCATAATGTGAGTAAATGAGAAGAACAAAAGCAAAGAGATTTGTATATACAATCATATAGCTCTGCATTTATATAATTAGACACTAGCATTTACAATGTGTACAGTAACAGGCACCCCTCACAGTCATCCCATACACACCAAAGCTGCCTTTCTTTCCCCCCCCCTTTTTTTTTTCCCTTAGGACAAGGGAAGAAAAAGCAAGGAAGAAAAGACTCTAATTGCAGCCTTCCACCAATGCAGTCGCCATCTGGTAACTCAAGAGACACATGGAGCTGAATTATCTTAATTAACGTGTTACAAAAGTATTTAAAAAACTCTATGCTTATTAACACTCAGCTGTGATTAGCCAACCATGGAGGAAGCCTCCTAGTGCAACATTAATTATGGGTCTTGTCTGTCTATTAGAAATATGATTTTTTTTCCCCAGTAGTTTATCTCTCTCCTAAAATAAAAACCATTAGCATCAAAGCTTGCTCTAAAATGCAAATTATATTTACATTTTACAAGAGTCAAAATGTTTAGGCTATATGAAGCTGCCACTGGTGCTTCTACAGTGATACAGATTGTCTAGATATAAAATGTACTTCTCTATGCCCCTTAGAAAGCCTTGCTTCAGTTAAGCAACTCCCACTCCCACTCAAATTTTAGCAGAAAAATAAAGTTTTATACCTTTCTTTCCCCTTCCAAAACAGGACAGACTTTGCTGTATGCTAGGCAGTTGAAAAACCAAGACACAAATTCCAGGGCTAACAAAAACCACAAGTGCAAAAGGAAGCTTTCTGCGACAGAAAGCAGCAACCTAAACACAACTGCACTCCAGCAGCAGATCTGCCTCCCCAGAAGAATGCTACTCACTATGACAACTGTATTATTTTCCCTGCAACAGGCCCACCTGTAACATGGTCCCCTCAGATACATTCTCAAATGATTCAGCCTGACAGGCTCCGAGACTAACACTGCCAAGTTTTTCAGACTTGGCTCTGCGTTATGTTTGTACAGGGCTGGCTGCAGTGGGGCTCTCATCCGCACTAGGCATCCTGAACATCAGGATAACACCAAATTATAAGACAAAAAACCTGGTGCTTTTAAATAAAGCCAGGATTGATAAATTATTTTGGGAAACACTAACAAGGAGAAAGAAACAAATCAGAACAACTGCAGAAATATTTTTAAGATCTTCTGATAAAGTAATCTTATAGTTGCACACGCACACACACACACACATGTACAAATAAATTAAAATTGTTGTTGATGTATGTGGAAGCTCACGAAGCTTGCTCAGGTCCAGTAAAGATGAAGACCAAATGACCAGTACTTTACAGCATCCCATATTGCCAGGACAGCATAAATAATTTGCATCTGGGCTGCACCTGAGTCAGCAATACAGTGGCCCCAGAAAAGCCAATGTGATACAGAAACCTGCTCTCACCTATGGGCACAGCACAGCTTTCCAAGTGGCCCACATTTCATTTGCTTTTGTTTTCCAAGGCCGCTTCCAGCCTCCCTGTGCCTTCTTCCAACTCCTCCGTAATTACTTCCACATGTTCCAAGAAGGAAATAAGCAAGTGTTGTAATAACACTTTGTATAATGAGCAGGGTCCCAGATTCTGCTTTTGAAACCCAAAGCCCACTGTTGTAAGTAGCCTTGTGGATTCCTCCCCCTTCAAAAGTTGGATTAGGAGGGTCTCTCTAAGATAGCTGCATATGGGGTTTTGTTTGAAATTCTGATTATCAGGAAATATAAAGGGTGCAAAAGTGTTTGCCACATGGGGCAAAGGCAGCTAACAATCACTGGGGCCTCTCTTCCTCTCACTGACAGCTCTTTCAATTCTAAATCTTACTTTATATTGCAACAAGGAGGAGAATATTTAAAAAGAATAAGAACTGTCAAAATAATTTGATGGTCTTACAAAAAAGGAACAGATAGCTGTGCAGGAACTTACTTATATCACACAACTTTGATTTGTCATCTTGTCCTGATCACTTGTTCCCAAAATCCTACAAAATTAAAAACTGGTCCCAGGAGTAACCTGCACATGTACCCTGTTGTTTCTTTGTTCCTAGGTGGGTTTTTAATTTGCATACAGTAATACACCAAGGGTGTTTTTTTAGGATAGAAGTCTGACACACACATGGGCCTCTGGTATCATGAAAAACATGACTCTTCAGCAAAAACAATGAGACAGTATAGGAAAAAGCATTACTATGTTGTTCACCCTAATTTGATGTTCATGCTGATTTTGGACACCAGGTTTTGATACCACAGAGATGACTGATCTGCACTGACTGGTCTGTTAAGGCCTGACTGAAATAAATATAGCCCCTCTACTGATGTTAGGTGAGGACATACCTTCAGGATACAGAAGAGCAAAAGTCATCTCTACCAGTAAAGTGACAGGAGGCCTTCAATTTAGCAGTGCCTCAGGAGGCTTAACTTTCTTGTGGATTTCCATATGATTATAAAACACTTCCACTCCGGAAACTTCAGCCTAGTACAGCAATTAGGTTTCTTTCTTCAATAAGGCCTTACAAGTTCTTGCTATGGCAGTTTCCCACAATATGTCCCTGTTGTGGACTCCAGCATGGCCAGTCACGCTCTGGATGGCACATATCACCTGGCTGGTAACACTAACAGCAGTAGTGTTCTACATTGCTTCCCTTCCACTGTGAGGTGGAACTCAGGCAGACACCACCAAACAACACAACAATAGGCTTCCCCTTACCCAAGAGGCCAGCCCATGCTCACCTTCTAACCCCAGTTCTGATATGGCTTATTCTGAGACTTGACACAGATCATTGCACAGTCATGAATCTGCTCAAGAGGCAGTCCTAAATTCCAAAGGGATATGGGAATCTCTGAACTAAGAACTTTTGAGTTTAAATACACTAGGCAAGTCACTTTAAAGCTCTGACCTGGTAGGCCCCCTTCATTCACTAATGAGCCTTTTGCAGCTGATTCATTTTTCATCCTTTCAGTAGCAGCAGCTGTTGCCTCTGACTCAGCCTATCCAAAAAGTACTAATTTGGAAGTTTGGCCAAGGCTGATCTAGTAATGGCACGCACACAGGAGATCACTGTGCGCTAAATGCTGTTCCACTTTCATCTGTGTGGAAACTGAACTGGGAAGCTCAGAGCCCTGGGTTACTTTAAGCTGCCCTCTGAGGCAAGTCTACTGACAGCTTTGCTAGGGAAAGGTTGGTGAGGACAGTGATCCCAAAACCTCAAACTGATATGCCAACAAATGGGAGAATACTTTTTTATCCTGCCATGCTATATATCCTCTGGCTTTTGGCACTGGTCAGGACCATTGAACCCAACAGAATCTAATATCTGGGCAGATTTTTTTATCCTTTAAGAATGACTCATCTGTGTCATGGGACTTGTCAGAACAAGCACTCAGTTAATTTACCACTGGCTGGGCAGAACTGCAAAGACTTATTAGCCCTGTCTCGTTGGAAAGCCTCTCTCTTAAGCACACTTCGTATTTTCACTCTAGATGTGGTAGGTTAGCTGAAAGTATTGTCATCTTTTTTACTGGCTTTAGAGGAGCTCAGCACCACAACCAACTTCTCTGCAGAGTCCAGCAGGAAAAAAAAAGAAAAAACCAAAACAAACCACTTGATCACTCTTCAAGTCATCCTATTCTATATAGTGACAGAAGTACTCCACATGACAAACTTGGCTTTTCCAGAGACCTCAAAGTCTTACAGACTCCCACTTATGCAAGTTCAATCATTCTGAGCTACACTTGCTTGAACCAATTAGCTGATACAGACTCAATCCAGACTCTAGTAACTCAAGAGCTCTAAGACACACAGAGTGAAGCTGAAGAACTACTTTTCAAAGAAAAATAAGAAGTTTTTTTTACTGAGAAGAGCTAGCTATGATACACCTTTCTAAATTGTCTAACACTTCTAAGAGTGTTGGGCAATTTAGGAGCTAGCAAGGTAGTAGTAGGAAAAGTCATGTCAGACCCTCATAACCTGCACTGAAACTTAACACCTACTCAGTAAGTGGTCTTCTCTATTTACTAGCAATACAAGTAACTAGAGAGTGTTTTTTGGCAAGAAGGGAGGAAACCCAGTGAAGCTATCAGTAAGCTTGCTTTGTGACTAGAGCATGACTAGCAAGAGGCATCAAGGTCTGGTGGGATGCTGCTGCTACTTTGATTTATCAGTCACAGAAGACACCATCAGCTCTGGCAGAACAGGCAAAGTCCCACACATTCCACCCACTCAGAGTCTTCTGGGGATCAAATGGCACACAGAAAGTAAATGGTAACTTAATATTATGCATAAATGCAGTGAATAGAAGAAATCAGATTTTCAGCCACCTTCATTTAGAAGGCTGTACTGCTATACAGATGTACTTCAAAGAGTTTGGTTTTGTATCTCCATTTTCCCAGTTCCTACCAACAGCTCTAAGCAAATTAATGGACACGACACAGCAAATTGTCAAAAGCATACCTAGCAGTAAACATGAATTCTTTCTTTCTGTCTTTCTAGCTCCTCATCCCAAACACCCATAGGGTAAACATAGCTGAACTGGATAAAAAAAAAGCCAGGATTGGGTAACTGTTCAAAAAACAAGCTCCTTCCATAGCTGGCAAGAAAAGTGTTCAGAGAAGATGTGTTAAAGAAGTTCTTGCCCTTCGAAATACTGCTTGTCCTTTGACACTTTCACTATAGCCACTGGAGTCAAACTACAAGCATGTCAAAATATCCAGCTTGAAAAAGCACGTAGTAAAAAGAAATCCAGCTTATTAAAACATGTAATAATAAAAAAAAAAACAACAAACACCTCAGGGATAGCAACTGCCAATATAGAACCCATCTGTAGCCCTCAATGCCTGACAAAAACATAAGAAAAGATGAAATACCACTCCTTCCATTTGACATAAAAAGAAGTTATAAAACATACAACCCAAAACCCCACAGTGTAACTATTTTTCCAAACAAAATCTTCAGGAAACAGATCTCTTCGAGGACTGTTAAACTTCTGTCTTGTTTCTCTGCACTTCTCTGCTTTTAAGCAATAAGAAATACAAGACCGTACATATTCTTTGCATCTTACTTATACTCCCTGGTAACCTAGACAAGTTCTTTGTTCTGGAACTATTAAAATGCCAAGTTAAAGCCACAAAGATGACCAGGGGACTGGAGCATCTCTCTTAAGAGGAGACTGCAGGAGCTGGGCCTGTTTTGTCTACTCTTCAAGACTGAGAGGAGATCTCATCAATACATACAAATATCTCAAAGGCCAAGAGGGTGCCAAGAGGATGGTGCCAGACTCTCTTCAGTGGTGCCCAGAGACAGGGCACAGAGTAATGGCCCTAAACGGAAACATAAAAAGTTTCACCTCAACATGAGGAAGAACTTCTTTACATTGAGGGTGGCAGAGCACTGGAACAGGCTGCCCAGGGAGGTCAAGGAGTCTCTCTCTCTGGAGACATTCAAAACCCACCTGGGCATGTTCCTGTGTAACCTCCACTAGGCAACCCTTCCTTGGCAAGGGACTTGGACAATGTGATCTCCAGAGGTCCCTTCCAACCCTAACTATTCTGCGATTCTGGGGAAAAAAAAATATCCTCATAATGCTTTATTATAGGGTCACTTTTCATAGAGTCATAGAATGGTTTGGGTTAGAAGGGACTTGAAAGATCATCTAGTTCCAACCGTCCTGCCATGGGCAGGGACACCTTCCACTAGACCAGCTCAGAGCTCCATCCAACCTGGCCTTGAACACCTCCAGGGATGGGGCATCCACAACTTCTCTGGGCAACCTGTTCCAGTGCCTCACAGTAAAGGATTCCTTCCTAATATCTAGTCTAAATCTACTCTCAGTTTAAAGCCATTCCCCCTTGTGCTATCACTGCATGCCCTTGTAAAAAGTCCCTCTCTAGCTCTCCTGTAGCCCCCTTTAGGTACTGGAAGGCTGCAATTAGGTCTCCTCACAGCCTTTTCTCCAGGCTGAACAACTCGAGCTCTCTCAGCCTGTCTTCATAGGAGAGGTCCTCCAAGCATATTCATGGTCTGCTCTGGACCTGCTCTAACAGGTAGGTCCATGTCCTTCTCATGTTGGGGGCCATAGAGCTGCACATAGTACTCCAAGTGGAGTTTCAGAAGAGTGGAGCAGAAGGGCAGAATCACCTCCCCCAACCTGCTTGCCACGCTGCTTTTGATGGAGCTTAGAGTTGGCTTTCTGGGCTCAAGTGTGCACTGCCAGGTCATGTTGAGCTTCTCATCAACCAAGCACCCAAAGTCTCTCCTCTGCTCAGAGCTGCTTTCAATCAATTTTTCTCCTTTCCTGGTGTTTTTGAAGCACAGCTGGCCTGACAGAGGCTCAAGAGCCTTGGAGGCACACAGCTTCAGCTTCTACCTACTGCCACAGAGCCAGCCAAAACACATCACATTGAGACTATGGATCCTTACACCAGAGGCTGACATTTTCAGGTGGGAGATGCAGCTTAATGACTGGAACTAAGGCCTAGGCAGAAGGGACCTAGGCCTAGAGAAACACACCACCGATAAACTAAGCTGAGGTTTTGCCTCCCTGCCTCAACTTGCCCGTTCAGAGGGGTTTTTTCTTGTCTACCCTTGTGAATATATGGTTTCAGTTAGTTTGGAGCACTCGATGTGATGATTTAAGGGTTCTTGTCAGCCATATAATTATTTTCAATAACAAAGACTTACAGATTAATTTGACTGCTTTACTATTCATGTCTTCCTTTTCTATACCAAGAAAGCCAACCCAGAAGGCAGGATTTCACAGTTCAGCAGTTCTTCCACACAGGTCTCTCTGGCCAGGAATTTACTTCAACCTATACTGTCATAAATAGGACTACCACATGGCTGAAGATCCATATGCTGCATTACCATCTTGCAGTGCTACTGTCTGTTTTCTTCTCCACTTCTGCTTCTTGTATGCCAACTGGGGTTTTTTTATATTATTTGTGACATTTCATTAAGTTTCATTTATTGTTCTGAGGCGTTTATTTGCTCAGCATTCTCAAGTGGCTTCCTTCAGCTACATATTATCTACACAGCATCACCAGTCATGTCAGAGTAGTTCTTGCTAAACCAGCATGAGTATTTCTCAGGGCAACGTAATTTAACAGGATAACAACAGTGCAAAAATGCTAGATTGAGTTTTGGTTACAGAAAGTACCAAGAATCACACCTCAGTGACTGCACTTTACCTGGGTAATTCCTGTCTCTGACAGACCAAGCCTGACTGATACTACTATCATTTCCAGCCAGCCAGACCTTGGGGTCTAGGACAGGGCCTTATAGAAAAGAAGAGACTGTTGCAGCCCAGGTTCTTCCAGACATTTCAGCTGATTGGCAGATGCTGTTACAAAACCCTGTTTCCTTGAATACCACAAGATCCAAAACAACAACATGAAACTGTTTTGCTTGTTCTCCTCTGCACCTTCCGGCCAGCATTTACTTTCAAGTTCCTCCTGAGCTTCCTACAGTTTTTTCTCCTCCTTTCTAAAGTCCTACTGTTCCTCCCCACAGCCATCCTCCATCAAATGTGTATGAGACAATTCCTGCTCAGCTCCAGCATTCTCTTGCGTCAGACAATAATTTCAACTCCCTAGCTCCATCAGAGATAGTGTGGTTAGCTGGGGCTTGGGGGGTTGTTTTGGTTTTGTTTGGGGTGAGTGTTTCAGGTTATAGGTTTTTGGAGACTTTTTAAACATTTATCTACAAGGACAGCTTTTGTACATTTTGTACATTTCAGCAACATTTAAGTAAAAATGTAGTGGATACATCCACTACATCACTACTTGTGCCTTTTTGTCTAAATTGTCAATCCAGCGGGACAACATTTTAAATTTGGTTTCAAGACCTGCAGAACCATGTTATCTTCAGAGAGGCTTATGAGAATGAAATGCTGATTTTACATTATAAAATGTCATTATAACAGCTCAATCCTGTGATATTCTGAGAAAGAGGATGAGGTGGGAAGGCCAGATTATGAAAAAAAACCCCAAGTAACTATTTAAAGGATTTATTTATTTATAGGTTCATGATTCAGAGAACAAAATCCCTTCCACTACCCTGGTCAACACAGAATACATATGTATAGACACTGATCTAGCAGGCAGATTTCACAATCACCACCTGACTCAGGCTTTGGAAGGGAAACAGTAAGCAAGAGTGACCAAGACAGTAGGAGAAGTTATAGCCTGTCAGTTAAAAACAACAACACAATCTTTCCCAAATCATGCAAGAACAAAGCAGTTTCAAGTTCCTTATACAGAAAAAAAAAAGAGTATTTCAGATGCTCCCTGGGGAAGAATGCCGTAGAGGAAGCTGTCCCAGCATGTCTGAATGCCACAGGAAGCACAAAAGGGGAAAATTCCTGAGTGTTCCCAGCTTCCTCAGAGCTGGGGCCAGAGCTCAGAGGAATGCTAAGACCACCACCCTGGTGAGCACTCAGACTCACATTACAGCTGGACTCAGATCTGCCTCCCATGTCATCACATGAACACACAATGGCAGAATGGTAGGAAGCAAGCATCCAAATCCCAACTCTTCCCCAATATCAGTGCTCCCATCTAATACTCCCTCAACCTAGGGAAAAAAAAAAAAAACAACAAAACAACAAAAAACAAAGCAATCAAAAAAACCTCAAAACTCTGGATCTGTTTTTGTCCCCCCTAAGAGTACTTATATGACAAAAGCTTAAAACGGGAGAAGGCAGAGGTTATGCTCCCTCGTTCTACAGACCCAGTAACTGAACATGCCTTACACACACCTTCCTGGTCCTCACTTGGCTTCTGCCAATCAGTCCTGACATGAGGCAGATACAGGCCCTGCCCACTGAT
Source organism: Lepidothrix coronata (assembly GCF_001604755.1). Lineage (NCBI taxonomy): Eukaryota > Metazoa > Chordata > Aves > Passeriformes > Pipridae > Lepidothrix > Lepidothrix coronata. The sequence continues at coordinate 1,255,367 of NW_016690362.1, forward strand.
TCAGCAAACCCCATATCTGTGAGGAGGCAGCTCACAAGCAGATTGCTGGACACTTTCAAGAAAAACACAAGATCCCTCAACACATGGGGCAGCCCACATCCTAACAGCTGACCTCATGCATGTTCCCAAGTCACATTTTCAGGGAGCTGAAGAAAGCCTCTCCTGCATGAGACTCCCCAGACAGAGGGTTCAATTCAGGCTCAGTTACTTCTGAGGCACCAGACACCCACACAAAGCTGGAAGATATGGCACAGGCCCTTCAGGAGCTCTGCACCCTTCCAAAAGTGAGGCCACTGACTTCAGACCACTCTCAGTCACCTATATCTGCCTACATCTGAACACTTCCCATGCTAATTAATTCAACAACCCTACTGCCATTCCCAGATCATCATCTAGCCCTACATCCATGTGCCCTATGAAATTCAGGGCCTTTCTACATTCCATGAATTCTCTGAACTAAGAAATCTCTCCTCCTCCTTTAAACATTCACCAGTTAATGCAGTTTTTCTTTCTCCCTGCAGCACATGTTCAAATTTCTCCCATCACACCTTCTGGATTATAATTCAGTAGAGAGGCAATAAACCACCAAGTGTTATTATGGCCAGATGAAGTTTATCAGTTGATGAAAATGAAGACCCCAGACACAGTGAAAATAAACAGTACACAGAGTGTCCCTACACCTATTGTTCCTAAGATGTAGTAATTCTATGCCGGGCTGATGTCTCTTCAGCTACTCAGGGTAGCTCAGTCTACCAGAAAGTTTGGCAAAAATGCTCAGACAGTGGTTATAGCTTTCTTGGTAGGGAGTGAAAGCTTCCCATGTAACCTTGAGATCCATTTACTGTATGGTTCAATCTCTTTCCAGTTTGTAAAGTTTCTCACAAAAAGGAAATGGAAGACTCAAAGAAATCATGCTAAAAATAGCAAAAATGCTGCCCCTCAGAGAGAGACACACTTGGGAACTCTCCCAACTGCGTATGCAGACTCCTTGAGAACAAAATCTTATGCCTGAGAACTAATGGGAAAAAACAGCTTGGAGGGAAGTTATTTTGATGCTGATAAATTAACATCCAGACTGTAAAATACAGTTCCAGAGAAAAACCAGGAGTCCAATTACTAAACTTATCAGTTACTGTTTTGTAACGGATTTCTTTTTCATACTGATACAGAAAATTACAGAGAATAGCATATGCATTTAATCAGAGAGAATAAGCATTATAGGCGAACAATGTAAACAGAAATCTGAGAGCTCCTTTACCCAGAGCTTTCCTGGTTTTTATTCATTTGTTTCCCCCTCTCCTCCATATGATTGGGGAAAATGATATTTGAAGTCTTTCAGGGGAAGGAAATAACAAAAAACCTACTGTATTAGTAGTAATGCAACAGGCACTGCAGAACCACATTCAGCAGGCAGCAGGGAGCTACTACGACAAAAGGCAGTAAAAAATGCCACAACCCCTTCTTAGAAACTTCTGGTAATTTTCCTTTCTTCCCATCTCCTCCACCCCCATACAATTTGCTCAGCACACAGGAGTTACTCTTTCTTACCAGATATATCACACAGACACTGTCAGAACTTTCTTCCTCTTGCCAACATAACTATAGTCAGGCTGTCCAAAGGCTGTTGCGTTCCATTTCACAGAGCCGATCACGTCAGATAGCCTGCAGAACCATCCTTTATTCTGCCCATCGTCCATCCCCTGTCTTTTCTATTCACTTTTTAGAAAAGGTTACTTTAGCTACACTTAGCATGAGGATGCTACTCACAAGAACAGCTATATTCTGGCAGTTGACATGGAGAGCAGAGGACAGTGCTCCTAGGAGACAGCTCAGCTTCTGTGGAAAGTAACTCAAGTTTGGGAAAGAAGGGAAAAGTGCTAAAAGTTCCTGCTTCCCAACTGGACTTCCTCATAATAATCTGTATCTTTCATTAGGGTATTAATGAAATACTTAACAACACAATCTAAACATACAAGGGTCTCTCCTCCCAAATCACTGCTTACTGGTCAGAGCACTCCACTGGAGTTTGACAACATGTCCTCCAGCTAACACCACATTCCTCCTGTGCATGCACACAAGAGCCTTCTAAAATCTCATAAGAGATATGCTAGTATCAAAGTAGGAAAGGCTCTTTGCCAAAACCTCTGGATTAGATCTTTTCACCAAGGACCTAGGCATTTCAAAGTTACTATTTCTAAAACACATGATCAAGACCTAGCACTGTCAAGATATAGATTTTCTTCTCTCACAGTCACCCAGCAACAAACCTCAAAATCGGTTCTTAGTCCTTAACCTGATGCTGCAATTGTGCAATGGCCATTTTGTGGTTAAACACCATTATACTGTGTCAACTCTCACCAGAAGTAAAAGTGATTTCCCTAGAAATAGAAACAGATTTCAATGTATGGAAAACTAGAGTTCTCCTCAAAAGATAGACCCACTGTTCTTCTCCATTCTCTTTTTCTTCAGATCTTGCCCGAGGACAAAGAGGGCAAGAACCTCTCAAGCATTGGGATAAGTCACTCAGATTATGACACTGGACTTTCCCCCCCCGCTTTTTCTTTCCAGTTGGTATGTCTTTATTAATAAGGAGGGTGGAAGTGTCTGCTTATATTAAATGCCATGCTCTACTTTCATAGCCCTGCCCCCACAAGCATCAGAACTTAAAGCCATGAATGCAAATCACAGCAACCTAGTTATTGCACATCAAAGCCGGCACTGTCACTCTTATTCTCAGGATAGAAGAGACAACCAGACAGCTGACATTTACTCTTTAGCTCACAGGGTAAACAGAAACCAAATCACAATACCTTTGCTGCTGCTCTGGAAGGACACTGATCCCACACTACCCTGCAACAACCATACTGCCGGGCCTAGATTCCTTTCTGCAGTAACTCCACAGGGAAGAGTCAGCTACCAACTGTACCAGTGTTTCCCTCTTAACAGCTGAGCTTTTTGGAGTTCTCTCCTCCTGCTCCTTTTAAACCCCTTATCAGTAATCAAAGTTACTGCAGTGTGTAGAACACACTCCAACAAGAGCACTCCTCTGTAACAGAAGAAGTTTGTGAATATATACCTTCTTGTTCATAGGCACATACCTCTGCCAATTACAGAAACTGCTTGCACTGAAAAGCAAAAAGACATTCAAAGCTTTATTTTAACACAATTAAAGCAGTTTCAAAGTAAGAAGCTGTCATCATGTGGCAGGCAGAACAACATGGACCATTATTATGTGTTCTGAAGACCACTGCTTGGAAACATCTAGTCCCAGTCCAGCACATTTACTGGCAACAGATTTCCAGTCTAGACTCCACAAAAAGCTCCCAGAAAAGTAGTTTTCCTATAATGCTCCATTCTGATACAAGGTCATGTGGCTGCACGTACAAAATTTGGACATATTAAGTGACTTGCTCTCCTCAGTAAAAATGGTCAAAACCAAGGTTCATGGGAACAGGAACATAACAAGGAAATCCTCTTGAAGAAGCACGTCTACTAGACTGTAGTAAGTTCCTGTCTAGAAGTGCAAAATACCTGCACAGTCAGAGCTATACTGCAGTCAAGGAGACCTCCAGGGCTCCAGTGGCCCACAGGAACAGGAAGGATGGATTTAAAAGAGGTGCTCCTTGGTCAAGAACAAACAGCTACTTCTGTCCTATGGCATCTGTATCGGATCCAGTCAGGGGCCATGCTTGTTCCATGGTTGATCACCTGATGAGACTAACCAAACATGGCATGTTGCTTTCAAACACTACTCCTGATGAGTAGTGACAAAAAGGATTGCTTAGAAAACCACAAGAAAGTGTCTCACCATTGCTGCATAAAACTGCTTTATTCAGCTTACTATTTTCTAATAAGTCATGCCCTGGGGAGCACTCACACTGGGGCTCATAATAATGCTGAAGACAATAGAAGAGCCTGTTGCTACTGGGAAAACGGGGAACATAGAAGCATCTTTCCAAGCAGAACTGCAGCTAGAGAATTAAGCTTCCTTCCATCAGTATACAGGGCCTAGCCAGGTCTGGCAACATGTTTTTTCTTGTCACAGAGTTGGACAAACTGGTAATATGAAGCTCTCTTGTACTCCTGGTAGACTTTTAGTACTGACAGTTAGTCTTGTCTAGGGGTATATACCCACGAAGAAGAAAAGGCATATGGTATTACCTTGCCTTCCTGAAACAACTCAGAATGGACTGCCACCACTGCAATTTGCTTAACTGAATGGATTTGAGTCTTCTTCCAAATGTTCCCTCAGTCTGCTTACAGTCAAGTAACCTTTTGAAAAAACCATCTTCAGTGTCTCTTCATGGATTTCCAGATGTTACTCAGTTGCTCTGTTATTCAGTTATCTCATGCTACTTAGTTTTCATAGGAAGTTTGCAGCTCTCCTTCACTAATGAATTGCCTATAAATTTAAGCAGCAGAATACTAAATCCCTCTTTCAAATTGTAAACACATTAGGCAAAATTTTCAGCAGTGTTTGCATGACTTGAGACATATTCTCCCAACTGATTACCAGTGGAACACAAGCACTTTAGAAAATTTCATTTGATGGTAAATGCACCCGACATCAGAGCCATCCCACTGGATATCTTCCTAATTTAAAGATACAAATCTATTTTTCTTCACTATTTACTTGCTTAGCTGCTATATCACTTTATAAGGACCCGTTCAAGCTGACAAAAGAACTAACAATTTAGTGGAATCTAAACTATACCATCTAGAAGTGAGGAATTTCTGACACAAACTTTACTGTAGAACGATCCTTTTCTGGCATTCTGCCCCATCTCCTTTCTCCCACCTCATGCACTCCTGCTGCTTGTTATACAGAATCCCATTATTCTGGGCAGCTATTTCCTTTCCATATTTGTATCTATTTTATGCTGACAGGAACAAAAGAAAGAACAACTTTATTAAAAGGATCTCTTTGAAAGTCAGTATCTCACTTGCTTCCTTGCATTTAGAATTGCATCTTATTGCCCTGGTTTCTCCCCTCTCAATACATCAGAGGCATATTAATTCAGTTCTCAACATCTACTGACACAAGGCACTTGCAATAAGGGATATAGCAGTTAAGGTCTTATGTCTCCAATTATTTTTACTGAATTGCCTCTTCTTTTAAAATTTGCAGTCTTGTTAAAAGTACATTTAAAAAAAAGCCACAAGTTTGCTACTAGCTATTTCCAAGTAATTAAATTCATTAATCCAAACAGGGACCAAGGGAAATAAAACTACTTTCTCCTTCAAGCTTTTTCCCCTCCTCTTACTCCATAATAATTATAAATGCTCTTAACCCACTAAATATTACAACCAGCACTTATTCATTCTGCTTTTTGCTGTCCTTATCTTTCTCTTGCAAGCCTTAAAACAGTAATTGCCCTGAAACTGGAAAGAATGAAAGAGGGTTCCTCCCACAGTAAATATAAAACTTGATCAGCCCCCCAAAAATCAGGCTGTTTGTTGTTTCCTGCATTTTTAGTTCTTAGATTTTTAGTTCACAGCATTCAGATTTACAGTTTTACTTTTTCTCCAGCCTGCTTCTATCATAATACTGAATATTTCATTTCTATCATCACTACAAGTTTTTGAAAAGAAGATGCAGAAACTCACACATCCCCAAAACAGCCACACACAGATGCACAGTAGCTAAGTTTAACTGCAAATTCAAAAGCCTGTGCAACTAGAGCTGGTTGCACAGCAACTTGGTGACTAACTTCCTAAGGAGACAGCTGACAGATTTGCATAGCTGTGTCTGCTGATGCATTTGCAGAGACAGAAAAAAGGAGAGGACAAGACAGAGTGACCGCAGAGACTTGAGGCTCTGTCACCCTGTGCTTTCTGTTCAGCACAGGGCACCCAGATATCCCACCTTCACTCAATGCAGGTTCAATTGAACATCTAATGTTTAAGACATTCCATCCTTGTTGTACTTTATAGACAGATGTGTGCTCTACAGAAATAAGTAGATTAGAGCAGGCCTGGATATTGCCAGTTAGAAATATACTGAATAAGCACACACACACCTTGTCAGCAGCCACAACATTCCTGGAAGGAGTTGTGTATTAACACAGTGAAGTTAAATGCTTCCCTTTCTCAGTATGCCAAATACCCTGTACTGTGCTTACAGAGGAAGCTACTTTTGCTCCTCCCTGATGCCCAGTGGGACAGATTATCTATGGCTCAGGCTGCAACTATAGCAGTTCTTCCAGCCAGGCTCTGCCTGTTTGTCCCCGTGTAAGAGTTGTGAGTCATGGGAAAAAACCCAGCTCCCAGCAGCACCCAGAGCAAGGGACATCTATGACTCCATCAGCACTGCTTTGCAGAACCACTTGGGGAGCTATGCCCTATGTGAGCATGCAAGAGAAATCCTGATGGGCAGACACAAAGATTAAGGCCTGTGAACACTCCAACCTACACATATAGTTAACGTCTCCTCAAAACACACCTTCCCCTTCCTCTTCAATACTACAATACACACAGCACTAGCAGTACATGGCTCCAGGCAACCACCAGCGTTTTCTGCTGCACACCCTCTAACTGTACTCACTCAAGGGGCTCCTGTTATGGACACCATGGATCAGCTAATAATTTTATGGCCCATATACATGGTTGGAGAGGTAGCACAAAATACTCTTGCCTCTCACTGGCAGGCAAACAAGACAAATCCCTTTGTTCTCTTGCCCCAGGGACCAGACAGCCAATCTGCCTGGCCTGACCTGTCGTTTCTATATCTAATGGAAGTGGAGAGGAGATAGCAAACATAGGGATTTTACACTAGAGCCCAGCATATTTAAAGCCTTAACACAAGTTTCCAGCACAAGTAGCATCAGAAAGGGAAAGCAAACTTAATGAAAAATGATCAACTGAATTGTAATCAGAGGTAAGGGTAATAAAACAGAGTTGCAAGAGTCAGGAGTTAAGTTTCACTACAGAATTTTTGTTTCTAAAACCTTGTAAGAATACAATCATTTTCCCAAGGAACCACCCTAAAATTCTGTGCCTGGGCACAGAACAGGTTTTTTGCCACCACAAGAGGTGTAGAAGGCAGATGATGAATAGGATGCATGTGCTCCCCATTTCCCTTGACTGAAATACACTAGACAAACTAGTATAACAACCATACCTCCTTCCTGTAAACATGACTTCAGGATACTTCTCTAGCATACAGCTGTGATCCCAACACAGACCCTTTAACTTTTCCATCAGGAAATTCTCAGGCAGTCACTTCCAATCAGCGAGAAAGAATGCTATCAGCAACAACTTCATATCTGCCAGCCCACATTAAGGCCAATAAACAACCAGTTTCCTCTCGACAACAACAATCCCCTTTTATCATGGTGTGGATTCCTTCACCAACCCTTCAGGATCCACTGCAGGGTGAAAAATAGGCAGAGATAACCAGAAAGCAGCTTTTCAAGCCAAAATACCCTCCCCTCAGAACCTGGGGGTTGTGGTAATCCCCTTTTTGAAATGCTAATGTCATTACAACCATAGCAGCAGAAGACAAGCGGTGGGGCCTGGAGGGGCCTGGGTGACAGAGCCTCTGATGTGCCCTTACACAGATGATTTAAACTGAGCCTTTTGTAACTCTCCTTCTCAAAGCTCCCTGCCCGGCATCATGCTTGACAGGAGCTGCAGCTGCCATCCGACCCTCCCGAGGAGCAGGGGTGCAAAGATCAACCTGATGAATTCATGCGTGTGGGGCTGGGGCTGGCGGCTGCAGCCTTGTGTTCTCCAAACGAGTACGCCAGGACAAAGATAGGCTCAGGGAAGACTTGAAAAAAGACAAAGCTGTTCTCTTGCTACTGCTGAAAAACAATTGCACAACTGTAAAAATCATTACAACTGGTCATTAAACTGGGCACAACAGATATCAGTATAGGAGAGCACAGCTCAAAGAAACTAATCAAGATAAATACATCTATCCTTAACAAGACAGGAAGCAGCTCAGCCTCAGGAAGGAACCCCTCCCATGGAGAAAGCTACTCCAAAAGGACAGAGAGCAGTCAACTTCCCTGGCAAAAGCAACTGGAACTAGCTGCTGTGGGGAGATCAGAGACCAGACTGGGCACAAGTTTCATCCTGCCACCACATGCTATGTAACAACTGACAGATGGTTACCAGAGGGCTTTCGTTTTGTTTTCAATTCCGTGTTCAGTTTTCATTGCCTCCGATACCAGTCAGGGAATCAACAGGGAAAACAAACTTTACTGCAGTAGTGTTTCCTGCAACTTGCCATTTCCTACCATCTCCCAGGGAACCTCCCACTATAAGAGAAAAAGCAGACCATCACCACAATAGTTGAGAAGTAAATCAAGCTAAGTTTTACACCAGGTGAAATAATTGGAAAAGCAAATTACAGACTGAAACATTTGCCATTCACAAACACTGCTGCATTTACAGCAGTTTCCACTTCACCATGAGATTGAGTGAAGCTACTCTAACACCACAGTCAAAGCCAGTGAAAGGAGGTGATTGTCCTGCTCTGCTCTGGTCTGCACTGGTGTGGCCTCACCTTGAGTACTGTGTGCAGTTTTGGGCACCACAATATAAAGAATACACCAAGCTGTTAGAGAGCATCCAAAGGAGGGCAGCGAGGATGGTGAAGGGTCCGGAAGGGAAGCTTATGAGGAGCAGCTGAGGTTACTCGATCTGTTCAGCCTGGAGAAGACTGAGGGAGACCTCATGAGGTCACCAACCCCATGAGGGAAAGCATAGGGGCAAGTATCAATCTCTTCACTCTCAGGAGTGACAGGACTTGAGGAAATGGCATGAAGCTGAGTTAGGGGAGATTTAGGTTGGATATCAGGAAGAAGTTTTTCACCAAGAGGGGTGGTTGGGCACTGGAACAGGCTCCCTAGGGAAGTGGTCACAGCACCAAGCCTGTCTGAGTTCAAGAAGTGTTTGGACAATGAATGCTCTCAGGCATCTGGTGTAACTCTTAGGGTGTCCTGTGCAGGGCCAGGAGTTGGACTCAATGATCTTGATGGGTCCCTCCCAACTCAGCATATTCTATGATTCCATGAAATAATATATAATAGCCCCAAATCCCTCTGCTGGAAAAGAAACCTTACAAGTTCGGTCATCTCACTGCTGCTTAGGTGTTTGAATTCCTACCTATAGAGAAGTAGCTGCATTTAAAGAGGAGGCCAGCCTCTACTGCCACAGAAAGAAGAATGGTGACAGACCACTCTGGAAAAAGAGATGTGTTTGATTTCATTTGTGCAGGGTGCACGCTGGCAAGCAGCTTTGAAATGCTGGTTTCAGTGGCAACATTTTAAAAAGAAAACCACAAAAGCTCCAGTTCTGCAGGCACTCTCCCTTGGTGCTACTAGCTAACCAAAGTCAGGATAAAAATTTCCTCCATATGAAGCAACTAATTAAGTCAAGAGTTCAGCGGATGGAAACAGACTTAATGATAAGATGCTTCCCTGCTGTCAGAGGATGTAGAACAGACATTCATTTTCATCCTCTCAAATCTCTCCATGGTAGTTGATGCAGGCAAGCATGAAATACTCCTGACCTGCCACAGACAAGCAGCAAGTGGCCAGAGGTATGCAGTAAAATAGTTAGAGATTTGCTCACCTTGACTGCTGTCAGAGAATGAATCTTGTCACAATATCCCTAATTAGCAGCTTACATCAGTCCCTTTTTGTTTTACTAACAGCAAGAATCAAAGATGTTAAAAGCAGCCCTACCTGAGTACCACATGACATGCTGCAATGTCCCATTTCCCCCACACTGTCACACCACTGCCTACCCAAGGACTCAGCTTGTACACAGGATCACCTCATGACTGAAAAGACCTGGTTAAAGTGGAACCAAACATGACCAAGGCAATACTGACAGAAAAAATAAAGAAAAAAAAAAGTAAAAAACAAAACACAAAAACAGTGCTCTGAAAAGTGCTCCAACCCTGAGGAGTCTCCACAGCTGGAGGCATGTGCCAAGAGACAGTCAGTTCTCCAGAGTGCTAAGAGGGGGCAGAACCCACAGGAGCTAACCTCTTTCAGCACAGCACCCACACTGCACCTCCAGTGTGTTCACCCACTAGAGGCATGGCCTTACACCAGCAGACAAGAATCTGGCCCCCACTGCACACACCTCCTCTCCCACATAGCAGAAGTGCACCAACACTGCCTGACTGCTAGTCTTGTGTTCTGCCTCTGTTTGTTTCACTATTGCTCCAGTGACAAAATTGAACAAGAATCCTGTACCAATAGAGAGCTCAGCTCTCCCAGCACCATATATCTCCTCCAAGTATTCCAAAAGTGGAGTCTAGCTTACTAAATTATATGGAAGAAACAGTCACCATCAAAGCACAACTGTCAACTGTCAACTTAAAGATAACATTCTGAGAAGTAAATGCAAATAAAGAGACAAAGTGGGAAGGCTCAAAGGTCAACCCTACTTTGGGATAATGGCAATAACATTTGCAGCAAGACTAGTTTGTTGGGAACAGCAAAGAAGCAGAGGACTAAAACAATAAAATTGGAAAAACAAACTTACCACCCTTCATGGGTTTCACTCAGATTTGTACTCAAAGGCAAAGTCATCACAGTTTGTGACTACGTTCAGATTTTTCAGCTATCAAAAATTAATAGTTTCCTCTTTTGAGAGAAAAGTGACAGTTGAACCTAAACACTCATATCCTAACGCTTTTATCTTTTCTTAGTATCTTATAAACTAAGTCAATTACACCCAAGAAAGTGTTTACAACGAAACCTGAACATTGTTCTTCAGGAGCATTCAACTGTTACTTTTGTTAGGGAAAGCAAAAGGAGTGACAAAAGGGAAGTACTAGCTTTAGGATAATATATAGCATTACAGTTACTTTACATACTTTGCCCGTGCAAATAGAAGTAAAGATGTGCTGCAGCATAATGTGTAGCTCAGCTCAACTCTTACAGTACTGGTCATTTTCAAGAAGCACATCAGAAGAACTAAAACTTGAACTACTGGAGGCAGGTTACACAACAGGGGCATCCCTGAGGCTCCAAGTTTCAAAGATAGCTCTTCTGAAGATATAAGTGGAGTGGTCCCATAGAAACTGCTATATCAGCAGTTGTGAGTTTTGTATGACACACCAGAAGCACATTCCTAAAGGCCTCTGCAGCATCAGCTATGTTTCCCAGAGATAAATCTCCAGGATGCTGGTGGTCCAGAATAAAGACAGCATCAGAATTCCCTAACCCACTCTAATATAATTTCATTCCACACATACAGTGACAGACAGACCCCACCATCAGCAAAGAATGTCGACAAGGGTCAGGCAGCTTTAATAGGCTTATCTTCTTTACAAAAAGGGTTCTCTAGAGTTGGTGAAACAGACAAATGCAGGATAGGGGGAAGAGCAAAGCAGCTTTTAACTATAAAACTGAATACAAACTAAGAAAAGCTGAACTTTGAGAAAGTCAGATACTACTCTACACATGGCAGCAATTTCCACTTGAAATTCCTCCCTATATCTTCTTTCACACACAACTGCTATATGGTCTTCCACAGTTTCTCACTCCTCAGATCACCATCCATGACATTAGAGCACTCATAGGCAGGCACAGCCAGTGCTCCAGTAACTGGCATCTTTACTCTGTTCTGCTTCTGCCTTTGGATTTCTGCATTGAAGCATCAGGCCCTGGAAGGAACACACCAGTAGTTCTTAAACTCTGTCAGTGTCTCACTAGTCAGTCCTGTGGCATATAGAAAAGCCTCAAAACCTTGACGTTGTAAAGGCATCCTCCTGCATTAAGATACTCTTACCTAACCCTTAAAAAATACACATATATAGATATTTTACTAGAGTCCTCCCTCCCAAGGCCATACTATTCTCAAGCATTGTAATCTGCTTGCATAACTAAAACACTACCTTCTTTTAGGATTTGCACTTAACCACCAAGCCACTAATTGGCTTTTTAAACCACCAGGATATTTTTCACAACTCTACCTCTGGAAACATTCACCCTCCTGTTTTACTGCACTCCTGTCCCCCTGCTCTGCTTCCCAGAATATTATTCTCTACTGATCCTCATTCACCTTCAATCTATTCTATCACCTTCTTACAAATCTCCATTTGTGTCTAGTCCTTTTCTATGCCTGCCGAGTCTCCAGACAGATCCATTTCCTTCAAGATATTGTAGTTCTACCTAAAACAGAAAAACTTCACCTGTTGTCTCATCAGCTGACACCTCTGCTGAAAAAGCAGAAGAAAAAAAAGTTGTCTAAACAACAAAATTGGTAAGATCACAAAACAGTTTTATTCTCTTTCTGATGGACAGTTTTATGACTACCTATGGGTATGTCTGACACAACATTCTTTATACACCTTGTTAGTCTTTCTCAGGACATAAAAAATATTCTTTCTAGCCAGAAAAGCAGCAACAGCCTCTGACTTTCCAGTTATGACACTGCACACATCAAGGCTTACCCTGTTCCTTCCCTGTCTGTGACTGTGGCTGAGAACTCAAAACAACATCCACTAGCGGTGCTTATCTCACTACACAGCAAGGTAACATTTTCCAAATAAGACATACTTCTCCCTGTACTGACAAATAAAACATGTATCTCAAAAGCGGCAGCAATGTTTATTTCTGCTCTCAAACAAGAAAGATTTCTCCCAATTCAATTAAGATGACTGATAGACCTAAAATGCAGAGCCCACAGGATTTCAAGATGCTCTTTTTTTACGCTACTGTTCAATTCTTTGGCTTCTGCTGCCATTGAAATGCTTCTTACTATGCCGAGGGGATAAATACCCTTGCATTCACAGCATGGCCCTATAGAGAAGGAACACAGGAGGCATCTCCATCCAGCACCAGCCATGCCAAGGTACACAAGCAATGAGGGACTAGACAGTCTTCTCAGCACAGGAACTCCAGAAGTTCCTCTCCCCCTTACATAATAAAAAGATCACTGTACTAGGCTGGGCCAAAAGTTCATCTTATTCTTTAGCAGTTTAGCAACAAGCCCCCTCTAGCTCAATCCACCTAGCACAACCTATAACTCTAAGCAGCCCCATACCTAAGGAGTTACTTCAAATCCCTTCAACAACATTTGGAAGCAAGCAATTCAATAGTCCTCCAACTCCAGTAAAACACTTTGCAGAGGTAGAGCCTCAGGGGAATTCCTGTTTGCAAAGGAAGATGAACACTCCCCAGAGGTTTCAGTTCATTAAAAGGAAAATGTGTTTTTAGATGCAGATCAGCACACACAGATAAGCAGGTACAACCTCTTGAGACAAAGCCATAATCCTGTCACTGGGTTCCAATTACTCTCACAAAGGTACAAACATTTCTGAGCTTGCTGTTCAAGTGCCTTTAGTATCCTATCCTACTCCTGACAATCAGCAGCTTGTTATGAGCAGTGTTTTAGCAATCCTCATGGAGACACAGATTGATGGGTTTAACACAGAGCCTTGACAGATTCAGCAACAAAAGCTGAAGACTCAACAGCCTACAGCTTTTCACCTTGCCCTACCACTTGTTTCTTCCTTATCACCCATGTCGGATTGTTGAGGACATATCCACAGCTTTACACAACACACACCAGCTATTCCAGCAGTATTCACCCCAGGCTGAAGTTTGCCACAGTTCCAGAGCAGATTTACTTCTTGCTCTGCCATCCCTGCTGCAGAATCAGTAACAGTTGGCAGCATAAACACCACACTGCTTGTAGTGCTACAGCTAAACATAAGGGCTGGAGAAGCAATGGCAGACATGGGTTAGACAGACAAAAAACATTCCACATATCCTAAAAACAATGTCTCAGTAGCAACAGTTAGCAATGTAAGATTCAAAAGGGACAGAAGTAGGAAAGGAATTGTCAAATGGGACAAGGTGATAGCAAGCAAACTTTCTTCTATTGCACTGCCTGGACTTTTCCCATGATATGAGGAAGAACCTCAAACTCTTCCCAAATGATTGGCTCAAGCAGATAAAGAAGGACTCAGTGATAGAAGGAAGCTGAATAAGAAGACAGAGAAGTTTGCATCTTCAACCTTGCAGGCAACAGTCAAAGGACACCAGGACGGTGATGAGTCAGAACCTGCACTGTAATTCACAAGTAATTTCTCTCAAAGAACAAATGTCGTTCAGCACCCCTTCTGCTTCCTTGTACAACGAAGTTCCTACCAGTTTCCATCGTTCTCTTTTTAAACCAAGAAGCTAAGGTGAATTGGACCAGACAACTCTTGAGATTTTTCCAAAACCAGCTATTTTCCTGCTAGCAACCATGGCCAAGAATTGAAAGCCCCTTAATACTATGTGTGTGTGATACCACTCTTCTTCTCAGGAGTAAAATTCAGACATTGGATAAAAGTTGATGATTCAGAGGATTCCATCAGCTCTTAACTCCCACTTTCTAAAGACCAAAATTTGGTAGGTGGTAAAATTTCTCTCTCACACCTTTAAATTCCTCATTATCAATCCATTCCCCTCAGACTTTGTTCCTGTATTCATTTTTCTTTTCTTTTTTTGAGGAGAAGGGAAAGTTCAGACTGAACAGATCAAATTTCAGAGTTTAACAAAGATCTACAGAAAATTTTATATATTTAGAACAGATAAGGAAGCCAAATAAGCTTTCCAACTCCTTCCAAAGTGGCATTCATCCATAACGTGCACACTGGAAAGATTTTAGACTTTTTCTGAGCACGTGAAACAACAAGCAGGAGTATACAATGGAAAAGATCAAGATTCATGGTCTGTGATGAGATGTTCACTTTTCTTGATTTAAGGAAAAAAAGATTTTTTTGCCTCAGCCTGTCCTGCCTGTCCTCTCAACACTCTATTGGCCCTTAAAACTCTCACAAACAGCATCTCCCTCTCCACTTCAATGAAACATTTATTCTGATTTCTTGTTTTCTTGAGTTATTTGAAGTTAAACAGTATAGATCCCTTCAAGCACAGTAAAACATATGAAGCTGATCTCCCTCTCAAACTGAGAGCAGTCATCTTTCCCAAATACAAGGGTCAAAAACGGCAATGGGACATAGGGATGAATCTCAGCCCATCCAACACAACAAGAATTATAATGGGAATCCTAGTTCACAGATGCTTATATTAACCAGTAAAATAGCACACTCATTTCTCACAGTACAGCAGTGAATATAAGTTGACTCACATGCAGGTCCTTTGGATTTTCTGAGCCAATCTAGGAGAGACAAAAGGAAAATTCAAGATTATTATTTAGCTATCATGGTTTAAACCAGCAGTTAGTTAAACATCACAAAGCTTTAATTCATCCTTCAACTACTAGAACTGGTTAAAATTAAACAAGTTACATGGCTTCTTGAGATCCCTATTACTCTCTTCAAGGCAGTTACTTAAATAACACTGCATGGATCAGTGTGGCAGCAGTGTGAATATTATTATTTGGATAGTCTAATTCTAGACCTGTCTATATCTGCTTCCTAGCCACCTTTGTGGCCTGGCCATTATTCCACAGCTCCTCATCATGCTCTTCCATACCACTCTGCTCTTATTAAGCTCTCCAAAGGGACTGGAAAGAGGAATTGCACCTGAAAATGCTCCTCCTTCCCTCCATGGAGAACAAGCACATTGCTTTGGGATGACCCTGTAATTTCTCAAAACCCACACTTACGTGAAGCATACAGGTTAGAATCAGGATCACCTATTCATGCATGACACCTCCCCACATTTCTGTCTGGCCATCCAATGCTATAGTGTCCTTGTTTTCATGACCATTGAATTCACCCCTAGCTGCATTAATGCCTTCCTTTCAGCTGCATAATCAGAGACAAAGAAAACCTCTGCTTTGCACAGATTCCCAGAGAATAGGAACAAGTCTGAATCTGCTCAAAGACTGGAGTGCGCTCTAACAAGCTGTTCTAAGCAATGCAAACAAATACCAGCGGTATCCAAGAGCTTCTGTGCAGAATAACCTTGGCACTGAAAAGACCTTACAACAGCAAGCAGCAGATTGCCTGCATTTGCGTCAGAGACAACACACAGGAATGAAGTTGTTTCACTTTATTCAAGCTCAGTTTATGACTTCCATGGCAATTCTAAAAATTAAAGAGCTAACTTTATAGCATTTCACAAGTGCAGTCAACAAAAATCAGGCTGTGTCTAAATCTAAATGGACTTAGATTCCCTGAGCCCGCATTACTGTTAATTTTTAAAGGTTAATGTTTAAACTCTCTCCTTTATGGGTATTGATATTTGCTTAATTCAGGATGTTTAGTACTTTTACCAACACATTTACTTGCATTTCCCAGGACCAGGTGATGCTATTATCAATAATGAAAGGCCCAACTTATGTTTTGATAGGTTTCTGACAGCACTAGTTATGCATCCAAGAAAGATTACACCATTTGGAACATAAATCATAGGAAGCTTTCAGAGTATTTTAGAGACTATATGTTAAAATTTAATGAACAACTTAATCTGATCCACTGTCACTCTTCCAAAAATAGCCTGGCCAGACATTCATCTCATTGTGAATGAGATATAAACACAAGGCCTTTGAGAGCTTGGGGATAACATTAAGAGACAGAAACAGGAGGAAGATGGGAGGGGGAATTTAAAAAAAAAAATCACAGCAACAAAGAAAGAATGGAGAAGCATTATCTGTAGAAATGCAGACAAAAAGGTTCTCATTGCTTCTCTCCAACACTTGAAAATTCCCCATCTCTATCTACTAAGTGTCCTGGTTGTTAGCTACATTCCAGATGAACCCTCAAAGAAAACAAAAGAGACAGAGGAAGAACTAAGTCTCAGTATTCCTGAGGAGCTTTCCAAGTCTCCTTGCCTTGTCACTCCATTATTTCCCCCAAATAATCTTGGAGAACTTGCCAGATAGGGAAAAAAGGTACAACAGTGATAAACCTAAAAAATATTTCTGAACAACACAAACTTCCACAAATCCTCTTCTGGCATAGCTGCACTGCTTGCCCATCACCAGATGCTGCATTTGTTTTGTGTTAAAATATGTGCAGCGGTTATTTTTATATTCGTGGATATCTTCCCGTGAAGAGGGAGCAGTTTCCCCAAATTCTGCAGTGTGCTTAGTGACTAAGCAACTTATCATATTCGTCTCATGGCACTCAAGGATATTAGGATAGAGTGCTTGAGACAAAGTGTTGAGGATTTTTCTTAAATATCCATGCATAAATAAAATCAATTCATTAACAGAGGACAGAGCAAATGCTTGCTGACTGAAAATGAGTCTGCCCTCTGCATTAAGCACATGGCAAAGAGAATACATTCCTGCCCAGATCATGAATATATCTCTACACTTCCTGGAACTCAAGCAAAATTACTGCAATACAATATACCTCATATGGTTTTATATATAGGAATCACAAGCTCTGCTTTCTCACTCAGAGCTGAGCCAGCTATTGTCTCCATGCTTGTCTGTCTTTTTATGAGAACATTCTTCAGCTTTTGTAGCAATTGTGAGCATGTCACATTGGCCCCACATTCAGGATAAGCATTACTGGCCAACAGATTTAATACAATATCTTGCTTCATGTTAACATCGCTTTGCTCTGCTTGTTCTGAATGACTTTGCTATGTAAAGTAATAAAGAGAGGATGGCGAGGTGGTTGGGGGACAAAGACAAGGGAAAGATGATTTTCCAAGCGCCTCAACAGTGCTCTTTGTTTCTCCATCTGGCTCTGTGCTCCTCAGCTGACTAGCTCATTAATGTTACTCATGGCTGGCGTGCTCTGCAGGTGCAGCTCCCCGGGCCCATGATGCATCGCTGAGCACCCCTGTCCCTCCCAGCAACTGGCAGTTGGGTTGCTACCTCCCAGTCTCAGAAAACCCGCATGTGGAAGCGTTCCTCAGCAAGCCCTTCCCCAGGATTTTTGACCTTGCATTTCTTGCTCTCTGCTATGATCCTGGCCCCCCTCCATTTTCTCACTTCCCCTACAGGAAGCAGTTCATGCCTAGCCACTATAATCCTATTTAGCTGATGATCTGCCTTCATCAGTTCACCACAGCTGGTCTCAGATTCTGAAGCAAAAAACACAGAAAGGGAAACACAATGAAGAACCATTCTTGGGTCTTCTGACATGCTCAACTAGTGCTTTTGTAATGTGACTGGATGCCTCAAAAATTATATTGAAGTATTGTGGCAGCTTTTCCCCATCCAGCAGCTGTGTGCAGCACAAGGCATTTGCACACTGATTACAGACTCAGCTGAAGGTGCTGCAGTGTGTAATGGGAGCTTCAGATGAGGAAGGTGCACTCCAGACCCAGGCTGGGAGGCACATCTGATAGGCCTACATCTGAAATGAGGCAGTGACACTATCACCAACAACAACAAGGCTAGAAAAAAAAAAACAAGGACAGACCAGATCCAAAAGGACCTTGTGCCTTTGCTACTCTCAGTAACAGTTTGTGCCAATTTGTCACTCTCAGATGTGCCACCCCCACTCCGCATTACCTACAAAACCAAAATCAGACCAGTTAAGACATACAGGTCTGGGATACCTGATTGCAGCAGCCTCTCCCTTCCAATTCAAAGAGCCAGAAATACTAAAAGGAAATCAACAACTCATCCAGCAGTTTTCAGCACCAGCAGGCTTTTCCGTACAGGATCACCTCAACTGTAAGTGCATCTGGCAGCTGACATTTATTCTGCTCTACCACACAGAGGCCAATTCAATCTTCACTGATGCTGAGGAGTGTTGGTCATGCAACCTTTTCAGGTGCCATGATATGTCAGATAAATAGGACCTTTTAAGGTTATGTCAAGAACTGAGGTTTCCTTTTAAAAAGCAAGCTATTTTTCCACATTGCAACAGCTGTGGAAGTCAAATCTATGTGCCTTTTTGTGACTAACCTCCTTCAAAGCTCTGTGCAAGAGCACACAAAGTTATTCCTTCCATCTCATGCCACCTATGACCAGGCATCTCTCTACAGACAAAGAATAGATCATGGTTGGTCTGAGGAAGAGAAGACACACTTCAGGGTGCACTGGGTAAACAAGCACATACTTCATATCACGTACTACCTTCCCAGTATCCAGTATATTTTCTTCTTTCACTCATTTCTAAAACACAGATCTCTCATCTCTGATGATCTATCATCCCATTCCAGTGCTATATACACTATTCAGAACACTTAGCCATCACAGAAACATCAAGAATTTAGAAAGGGGAGAGGGAAAACTGAAGCTGAAAAGAGGATCCAAATGAGGGATGTAGGTAGCAGGTGTTGAGGTGTCAGGAGACAACACACAAGGAAACATTGAACAGATTCATAAGCTGTGCAAAGAGCTGAAGACAGTCTCTGCTTCTATTACTTCACGTGAGCAGTTGCTACAGGGCACACAGATAACACTGCCTACATGAGAATTTCATTCAACCAAAATATGGCCCATGCTCTTGAGATGGTCCAAGTGCCCCCAGCTGCAGTGAAGGGATGAGAACAGAAGGGGAAAAAAGCCGTAGGAATCAAAACTATAGGATAAAGGACAAGCACTTTACTAATATGCAAGACTTGTTCAGTTCAGACATCGTGCTCTGCTTAACAAGTAGCAATGGAATCTTTTCCTATGAGTACTGAGAGGTGTGTACAAATGCATCAACCATCACTAGCTTTTCCATAACAATAAAACGCCAGCCTCATACACCTCCCTGTCCCTGAAGCATATACAAAGGTTTCACTTACCCGTGGCCTGGGCTTCCAAGATAAAGGTACCAAAGATAATTAGCAGACGAAACAACCCATGGTTAGTCAAGGCAAGAGACGATCCTGTGTTGCTCTTTGGTGCTACCATTCCATGGCACATCTTTTACCCACCAAAATTTCTTTTTAAAAAGAATCCGACGGATCTGGTTGATCAGGAGCACCTTAGTCAACAAAAAACAAAGACAACGCAAGAAACAGTTGAGTGTTGAGCCAAACACCTATAAACCTGGAGAGGGAAAGCAGAAATTTAGAAACAAAAAGCAACCTTTTACATATTCTAGCACTTAGAAATCTTACCAAGTATTCACAGTTCACAAGGTAACATGAGCAGAAAAGGTAATCTTCTACACAGGAAATACTAAAAGGAGCTGCATTATAGATATGAGACCATAACTTTTCACTTACCCGTTAATGTTTCAGATGTGAAGACTGCCTACCCCACAATTAATTTTAGCTTTTCCTTTCAAGACAGCCCCAGAGGACACAGCATCTGGAGGATTTGTCTCAAAATATCTTCAAGAGAGCCAGTCTCCCACCACTTTTCAGAAGGTCTCCAAGACACAGCAGACTGTACTAGACAGCTAGGATAAATAAATCAAATCTTTCTTCAGCCACCTGGAGAGGCACAGTAAACCTGACAGCCAGCCAGCAGGCAAACACACACTTATGAGGAGGAATGTAAAACAACTGGCAAACCTCAGGTATAATGTTCCGACAGTATAGAGCACAGCAATTAAAATTGCAGGATATGACACTGCTCATACCTGAGGACTGAGGGATTCGCCAATAGACTAGAAGACACTGTCACAGCAAAGCCAGACTCGTACACAAAGCACAGCTGGGAAATACAGAAAGCACAAAGCTGAAGCCTTATTTTTAATTAAGACCCAGCCGAACACGTATTCCACCAACCTATGGTTTTAACCTGCATAACCTCCAATGATAACTTTGGACCTGGATGAATAATAGTGCCATGCTTAAATCCAAAACTAATAAAATGAAGTTGAGACTAACAATCTGTGTGTACTGAAGTGGAGCACTGGTATAAAGACAACTGTGTGAATGATGGAGTAAAAAAATCAACCAACCAAAAAACCCAACCAAACAAAAAACTAAATCAACCAACAAAATAAAACCAACCAAAAAAACCTCACTTGGAGACACGTTTCAACACTTTATCATGCTATTCCTTACACATCTAAAGCTTCCAGGTAAAAACAAATTTGCAGAAATTAATGGTTTTTTACACTGGACAACAGGAATAACTTAGTTTTGAGGGACACCCCATTCAGCCACAGCTTCTTCATATAAATGAATATTCATACTGAAGGGGGATTAGATTTTTTATTTGGCCAAGTTTCCCAAAGAAATTCAAAACTGCTGGATAACTCCAAACAGATTTGAGAAGTGCAGAGGTAGGTATTCTACAATTTTGTACCCTGTAAGAATGGATGGGACACGGGCATTGGCACTCCTGGCACTACTGGGGAAGGCAGTATGACTTTCAGATCCTTAAGTACTTCTGAGATGAAAGCAATAAACCAGCACTGACCAGAGAAACACATACTTAAACAGCCATAATTCACATTACCAATTACTCAGGCAAAACAGTAGCTGCATTATGGGAGGGAATATGCAGACTTGCCATTAAACCTGGTAGTCATCCTAGCGAAAAGAGGGTTTTTTTCTTTAGTTCCATGTCACTGCTATGCTCATATTTACTTCACAAAAGGGTTATCTTTAAAATTTGGATCTTTCAAGTCAATTAGTCTCTATCAAAGACAAATTCTTTGTCTGCGTACATCTCTCCTTGAAATGTCATTTCAAGATGATATTTAAAGTGTCATGTGGCAAGTCTGGAGATATTACTACAATAAACTCTGTGTCTACCCCTTTTGTTTCTTGCTTCATTTGGAGGGTGAAGGAGAGAAGTGAATCTATCCCACTCTGCCTGTAGCACAGCCTATAGATTTCTCACGTCTTCCATGGATAAGGAGCCAATGCTTTGTTCACCAAACTCCCACCATGCAGAATGGAATAACGATGCTTTCACTCACCTGCTGGAATTCCTTCAGCAACAATTAGACCATGGAATGAAGAAATACTCCATGGGAAGAAAGCTAAGCCAGTTAATCTGTACATCTGCCCCCTCCTCTCAAGTCAGATCTCTCTCATGGAATTTAAGTTCATATTCAACTGGAAGAAGCCAGCATCTGGCCTATACTCCAGGCCAACAGATGGCTGCTTACTTCCAAGAGTCACTGCTCAACACAGAATTACAGCTCTGACAAAGCAATGCACCATCTTCAACAAGTGCTCTTCTGATTAGATCAAGACAGGTCTGTCCTCCCCATTCCAATATAACAAAGCCTCATTAATATAACAAACTCTGAAAGTCCTGCTAAGGTATCTTTTAAAGGTGGCCTTCCCTGCCCTTGGAACAGTGCATGCGAGGTGACATATCAGTGGCCAGAAGGAGAGGTAGGGAAGAGGGCATGTAATTATCACAGAATTTGCTGAGCCACCTGAGGTGTCCTACTCTGTCCCAGAAGCGTTTTCCTCTCCCAAAGACTGCACCTGGAAGTCAGCAGTCCAGTTCTGGTCTCCGAACAGCAAACAAGTTAGAGATAACTGAAACAAGAATATCTTCTGAGAGAATCAATTATTGCTTATTCTCAATTCACTAATAGATTGCTCCAAAGCATAGCACTGCTCCTCTCCTTTCTTCTAAAAATCAGCCATGGTTTCCACATCTCTTTTCAGCTACCTAATCACTCAAATCCCAGGTTATGAGGAATCCTCTCTGCCAAAAGCCTGGGGCTGCCCCACCAGAAATGCTGTAAATTGCTGCTGCTATGCCTATAGTAATATCCCACTAAGCTGATTTAGTTCAGTGTGGGATTTGAAGGAGACCCAAGGGTAGCTGGCCCATTTAGTGGACAACAGCATGGATAAACCCCTCAGAATTGTTATGAGACAAAGGGCACAGGTACCACTTTTAAGGATCCTCCCTTAGGCTTCAGCCAAGTTATAGAACTTGTTCCCAGCTTTGACTGTTCCTTGGCAAAATTAGAAGATGAAAGAGATTCTGACTAGATAAGAAAGTATCCTTTTCTTCCCAGAGAAGAGCGGCGGTTTGGAAGCTATTTAGACAGACATTCAATTCTCTGATAATTGACTGTTGTTTTAGCACATTCCTTATACCTGCAGCTCAGGAGGAAGCAGCTTTCATAACAACTCTTCAGGCCTCCACCGCCAGAAGTTAACTGGAGTGCACTGTAGAGCACACACATTGTCAGAGACATACACTTGGGGACAGAGCTTAATAATTCATGGGCTCATGTGAATCAAAGCAATTCCCTGTGTACACACAGCATTATGGAATGGGCTGATTTCTGCAAGAAACAATGAGGCAGAAGCTGACAGTAAGTAACACAAATATGCAGAGCAAGAACATTTCAGACCTATCTCACATGCCGCAGCCTGCGCTGAAGGGTTATTCGATGATTAAGTTTAAACAGAGATGTTTTCAAAGATAATATTTAGTATAGCTAGCAGTTCCCATAAATAGAGTAAGGAGGGGAGAAGAGATTCTTCTCTGTTAAAAGTACATTAGTCAATAAAGGTGGTGGGTTTTTTTGCTTTGTTTTTAATGTGAACCTTGAAAACACCTACTAAATATGGATAAGACAATAAACCATCCTCTATATTCACACAGGCAATAGCCTGTGAGAGAGCAGGGGATGCTATGAATGAGGAAAAAAGTACCCATTGCTCCCAGGTTACAGCCATCCCCAGCTCATTCTTTCCTTCAAGTCTTGACATCAAGGAAATTTCACAGTGATGCTTCAGCATGAGTCCCCTCTTGCTGCACTGCCAGCTCTGCTTCCACAACAAGCAGTAGTTTGCTTCTACATGAAGCCTCCGAAACAGGCATCAGCTTCCACTGAAGCCATGCAGGCCAGACTTCTTGCTTGCTCTTAAACCACGAGCAGCCCTTTCCAAAGATGACGCACTCATGTACGGCAGGAGCTTTCTCTAAGCTAAGCTGTTTGGAGACCTTTGCCATTTATCTTCCAGACCTTCAGAAGCTGCCAACTCAAATCCCTTGATTTAAGATCCCTTCGTAAGCATGCATAAATTTTCACAGGACTATGACTTAATTTTCTTATTTTTCTTATTTTGTCAGAGCAGGACTCCTAGGTCCCCATGAAAAAGCGCTCTTTGAAAGTCATATGCTCAGGACATGAAAGAGAACTAGAAACTGGTCAGTCTGAGGCTCTATAGTGCTCAAGATTCCTGGCACAGCTATGTCCTGTGTCACTGTGGCTGGAAAACAGGCCTTCAACCTGAATTCTTCAAAGTTTATTTAGGGAAGTGTTCAGTATGTTTGGAATGCCACTGGCTTGCTTCTAAATACCATACTTGGAACTTACCAGAAGAAAATTAGTTATCCTCATGCACAGCAGAAACCTCTATTTTATCCACATAGTTTTTCCCCCTCACAGAATTATACTCAGGAATTGTTTGCTAACTCTTGAATGCACACAGCAAACATCTTAGCAGTGGCATGAGTGATGGGTGTGCACAGCACACCTTTTGAAAAAGCTAAGCATTGTTCTTGCCTCATGGTCCCGCTTGAAAGTGGAATCTAATGTAAGCAATGTGGTTCAGAGGATTTAACCTTCACCCTTAGTTGCTGGTTTTGTTGTATCCTTATTTTGTTTGCTTTCAAAGAGCAGTCAAGCTTTAAAACAAAAAAGTCATCTTCTTGGCTGCTAAATAAAAAAATCCAGAAAAATCAACTCCAACTGGCAGCAGACGAAAGAAATCCCTAATTCTACTTACTTTCTGTAGTTAAATCAGTTTAATTGAAAGCTTTTAAAAAGAGAATTGTATTTTTAACATTTTTGGTTAGTGTCACAGTTCAGTTACACTGTTCAGTTAAACTAGGCAGAAAGATAAAAACCAAAGCCCTTTAAGTTACCTGCAAGCAGTTCAGAAAAATCTTAATAATCTGACTTTTCAGCACAGCCAACTCTCAATTATGCAGGATAATTGGAAAACGTGAGAGGAAAAGAGGAAATAAGAAAAGCCAAATAACATGTAACACTCCCCACACCCTGTCCAGTAACCAGATGATGTGCTTAGTAGCTTTATTTTACACCTCCATATTTGAATTACAAAAAGGCAGATTTCTGCATAGCACAGTCACAGCATTAAGCAGAGGACTGAACTGCAAATATTCCCTGCTACAGAGAAGAATCATTAGGAAAGACTGAGCTGCTTATTCTGGACATTGGAATCATCACACATTCTTCTGCAAACAACCTCATTGCAACATGAAGTGGAACCTGAATAGTTGAGTTTCCTTTCTCATTCCCAACTGTGCCAAGGGTTTGGCCTATGACCTGCAAATTCAGCTGTTTCTTTCACATAAATGTCTCGCTTTAGCTTTTACCTCCTCTCTCTCATGAAGGTTTCTACAATGCTTCTTAAAAAAAAAAAATTTTAAAAAAAACAAAACCAACAAACAAAAAACCAAACAAAAAAATGGCAAAAAATCCCAAACAAACAAAAAAACCCCAAAACTAAAACAACAATTGTTGGTGATGCTGAACTCCTGTTTTCAGGAAGGAACATTAGAGTTTGCTCAGAAAGAAGCTTGGTGGACAGATTAAAATATGAAATTCCATTTTAATCTCTGATAAATGGCACGTACCTAACTCTCCACAGCCTCACCAAGGCATACTCAAGCTTTAAGCCAGGGAACTGGATTTTTCCCTACTGGATAACTAGTCCCTAACAACTGGGAAAGACACACCAATATTCCTACCTCAAGTGAATAAACCTGAGATCCACCAATTTGCATAGCTTATTACCCAGCTTCCTCTTCTCTATCCTTCCTATCACAGTCTAAAGTACCATGTGCACCCAGATCATGCTTTTGCACCTCTCCCTTGCTTGCCTCCTTATCTCACTGGATGTTCCTCAGAAACTCATCCTGAGGTTAGCCAAGCATATTTTTCCGTGGGCTAAAGGCAGGGAGCACTTCCTTCCTCCGTTTATTTCTCTTCCATGCTAGCAGTTGGGGGCAAGACTTTGTATAGATATCTGAGCTTCTTCCCTGCTGCAGCCCAAAGAGAAATGGACAGCAGGCTCACTGGTATTCCTGAGCAGACCAAACAAGCTTCAACTCCAACTGTCACCTTAGAGGTAAGTAAGAATGAAGGAACAGACTTCTCAAGGCATGCAAGGAAGAGGTGCAAGGTTGCCAAAGGGAAGAGGGGTGGTATTCAGTACCTTTCTCTGTCCACTGCAGAATGGAAATGCTCAAGTCAGTTGGGGATTAAAAACTGACAAGCAGAGCTCATCACCCATACTTTTAGAAACAGAATCAGAGGCAAGTCTCAGTCTTTTAATGATCATTCCCCATTTCCATGTACTGTGCTTGTCATGCCAGGTCTGACACCATCACAGAAGATACTTGAATTTTATGATTTAAAAAAAAGGGCAATTTTCTTTGTCTTGGTAAGCCCAAGAAAAAGCCCTAAATAGCATTAGCTCTCCAGATTTTAAGAAGTTTCCTTTAAATTCATGGATTTTCACTGGAAACTTATCTTCCTCTTCCCAAGTAAAACAGAAAAAGAGATCAAAATCCAACTGTCCTTCCAAATAAGGAAGGAGAAGCTAGTTATGGGCAGGCTGTGAACTTCCAAGAACCAGGAGGAAACAAAACAGAGCTGCAGAGGAGCAGCAGGGAAAGTTACACAGGTTAATGCACGCAACTTCAACACACTGCAGATTTCTGTACTATTGCCTATAGAAGGAGGGTCATGTCACCAGTGAATGAAGTGAAAACAGTTATTAAAAAAATCTGCTGGACCTGCTTTAAAGGATTTTTATTTTAAACATACTGTCATTTATGCAATCTATGGAAGAAAGTAGAGACTGGGGTATTGTGGAGAATACAGTTTTGGTTTTGGGCGAGTTTTTGTTTGGGGTTTTTTTAAATATCTTTATTTGGAAAAGTATTCCCTTCGGAAACTATTGTTTCAGCATTTTCCTCCTGCCACACTGCATTAGAAAAGCTAGATTTCATACTTTCAGCTTTAATGACTACAATAGCACATTTACAGAGGACCATATGCACAAAATGTTCCAGAATGCTTTCCAAAAATAATAAGTCCCGAAAAAGAAAACTCACAGTAAAGTGAAACTGCTTCAGGGAAGAATAAGGAAAAGCCCTGCAAAGGCACAACCTCTTGAAACCACATCCAAGCTTGAAATGTTACTTCCAGTAACAGGGTTCACAAAGCAGCACTGGATTGGTAAGGTCACTTGTATATCTAGGGTGCTTTTCTCCTTTATGCAGCTGTGTTCATCTGGTTCAGAGTATGCCCCACAAGGCCCACGTACAGTAAAGGCTTATTTCATCATCCCTCACTACTAGAACATGCTTCTCCCCATCCTTACCATGTGTTGTGCTTTCATTTCAACTAATGTGGCTAAAAGTATCAGTCTGCTATACATGCAGCTGCAATATCACCAGGCAGCACAGCCATTTGAAGAGGACATCCATTTGGAAGTCGTCTTCCTATCAAATGCCAGTCTGACATTTAAATAAGCAACTATACTAGAAGATGGAGAAACCCTTACATTTATTCCTAAAAGCACAGGTGTGAGATACAACTCTAGTTTAAAATTATCACATTTCCCAGATATTAAAACATCTACTCACCCACTTTCAAGAAGTGACAACAAATGTGGTACAGTATTTGTTATTTGCATCCCAGCTTATATAGAAAGTTCTTTGCAAGAGATATGTTGTAATATCAGAGCATTCCAGGCTAACAAATCCTTGATGTCTGAATGCCTGTCAGCACAAAGGTCTTTTCAAAGATAAATCCATAACACAAAAAAACTATGAAAAATAAGACTGTCTCTTAAGTCTTCTGAAAACTTCATCTTCCAACAACACAGATCATTGACCAAACTGAGAAAGTTAAAAAGCACAGTTTCAAATTCTGGTTTTGACTTTAAGATTGCATTTGGGATTCTAACACAGCAGAGAATTACTTCAATAGATCTCAATTAGAAGGGAATAAAAGGGTAGGCCTTCAAAAGGTCTCAGCATCATGGCTCAGTTTTGTATCTATTAGCTCACTATTTCCCTTTACTTTTGTTTTTTAGTAGCTGCAAAGTTGTTAGATTTTATTTTTGCTTTTTCTACTTAGGATGCACTGTGCTAATAGCACAGATGCACACAGATTGCCACAAACACTCACGGTGGCAGAGACCCATCACAGTGGTAGTGGGCACGTTTCACTCCACAGAGCTATATCCCTCTTGCAAGTGCACAACTAAGAAAGGAAAATTTTTGTATTCCCATTCAACCCCCTTGCAGCTGAAGCTGCAGCATGACTAGCACACTGCCTGCACACAGACCTGCTCCCACAGGGCTGCGGTCTAGGGAGGCTGCAGAAGGTGTCCCAAGCAGGATCCCCAACTGGGCACTCTTATCAGCAGCAGGCACACCAACACTCAACCTGAGGATTTCTGACTCCAGGCAAGGCGACATAAATTACTCTCAAAAGTCAATACTCCAGGGCCAAGAGAAGGAGTGGGGAAAAGGAGCCTGAACAGTTTGCTTTCTATTAAATCACTCTTGCAATTACCAACTCAGAGAGAGCACATATCACTATGCAGAAGACCCTCACGGTCTTTTTTCCTCTAACTGGCATCCCTCAACAGGCTATGCCTAATTTGATTTTCTAACAAGGGATCAGTTACAATTATATTCTGATTTGAGCAGCACAATCTAGAAGTATCAAGCCAGAGACACTCTAAGAAGGATGGTGGCTCATTATATGTCACAAGGGGACATACATACACACCATGAGGAGGCCAAATGCTCCAAGCAGAATCCCCAGGATGGGTCCCTTTCTAACAGATTGGCAAACCATCTTCCCAAGACCTACAACCATCATTCAAAGATTGTGTGTTAAAGATTTATATTGTGTGCTAAACATTTCCATCATTAAATTGGGACGGGAGAGAAGGATCCCAGAAAGAAGCATAGAGAAGTAAGAGTTCACAGAATAAAATCTGTTATAAAACTTGTAAGTTGTATCTCAATAGAAGGCCAGTTTGAAGTTTCAGCTTCTGTCTACCCTGACTCAGTGACATTTAGACTTTACAAAGCATGGCTATTAGTGGAAAAAATATTTAAAAAATTAATCACTGTTAGCTGGAACTAGGGTAGCCCAGAGGCGGGACCCAGGATGCTTTGACCTGCAGCAGGAGGGGGAGCACAGTCAATCTTCTGCACCCACCCTGCAAGTGGCAGAGGGATTCCCACTCCTTTGCTCCCCAAGGAGGGGCCTCTGTCTAGCTGTCACTAAACCAACTCAAACAATGTAAACCAAAGTGTCCTGAGGCAAGCAAGGAGCAATGCCTGATAGTAACTGCTCGTCCAGCAGCTTTTGGCACCTTGTTTATATAGTAGCAATGGTTCCTCAGCCTTTACTGACCTACGATCTAGTCTGCCTCTTGTACATCAGCATCTCCACTTTGCAGAGCCAGCTGGGGTTGAGGCCTGCCCCTCCACCACCCAAGCACTTACAGGCTGTGCTGCTACCTTGGTTGAAGGATGATTCCTTGCTCCTAGACAGCGCCATCCTGCTGCTCCCACAGCCACTCCATAGCTAACCATCCCCTCCACAATGCTAATGCATCTTTCAGAAGCTTCTTGGGGAAACTGAATCCTTGCACCAGGACAGCTCTGGGGCCAGTGGAAGGAGCAGCTGGGGAAAAGTAACAAACTCCTACCTGAGTTTTGCTGTCAAAGCCCTAAGTGTGCAAAACCCTCCTCTGACTCAAACGAGCAGTCTAACATGCTGGACCCAAGAAATTACACAGGCTTCTTGCTCCTAAAACCGGCTCCATTTTCAATCCACATTAGTGTGGAAGAAATAATGTACTATGCATAAAGATGCTCTAGATCTAAACCCTTCCCCTCAATCATGGCTCCAGTATTCTGGTTTCCATGCAGATTAAAAGCCAAAAAGCTGGGTGAGAGTGCTTCACCATAGCCAAAGGTAACACAGGCTTGCTTAGTTAGAGGAAGTCAAATGAAAACAAAGCTGAAAGAGGAGAAAAGGTTACACAAAGCAGAACAGCAAAAGTCAGCACATTGCTCTGGCAGTAAATCTTACAGTTTTGTGCAACAGTGAGAAAGACTACAAAGTGGTGCTGCACCAGGCAAGAATCACACACATGCCAATGCTAGGTCAGAAGGAAATATACCCAGAAGTCAGAGCATACAGGTTATTAACCTTCTACCTCACACTTTAGCTTTTTTACTAGACCACCCAGGACTGCAGAAGCACAGCTAGGCTTTGTCCAGTCTGCCTCAAAACTCTAGGGAAAACCCTTCCAAAGATCAGATTCCCACCTGATACTCACATGTGCAAAGATAAACCCTGGAAAAAGCCACAGGTAATGTCTCTTCACCACTGGGCCCAGAACCTAGAGGTAAAGCGTCCTGTTAGCGACCTGGGCAGTTGCCTCCCTGCCTGTTGTCCCTCAGCCAAGCACACCACTCCCAGGTGCTGCCTTTCTTCTGGCTCTAGTCATAGTTCTCCACCCCTGAATGGGCCAGCTGCCAGGCAAGCAACCATGAAACACAAGCAAGAAGGGGAATAAAGTGTCTTCACTGGATTTCTGCCTTTTTTTTTTTTTAACTTGTCCATACTTGTATGGGCATATGTCTATTCAAATGTCAACAGGCTGGGCACATGACCACGAAGGATAGCACACATGCTTCCCCAGATACCTCTTCTCCATGTTCCTCTTACACACACAGAGCTGAAAAGTGGAAGATTCTTTCCAATCCCTCTAAAAAGTGCATTTTAGAGCAGGCATATATAACTCTACTATCTGAGGGTAGGAAATAAGTATGTCAAGCCACTAGCAGCTAAGTGAACAGTATATCCACTTGGGAAACAGGTCACTCTGCTTCTCTTGGGGGTTTGATGTGTCTCCAAGCACCCTGCATGAGTACACTTAAGCCATAAAACGACTTGTCAAGAAAAAACATCCTAACACAGAATTCCCAGTGACCTCTACTCAGTCTCATGGGAAAAGCGCAGCAACTCGTTTCAACTGCCTTTAAAGGAAGACTGATTCTATTATTATTTTTTTCCAGAAATCTTGCAAATAAGTTTGAAGGTCCTGCGACAGCCAGTAATCCTCAAGCAATTTCCTGTCTCTGAAAACAAGGTTCCCTCAGACTGAATTGATTAAATAAAGGTTATTAAAATTAGTGTAAAGCAAGCTAGTTTAAAAGTCACCCTCTTCATGTTTTCACCTATAACATAGTGCTCCAAGCAGCAGCACAGAGATCAGCTACAAGAGCTTAGAAAGTAAGGAAATTAATATGCAAGACCCATCAAACAGCAAGATGATTTAAAATTACTTTCAACAGCAGAGGATTTTCATGTTTGTTTAATCTATTTTCAAGTGTTTCTCAAAGGAAATGCACATTTTTTTACTCTACTCTTAAGATTAGATTTGTTTTCTCCATTTTATCAATCTGACATGCAATTTAGTCGTTCAAGAGTCAGCAGTGGTTCTCACAAAAGCTGTCTTCCATTCGCCTCTGCAGTTTAAGATTTTGCTGCAAAACAACTGGGTAAATCCACTTGCACTATCTTTCAGTGTTACCAATTTCCTTTTCCTCTACAGCCAAACATTTTAAATAAAAACCATACAGAGATAAGTTAGTTTCTACAAATGCTAAATGTATATGGAGGAACACAAACAGCCAGATGTCAGAATGAGAAACTTGCACAACAATTCCCTGTCATCTCTTGAACAGACAAGAGGAAGTAACAGGAAAATAATGATACTGGTGCAACTGTTTAAAAGACACAGAGCAACCATTTAAATTAAGGCATGCTTTACAAATAAAAACCCCTGTATATTGCAGAAAGGTCTAAACATAAACATCAGACTAGCAATTGTCTTATATGCACACATTAACTGAGCTTCTCATTCTTATTCATAAGAAAAAAAATCCACATTATGCAGTGTTCAGAAAAGGTCCCTGCACAGAAACTGACAAGGAATTTTTTCTAATAACTTCACTAAATGCAAGGAAACAACTGTTAAAAAAAACCCAACAAAACACCAGATATAATCTGTAGCTCCACCTATGAAGTTCAGGGAAAGACTGTATTGTGTCACATACACTGGCTGTAATCAGAGCAGTTGGTGGTCTGTCACTTACAGCTATCCAGACTTCTATCAGCATCTTTTAAAAAGCCACTTACAAGCTTCACTTTGTGAAAAACATACCCTCTGCCTGCTTTTATACACATTCTAACTCACCTAAGACTGCTTTTCTGGGTAAGCTGAACATGACATTTAACAGATGTAAGCAACAGTTGGCTCTGGACAACAAACTGTTGCCTCCCTTTGCACTTCAGGATCTGCACTCCTCCTGAAGCAAGAGTCACTCTTTCACACGCAGAAAGTGGGGGGAGGACAAAGAGAAGCCTGCATTGTGGAACATCACTAGTTCCATTTAGGCTCCACAGGACTTTTCAGGGCACATTTTGAGGAAACCACCCTCCTTACAGCATACTATAGAGCACAATAGCTATCAGAAGCCCTTTCTCCAACACTCATATCCCCCTTCCCTGGCCTCTAGCAAGTGTCACAGCCTCCACCTCCTTTTCCAGCCTCCCCACCACCTCTGAGTTCCACTCCTCAGAAGTGCTTGAGTACAGCTGCTGGAAATCACTGCAAAGGCTGCTTCACACCACCCTTGCAAATGGAAAGAAATTCCAGCGAAATGCTACTACAAGTCCTTTTGAAAAGTAGGATCATCTGCTGGTGAGAACAGACCAACAATGTACTCCTGAGAGACCAAGGCTAAGTTTCATCATCTCTGCCAAGCACAGCCATACTTTATTTACAAAGGCATCAACAGTCTTCACAGGTTCCTTGCAGACAAATCCAATATGAAAAACTTAATTATATTTAGGCTACATTTGCTATTAAACAGGTGTAATAAGGCAGGACTTTCAGTTCTTTGAAGACAAATTGCCATCGATAAATTTTTATTTCTAACCAAAGAAAACCGTTGGGTTTTGTCACTAGACCAACAGCATGTTTCAATCTCCAAAATCATAATATAAAAAGTTACTCTTCCCAAACAGACAAAGGCTCTCAAGAGAACTTACAGGTACACCCTCAGTACACCCTCAACACCACCATCATCGGGGGACACTTCCTTGCAAACACTGCAAGTACTTCCACCTGCAAGGAGAAACAGAGCAGGTGGTGGTCTGAAGCATCAACAGTTGCACGATGCCCAACTCAAAATTTTTGCTTGCTTTCTTTTCTAGGGAAATAATCTTGACTTCCTAACTGCAAGAAGGACTCCTGATTTGATGGGCATGAAGAAATGCAGAAAGAGGAAAGAACCAGCCTTGCGAGGGCTGTATCATTTCAGCCCACAATAACACTCAATCCCCACTGCACATTCCTGAGAGCAGCTATAGAGCTCAACTACAAACCAATTATCAAGAAATGACAACACACAGAGGAATTCCAATTCACTTTTACTACAAGTGTTCACCTAGGCCTACATACAAAATGCAAAAGGTTTGAGACTGGTGAATTAAGATCAATCATAGTAACGTGAAAGACACTGCAACAAAAGAAAGATGCACAACCTACAATGAGACTCACTTTGCAGAAGCCTAAAAAAAAAGTTGAGACTGGAACAGGGGACATGCTACATTACTGCCTTAATTTCATCAATATTGGGAGGGTCTGGTTCATGGAATTAGCTACAGTTAAGGGTTGAAACTATTTTTTAGATATTAAGAAGATTATCCCAAGGTCTGCAAACACCTTCATTTCAAGACACAAAAAGGAATCCTTTGCTTCTTCAGCCAATAAATTATTAAACCCCCATTTCCTAGATAGAATTTTTTTCCTCCACTTTTGTAAGTTAAGAAAATATATGAGGGGGAAAAGGGTATCAGGAATGAACAAGTTCTGAAGAACTTCAGAGAAGTTATTAACATAATCAACACTTCTTTTTAAAACCACACCTGAACTGTAGGTGGCTTTGTACAGGTGACTTGCATAAGAAATCATTTATCAACAATCAAACTAGAGCTTTAGAAGCCTTCTGGAAGGGTGTCGGCTTACCATCAACTGGATAATCCAATTATTTTGGCTTGAGAAATGTCAGGCCTATCCCCAGCAATGTTTGTCTTAGTCTGCTCACCTACAAGTAGCCAGTAGACTTTAGGCAAGCCAAACCTGCTATTTCACTAGAATCAAGCTGGAGAAGACTAATCTTTAAATAGCATAAACGTGGGCAATAAAGGCTGCAGCTACCACAGGTCTATCTGGTCTGTCTTCCTACAGTTGAATGCTGATACATTTTCTGAAATAAATGACAGCCACATGCTTTCTTACAGCAGGCTCTCATTGCCTTACATGGAAAACAATTCTTGTCAGACACAGCAAAGGTTAGATCAGATTTTAGTTGTGGGATCTTTTCATGCTGTGCAATAAAAAGTCCACTGATCTCATGCTGCTTCCTCCTCCGCTGAATTCTTGTTCCTCAACCCCCTCACTCAACGAAAGCCTCTTGGCTGAAACGTCATTTCTCATCCCTTCTCCTTAGCACATGCTTTTTACATCCTTTTTCATATATAACAGCTACTTGTTGTGACTCATTACAGAAGTCACGCAAGGGAAGAGATGCAGACAGGAAACCTGGGGCACATGCCAAACTTTTGCTTCAGACAGGTATGTGACCAGGGAAAAAAAAAAAAAAAAGCCCTTCACAAGCATTAATTGCCTACTTAACACTAGCAAGGCAAAGAGAGGCAGAAATCGAAGCCTACAAATCAAACCATGCTGTGCTAGGTGCTGTATAAACACAGAGCAAAACAAGACCACTGCTACAGGGATATCAGGAGCTACCACAGTGTGGAGAGAAAACACCTCTTTAATCTGAACCACCATTGGTTCTCAGTGATCTTTCTCTCAGGGCAGGTTCTTGCCACATCACACCCAGAGAAATCCAGAGCTCTTTGGTCTACTGTAAACATGCAATAAAATCTGTACCACGCCTGTTCTTAATGCTTTCTTTGTTCATTACAGTAGATTCAGAAGATTGAAAAGGAAATGAAAAGGTCATTCAGATACATGAGCTGTCCCAAACATGCCAATAATTTAGCTCAGTAGCAAGAATCAAAGGGCAAAACTGCTTGGAAACATGCTTCCCTCAAATTCCTATCAGTAAATATTTAACCCCTTTTTTATTTTTGTAGCTACAGTCCCTGACATGAGCTTGATACTTACTGATTTATAAAACTAGATTTATGAAAGGAGTAAAGACTAACACTGGAGAGCAAGTACACTCTCCAGCTTCCAGCTCTTTCCCTTTGTTTTCAAGTCTTAACGCTGCCTCACCTCTGTTTTCATTTCTCTTTCATTCCTTCTTAAGATTACTACCACGCCTCCTTACCCTCTTTGCACATTCTAATTCACGCTTCACACGCAAGACCAAGCCTTCCCTCTCCCACAGTTCCTTGTGCTATTTCCTCAGCTGAACTCATTAACAATGTCTCCAGGACTTCCCACGACTGAAGAAAAAAAAAAATCACCCCTAGGCAAATAGGAATGAGTTTGCAAGGTTTTGAGGGCAGTTACTTTGTGCATTTTGTAAAGGTCCAGTGCGGCTGCGGCGGCAGCAGCAGCAACCTAGTGCTACTTGTACGGGCACAGCACCCCCTCAGCAAGAGCTGAGCAGTATTCTTACTTTTTGGAGCTCAGTGCAGCATGAAACACTTTATGGGGTTGGAGGCTATGTTCCTTTGTGCAAGGGGTTATCACCACCCTACAGATACCTGCAAAAGGCTTCCCTAAACAACCACAATTGGGAACACAGGAATCTCCTGCTCCAGGAAAAAGAGCGAACAGTCTCTTCTCCCATGCCAGATGTACTTTTAGAAAGTGTGCAGGTTTTGTGGTAGGGAGACTGGTTTGGGGGGGAAGGGATGGGAGTGGGGTGTGGAGGTTTTTTTTATTTTATAATATTTTTAAATGCTCCCAGTTTAGTCATGCCTCCTTAAGAGAGAGAACCTATACACAAGCATACACCCCCTCCTTGGCTGAGATCATGAGCTGCTGCTGAACATATCTTTCAGAGCTTGATACTAAGCCAAAGCATTCCTGCAGCCTGGACCATGGGGTGCTGCAATGGCAGTGCAGGGTAAACTACTGCGAGCAGTGGGACAGAGAACACAGGTTTGCTATATAACAGCTCCAGTCATCCTGAACACTGATTTTTAAGATTTTTTTGTTGTTGTTGCTTATAGGATGTACATTCTGGCAGCACCTCAAAGACTGTAGTAACTTCTGTAAATACAAATGAGACTATTACAAAGAAATCTGTCTCTTCTTGATGTCTTAGCATTTATCTAGCCTTTCCTTGCATTTTATCACCCCCAGTGCAGCTGTTCCTCTTCTGATTCTGGACAAAGATGAAAACACTGCCTCCTTGCATCCTTGTAAGTAGGCCCAGTGGGATTCTCAGGGAACCTGAGTCTACTTCCAAACATAGCTATCAGCAGGTTTCACTCTTGTGGTTTTGTCTTCTACTAAGAGCAGCACTAAAATTTTAGAGCCATCTATCATAACTGAGTAACTCTATCATTAATCCCACCATCCTCAAATATACTCTCCCTCCCACTTAGAGTACTCTAGGTTTCAGTTTCCTTCACAAGTAG